>NW_028188475.1:597500-1197500 GCF_964204655.1 Triturus cristatus
CCCTATCACGAACGGGGTTCAGCGGGTTACCCGCACCTGTCGGCGAAGGGTAGACACACGCTGATCCGTTCAGTGTAGCGTGCGTGCAGCCCCGGACATCTAAGGGCATCACAGACCTGTTATTGCTCGATCTCATGTGGCTGAACGCCACTTGTCCCTCTAAGAAGTTGGACGCCGACCGCTGGGGGTCGCATAACTAGTTAGCATGGAGGAGTCTCGTTCGTTATCGGAATTAACCAGACAAATCGCTCCACCAACTAAGAACGGCCATGCACCACCACCCAAAGAATCGAGAAAGAGCTATCAATCTGTCAATCCTTTCCGTGTCCGGGCCGGGTGAGGTTTCCCGTGTTGAGTCAAATTAAGCCGCAGGCTCCACTCCTGGTTGTGCCCTTCCGTCAATTCCTTTAAGTTTCAGCTTTGCAACCATACTCCCCCCGGAACACAAAGACTTGGGTTTCCCAAAAGCTGCTCGGCCGGTCATGGGAATAACGCCGCCGGATCGCTAGTCGGCATCTTTTATGGTCGGAACTACGACGGTATCTAATCGTCTTTGAACATCCGTCTTTTGTTCTTGATTAATGAAAACATTCTTGGCAAATGCTTTCGCTTTGGTTCGTCTTGCGCCGGTCCAAGAATTTCACCTCTAGCGGCACAATATGAATGCCCCCGGCCGTCCCTCTTAATCATGGCCCCAGTTCCAAAAACCAACAAAATAGAACCGGAGTCCTATTCCATTATTCCTAGCTGAAGTATTCAGGCGACAGTCCTGCTCTGAACACGCTAATTTTTTCAAAGTAAACACTTCGGGCCCCCAGGACACTCAGTCAAGAGCATCAAGGGGGCGCCGAGAGGCAGGGGCTGGGACAGGTGGTAGTTCGCCTCGCGGCAGACCGCCAGCTTGATCCCAAGATCCAACTACGAGCTTTTTAACTGCAGCAACTTTAATATACACTATTGGAGCTGGAATTACCGCGGCTGCTGGCACCAGACTTGCCCTCCAATGGATCCTCGTTAAAGGATTTAAAGTGTACTCATTTCAATTACAGGGCCTCGAAAGAGTCCTGTATTGTTATTTTTCGTCACAACCTCCCCGAGTCGAGAGTGGGTAATTAGCGCGCCTGCTGCCTTCCTTGGATGTGGTAGCAGTTTCTCAGGCTCCCTCTCCGGAATCGAACCCTGATTCCCCGTTACCCGTGGTCACCATGGTAGGCACAAGAAGTACCATCGAAAGTTGATAGGGCAGACATCCGAATGTATCGTCGTGTCACGGGGACGTGCGATCGGCCCGCGGTTATCTAGAGTCACCAAAGCGGCCGGGCGAGGCCGGATTGGTTTTGGTCTGATAAATGCACGCATCCCGGGAGGTCAGCGCTCGTCGGCATGTATTAGCTCCAGAATTACAACAGTTATCCAAGTAACAGATGGAGCGATCAAAGGAACCATAACTGATTTAATGAGCCATTCGCAGTTTCACTGTACCGGCCGTCTGTACTTACACGTGCATGGCTTAATCTTTGAGCCAAGCATATGCTACTGGCAGGATCAACCAGGTAGCCGCACCTGCTGACAGGGTTCGGGGGGCCGCGTGCCCGTCTCCCCGACCGGACAACCTTCACGCACCCCTCTCTCTCGGGAGCCTGCTGGGGGAAAGGAGCTCACCCGCCTGGGCGGGAGGGCTCGCCGGAGGGGTGGAGAGAGGTGGCGGTCGCATGGGCACCGGCAGGCCCAGCCATCTCCCCCGGGAGGGTGAGGCGGGCCGAGGTGCAGCCTGAGCGAGACACAGGGGTGCCAGAGCTTGGCAGCGGCACCACTCGGAACCGAGCTGCTGTGGAAATGTGCTGGGCGGAGAGGGGTGACGACGTGGCGCACGGGGCCCACGGATCTGCTGGGCAGCAGCGTCCGAGGGTCTGGCGCCACCCGACCCCTTCCGCTCGGGGTCAGACCACTGGGGGGCACGATCTGCCGGGGCTGCTCGGCCTTCGCTCTGCTGGGTAGGGTGAAGGGCCTCCCGCCAGACGGCAGGCCCTCGAGTCGGACTGTCCATGCGGGGAGGAAGCTCCTTGCTGGAAACAAGCGGGCTCGGAGGAAAGGCCCATCGGGAAGGGGCCGAGAGGCAGGTGCAGACCCGGGCTCCCGGGGGGCCCAGCGGGCGGGCCCGGGCGCTGCCTTCCCCTGTCTCAGAATTGCCGGACCTCACGGAGGTCTGACCCAGCAAACCCGCCGAAAAAGGACCAACCGGAAGGGGGTGAGAGCCAGGTGCGTACCCGGGCCCCTGGGGGCCCCGGCGGGCGGGCCCGGGCGCTGCCTTCCCCCGTCTCGGGATCGCCGGACCTCACGGAGGTCTGACCCAGCAAACTCGGAGAGAAAGGACATCGGGAAGAGGCTGAGAGGCAGGTGCGTACCCAGGCCCCTGGGGGCCCAGCATCGGGCGGGCCCGGGCGCTGCCTTCCCCCGTCTCGGGATCGTCGGACCTCACGGAGGTCTGACCCAGCAAACTCGGACAAAAAGGACCATCGGGAAGGGGGCTGAGAGGCAGGTATGAGTACCAGGGCCCCTGGGGGCCCAGCATCGTGTGGGCCCGGGTGCTGCCTTCCCCCGTCTAGGGATCGCCAGACCTCACGGAGGTCTGACCCAGCAAACTCGGAGAGAAAGGACCATCGGGAAGGGGTTAAGAGGTAGGTGCGTACCCGGGCCCCTGGGGGCCCTGGCGGGCGGGCCCCGGGTCTGCCTTCCCCTGTTTTAGAATCGCCATGACCCCTCTTTCTTGTAATCCGTGCACACGAGGTGACAGAGGGGACCCAAGGCACGAGTGTACCCGACCTCCTGGAGCCCTCACTGGGATCAAAGAGGCAAATGGACCCTCATCGGGACTTCCAGGCAAGCCCGGCCATCTGGTCACCCCATTGGAAAGCATTGCGCGCAACCGGATGGTCGAGGGGAGAGGTGCGACCAGATGGTCGAAGGGACAGGCGTGACCAGATGGCCGAGGGGACAGGCGCGACCAGATGGCCAAGGGGAAAGGCGCGACCAGATGGCCGGGCTCGAAAGGGAAGCCATCTGGTCGCTCTGTGCCCCAACGAAAGAGGAAGCGGGCGCTGGCGCATGGGGGACCGGAGGCCCAGGGCCCCAGCTGGGCCCAAGCCATGGAGGCTGCGAGGGGGACCCGACGGGCTCTCCGACCCGGGACCCGCGGACACCTTGACAAGCAGGGGAGGCCTGCACGGGACTGACAGACCCCTGTCACGGGCCCTTGGTGGAGCGGCAGGCCGGAGGACACACCACCCGACCCGGGGCTCGGCTGGGCCCGGCTGGGGCTCCCGGGCCAGGAGGCGCAGGGGAAGCCTCCCCGGGCCCGCCGGACCCCGGCCGGAGCTCCTGAACCCAGCCAAGCAAAGGGAGGCTCCCCGGCCACAACGGAACCCCGTCCTGGGCCTGTGGCAGTGCCGCAGGCTGGGGCATGGGGCCCAGGGCCCGAGCCCCCGACCCGGGGCCCGGTAGGGCCCCTGGACCCAGCCGGGGCTCCCAGGCCCGGAGGCACAGGGGAAGCCTCCCTGGGCCCGCCAGACCCGTCCTGGGCACCCTGCCACGCGGCGGCACCCAAGAGGGAGCCCGGGGTGGGGTGGCCACCCTCCCCGGGGCCCTCAGGGGCCTGGCCAGAGCTCCTGAACCCAGCCAAGCAAGGGGAGGCTCCCCGGCCACAACGGAACCCCGTCCCAGACCTTTGGCAGTGCCGCAGGCCGAGGGACGGGGCCCAGGACCGGAGCCCCCCTCCCTGGGCCCGGCTTGGCCCCTGGACCCAGCCGGGGCTCCCGGGCCCAGAGGCGCAGGGGAAGCCTCCCCGGGCCCGCCGGACCCCGTCCCGGGCACCCTGCCACGCAGCAGCACCCAGGACGGAGCCCAGGGTGGGGAGGCCACCCTCCCTGGGGCCCTCTGGGGCCCGGCCGGAGCTCCTGAACCCAACCAAGCAAGGGGAGGCTCCCCGGCCACAAGGGAACCAAGTCCCAGGCCTTTGGCAGTGCCGCAGGCTGGGGGACAGGGCCCAGGGCCGGAGCCCCCCACCCGGGGCCCGGCGGGGCCCCTGGACCCAGCCGGGGCTCCCAGGCCCAGAGGCGCAGGGGAAGCCTCCCCGGGCCTGCCGGACCCCATCCCGGGCACCCTGGCATGCGGCAGGACCCAGGACGGAGCCCGGGGTGGGGAGGCCACCCTCCCCGGGGCCCTCAGGGGCCCGGCCAGAGCTCCTGAACCCAGCCAAGCAAGGGGAGGCTCCCCGGCCACAACGGAACCCCGTCCCAGACCTTTGGCAGTGCCGCAGGCCGAGGGACGGGGCCCAGGACCGGAGCCCCCCTCCCTGGGCCCAGCTTGGCCCCTGGACCCAGCCGGGGCTCCCGGGCCCTGAGGCGCAGGGGAAGCCTCCCCGGGCCCGCCGGACCCCGTCCCGGGCACCCTGCCACGCAGCAGCACCCAGGACGGAGCCCAGGGTGGGGAGGCCACCCTCCCCGGGGCCCTCAGGGGCCCGGCCGGAGCTCCTGAACCCAACCAAGCAAGGGGAGGGTCCCTGGCCACAACAGAACCCCGTCCCAGACCTTTGGCAGTGCCGCAGGCTGAGGGACGGGGCCCAGGACCGGAGCCCCCCTCCCTGGGCCCGGCTTGGCCCCTGGACCCAGCGGGGGTCCCGGGCCCAGAGGCGCAGGGGAAGCCTCCCCGGGCCCGCCAGACCCCGTCCCGGGCACCCTGCCACGCAGCAGCACCCAGGACGGAGCCCAGGGTGGGGAGGCCACCCTCCCCGGGGCCCTCAGGGGCCCGGCCGGAGCTCCTGAACCCAACCAAGCAAGGGGAGGCTCCCCGGCCACAAGGGAACCACGTCCCAGGCCTTTGGCAGTGACGCAGGCCGGGGGATGGGCGCCAGGGCCAGAGCACCCCAACCCAGGGCCTGGTGGGGCCCCTGGACCCAGTCGGGGCTCCCGGGCGCCTGTAGGTGCAGGGGAAGCCACCCCGGGCACGCCGGACCCTGTCCCGGGCACCCTGCCACGTGGCAGGATCCAGGACGGAGCCCGGAGTGGGGAGGCCACCCTCCATGGGGCCCTCAGGGGCCCGGCTGGAGCTCCTGAAACCAGCCAAGCAAGGGGAGGCTCCCCGGCCACAACGGAACCCTGTCCCAGACCTTTGGCAGTGCCGCAGGCCGAGGGACGGGGCCCAGGACCGGAGCCCCCCTCCCTGGGCCCAGCTTGGCCCCTGGACCCAGAGGGGGTCCCGGGCCCAGAGGCGCAGGGGAAGCCTCCCCGGGCCCGCCAGACCCTGTCCCGGGCACCCTGCCACGCAGCAGCACCCAGGAAGGAGCCCAGGGTGGGGAGGCCACCCTCCCCGGGGTCCTCAGGGGCCCGGCCGGAGCTCCTGAACCCAACCAAGCAAGGGGAGGCTCCCCGGCCACAAGGGAACCACGTCCCAGGCCTTTGGCAGTGCCGCAGGCTGGGGGACAGGGCCCAGGGCCGGAGCCCCCCACCCGGGGCCCGGCGGGGCCCCTGGACCCAGCCGGGGCTCCCAGGCCCAGAGGCGCAGGGGAAGCCTCCCCGGGCCTGCCGGACCCCATCCCGGGCACCCTGGCATGCGGCAGGACCCAGGACGGAGCCCGGGGTGGGGAGGCCACCCTCCCCGGGGCCCTCAGGGGCCCGGCCAGAGCTCCTGAACCCAGCCAAGCAAGGGGAGGCTCCCCGGCCACAACGGAACCCCGTCCCAGACCTTTGGCAGTGCCGCAGGCCGAGGGACGGGGCCCAGGACTGGAGCCCCCCTCCCTGGGCCTGGCTTGGCCCCTGGACCCAGCCAGGGCTCCCGGGCCCAGAGGCGCAGGGGAAGCCTCCCCGGGCCCGCCGGACCCCGTCCCGGGCACCCTGCCACGCAGCAGCACCCAGGACGGAGCCCAGGGTGGGGAGGCCACCCTACCCGGGGCCCTCAGGGGCCCGGCCGGAGCTCCTGAACCCAACCAAGCAAGGGGAGGGTCCCTGGCCACAACAGAACCCCGTCCCAGACCTTTGGCAGTGCCGCAGGCCGAGGGACGGGGCGCAGGACCGGAGCCCCCCTCCCTGGGCCCGGCTTGGCCCCTGGACCCAGCCGGGGCTCCCGGGCCCAGAGGCGCAGGGGAAGCCTCCCCGGGCCCGCCGGACCCCGTCCCGGGCACCCTGCCACGCAGCAGCACCCAGGACGGAGTCCAGGGTGGGGAGGCCACCCTCCCCGGGGCCCTCAGGGGCCCGGCCGGAGCTCCTGAACCCAACCAAGCAAGGGGAGGCTCCCCGGCCACAAGGGAACCACGTCCCAGGCCTTTGGCAGTGACGCAGGCCGGGGGATGGGCGCCGGGGCCAGAGCCCCAACCCAGGGCCTGGTGGGGCCCCTGGACCCAGTCGGGGCTCCCGGGCACCTGGAGGCGCAGGGAAAGCCACCCCGGGCACGCCGGACCCTGTCCCGGGCACCCTGCCACGTGGCAGGATCCAGGACGGAGCCCGGAGTGGGGAGGCCACCCTCCATGGGGCCCTCAGGGGCCCGGCTGGAGCTCCTGAACCCAGCCAAGCAAGGGGAGGGTCCCTGGCCGCAACAGAACCCCATCCCGGGTCTTTGGCAGTGCCGCAGGCCAGAGGATGGGGCCCAGGGCCGGAGCCCCGACCCAGGGCCCGGTGGGGCCCCTGGACCCAGCCGGGGCTCCCAGGCATGGAGGTGCAGGGGAAGCCTTCCCGGGCCCGCCGGACCCCGTCCAGGGCACCCTGCCACGCGGCAGGACCCAGGACAGAGCCTGCCGGAACTCGTTTGGGCACCCTGCAACGCGGCAAGACCGAGGACTGAGCCTGGGGTGGGGAGGCCGCCCTCCAAGGGGTTCCTGAACCCAGCCCAGCAGGGGGAAGTTGAAGTTGAAGTTGAAAAGCATTTATATAGCGCTCTATCACCAAGCGGTTTCTTGGCGCTGTAGGCCGGAGACTAAACCTGAGAAAAAAGGGGAGGAGAGAGCTTAGGAGCTTAGCCTGCCGGGTCTCATCCGGGGCAGCCTGCCACGTGGCAGGCCCCAGGACAGACCCAGGGCTGGGACGGCATCCTGGCCTGGCCTGTCCAGCTGCCTGCTGAGGACCGCTAGGCTGAGAGGGGTCCCAAAAGTACCCTGCCCCTAGTAATCCATAGGAAGGCTAACCCCCTTTCTGGTAACCCGCGCGCTCCGATTGACGGAGGGGACCCTAGGGGCAAACACGCCCGGCCTCCTGGAGCCCTGACTGGGATCCGGGAGGCAAATGGAACCTCATCGGGACTTCCAGGCCGACCCGGCCATCTGGTCGCCTCATTGGAAAGCATTGCGCACGACCAGATGGCTGAGGGGAAAGGTGCGACCAGATGGCCGGCACCTGAAAGGACTCTCCTCTGCCTGCCCCGAGCGGACCCGTAGCGGTAGGGCTCCCGCCTGCCCACCCACGCAGGGCTCGGCGGGCTCTGCTTCCCGGGGGGCTCGGGGACCCCAGCTGGGCCTCAGGCACGGGGAGGACCACCAGAGCTCTCGGGCCCGGGCGCCCGGGGGAAGACTGCCCAGGAGCCGTGGAGCCCGTCCCGGTCACTTTGCCATGCCGCGGGCCGGAGGAGGGAGCCCCAGACGCCTGGGAGGATGTTGCCCGGGCATAGCCCATCTGGTCCCCACCAAAGAATCACCAGCCCCGGAGGGGTGTTCCGGCATACCCTGCCTCTACTAATCCGGAGGAAGGCTACCCACATCTCTTGTAACCCCCGTGCTTCAGGACAGACCCAGGGCTGGGACGGCATCCTGGCCTGGCCTGTCCAGCTGCCGGCTGAGGACCGCTAGGCTGAGAGGGGTCCCAAAAGTACCCTGCCCCTAGTAATCCAGAGGAAGGCTACCCCCCTTTCTGGTAACCCACGCGCTCCGATTGACGGAGGGGACCCTAGGCGCGGATGCGCCCGACCTCCTGGAGCCCTGACTGGGATCCGGGAGGCAAATGGACCCTCATCGGGACTTCCAGGCTGGCCTGGTCATCTGGTCGCCCCATTGGAAAGTATTGCGCGTGACCAGATGGACGCGGGGAAAGGAGCAACCAGATGGCCGGCACCTAAAAGGACTCCTGTCTGCCCCCCCCGAGCTGACCCATAGCGATAGGGCTCCCACCTGCCCACCCACGCAGGGCTCGGGGGTCTCTGCTTCCCGGGGGGCTCAGGGACCCCGGCTGGGCCTCAGGCATGGGGAGGACCACCGGAGCTCTCGGGCCCGGGCGCCTGTGGGAGGACTGCCCGGGACCCGTGGAGTCCGTCCCAGGCACTTTGCCACGCCACGGGCCGGAGGAGGGAGCCCCGGACGCCTGGGAGGGTGTTGCCTGGGCATAGCCCATCTGGTCCCCGGCAAAGAACCACCAGCCCCTTAGGGGTGTTCCGGCATACCCTGCCCCTACTAATCCAGAGGAAGGCTACCCACCTTTCTTGTCACCCCCGCGCTCCGAGTGACGGAGGGGACCCTAGGCACGGACGCACCCGACCTCCTGGAGCCCTGACTGGGATCCGGGATGCAAATGGACCCTCATCGGAACTTCCAGGCCGGCCCGGCCATCTGGTCGCCCCATTGGAAAGCATTGCGCATGACCAGATGGCCGCAGGGAATGGAGTGACCAGATGGCCGGTGTGAGAATTTGGCCTGATATATGATTTCACTAGTTCTAGTGTACACCTTGTATCAGTCCAAACAACCCTTATGGTCATTGGTTGTAAAGTCAACCTTATAGACCAGCTATCCTAGTGGTAGCATGGAAAAGAGCAGTCTTCGGCTAAACTCTGTATGGCATGTGAAGCCAGCTGTTATACCATTTGCAACCCCTTGAATACCAAATGAAAGGACACCACAACAGATATATTATAAAAATAGAATGCATTTATTCTAGTCAAAATACCCTCAGCACTCTTTATGAGATTCGAGGTAAGTGCAACACAGTCTTATTTAAGCATGCATAAGTCACACAGGTAAGTAATACAGTTAGGCCCTAGGGGCCACGCAAACGATATACTAAGTAAGTGGTATAAGAACCATTGTCACGAACACAGGTTAGGCCTAGGCCTAGGGAATCGCTGGGGCTACACTATCCTATCAGTTGCTAGGCAGTGGGAGGCCCACTGGATTCAGGTGCTGAGTGGAAACACTCACGCGTAATGCGTTAAAGTCGATAGAAATAGTAATATTTAGAAATTAAGAGTTTTAGGACACTTCGGAAGGAACTAGAAGTTAGAGACTTGGAAACTAGACCCTAGGATAGTCAATACCCTTGTGAGCACCGGAGTACTCAAGTTACCTAGCCCACGGGCTGCGGGTGCATAGGTGTGAACTTGCATCGGGTTTCGTCGTCGACTCCTATGGATGCCTGAAGAAAGATGCTGACAGGCAGTCAGTGAAGAGTGTCCGGTGGATTCCAAGGATGGAATCAAGAAGGAGGATACCTGCAAGCAGAGGGGACAGAGTCTAGGTCACCAGCCAGGAGCCGGGAAGGAACCAGGAAGGAACCAGGAGATGTCGTGAAGATGCAGGTGAAGAGGTGAAGCTTGTCGCAGCAGCCACGGGTACCAGGAGGCGTCGAGGACGACCAGAACCAGGAGGCAAGCTGTCCCACAAGGACTCTTGCTGTCGGCGGCGTTGATGTCAAGTTGGGACACAACAAGCCTTGGCAAGCGCAACCCACGCAGAATGAAGGATTCGCTTCTGTTGCAGACCAGGAAGGCCTGAGGTGCTTCTCTTTCACAGGGAAGCAAGGGCCAGTCTGGAGGAGCCAAACCAGCAGTGGAAAATCAAAGGTTAGTCGTTGCAGAGGTCACTAGCCAATGGGCCAGCAACCGGACAGACGCGTCGAGCAGGAAAATGCAGAAGGGCCCCACGCAGAACTCGTGGAGTGTGGAGGGCTGATCTTCGGTGCAGATGGAGTTCGGGGTTGGGGCTTCTCAATCCCTAGAGCACAACTTCGAGGATGCCTCAGAAGCTGCGCTGAAAGCAAGAAGCCAATTTTCCCAGGTAGCCGGTCCCACGTCTCTCGTCGCCTCCACGGATCTCAGCTTTGCTGTGGATGTGGATCAGGGTCGGAGAAGTCTGGAAGTCCAGGCGCTGGTCGGGCTCTGCAGTCGGTTCCTCATAGAACGTTGAGCAAAGCAAATGGCAGGTCGCTTGATGGTGCCTGTTTGCACAGGGTGTCCACTCCTTGGCCACAAGGGAGATTCTTCAGTCTTCTTCCGTAGTCGAATGTCGAAGGTCCAGAGTTTCTGTTCAAGTTCAGTTATCAGGATAATCCAAAGTCCTAGGGACTCAGCTCCCACTCTTGTACTAATCTGGGGGGCTGGGTTACCTGCTAGGTCCCTCCAATGTGTGGGACCAGGGAGGGGGGTGGTTACACCCCCTTCCCTTTGTCCAGTTTCGTGCCAGGACTGGGGCTGGAGTGCCCCAGCAGCGGTTTGAACTGGACTATGTATGGGACACCTTGTGTGCCCCAGGCAGTGTCTCGTTTCATTCATCCCTCCCTGCCCCAATACACTAAGGCCTGTCTAGGGTGGTGCTAGCACCTCCTAAGGCAGGAAACCTATTGTCCAAGCCTCCCTCGCTGGAAGGACTCCCAGCAGCAGGAGGTCAGACTTGTGTCTGTGGCAGCAGCATCCATTTTGTGATGCTGGGGCTCTGGTTAACTTTAACCGGGTAGTAGGTCTTCAACATGTCTTCTCCCTCTATAAGGGAGGAATACTATCCTCATCGCCAGAAATGGTGTGGGGGTAGTATTCCAAAGTGTTAGACACCTTACACGACATGTTTTGATAAAGCCAAACCATAGTTACCATAACCGCGAGGATTATAAGGCACTTTAAGAGTATATGGTAGGCGATATCATAGAACAGCTATAAGGACATGGTTCCGAAAGCTGCAGACAGGCTCAGCTCATGCAAGAGCACCATCTCACATGTTACCAAGCACTCTTCCTTCAGGATTGTTAAGGCCTGCCATAGGAGCGACTGATAGGTTACCCATGTGTCTATATATAAGGTAGATATAGGAATACTACACCTAAGCAAGGGGTGATTACAAGACCTTGCCCCAGCTGAGTGATCAGCCAGTTGTGTCATAATGGAAGGCCAGCCAGGGGTGGCATAATACATGCTGCAGCCCCTGGTGGGCCTAGGGTACACCTATGCCCTGGGTACCTAAGGTACTCTGTACAGGGCCCTAGAAGGTGATCCTTACCAATTGGGTTATGTACCTAAAGTACATAGTGTGAATTTAGAGAGAGAACAGCTGGGCTGTGGGTCTGATTAGCAGGCCCACAGCCACATCTAAGTCGAAAACCAGTGAAGCAAAAGCAAAAAGTGGGGGTGAACATAGAAAGCAGACCCTACTCTCCTACAGCCGGCACCTAAAAGGACTCCCGTCTGCCCGCTCCAAGCCGACCGATAGCAGTAGGGCTCCCGCCTGCCCACCCACGCAGGGCTCGGGGGGGCTCTGCTTCCCGGGGGCTCGGGGACCCCGGCTAGGCCTCAGGCACAGGGAGGACCACTGGAGCTCTCGGGCCCAGGCGCCCGGGGGAGGACTGCCCGGGACCCGTGGAGCCCATCCCGGGCACTTTGCCACGCCGCGGGCCGAAGGAGGGAGCTCCGGACGCCTGGGAGGATGTTGCCCTGGAATAGCCCATCTGATCCCCGGCAAAGTACCACCAGCCCCGGAGGGGTGTTCCGGCATACCCTTCCCCAAGTAATCCGGAGGAAGGCTACCCACCTTTCTTGTAACCCGCGCGCTCCGAGTGACGGAGGGGACCCTAGGCGCGGCCGCGCCCAACCTCCTTGAGCCCTGACTGGGATCCAGGAGGCAAATGGACCCTCGTCGGGACTTCCAGGCCGGCCCAGCCATCTGGTCGCCCCATTGGAAAGCATTGCGTGTGACCAGATGGCCGAGGGAAAGGTGCGACCAGATGGCCGGGACCGAAAGGACTCCCATCTGCCCGCACTGAGCTATAGCGGTAGGGCTCCCGCCTGCCCTTGCAGGGCTCCGGGGCTCTGCACCAGGGACCCTTGTCCCGGGCAGATGGACACTTGGCAGGCTGCAGGACGTGGGCTCCCAGGCCCTGACGGAAACTCAGGAGGCCCGGGTCGGTCCCTGCTTCTCAACGCAGCCAGGCCGGAGAGATCAGGGAGCCTGCCCAAGCACGAGGGACCCCAGTCCCGGGCACACGGTCCCTCAGGTTGTGCGCTCGTTTTCCACATTTTTTTTCAAAATTGTGCGTAGTTGCGCTAGGCAAAGTCGGCCCAGCCCTACTCAGGACATGTGCTCGTTTTCCACAATTTGTTTAAAAATTCTGCGTAGGGGCGGTACGCAAAGTCCGTCCAGCCTACCTGAGACCCCCCCACTCAAAGGGAACTTGAGCCACTTCACACTGGCTCTCAGAGTTGTCTGCTGACACTACTGGGCAGAATGCATGGGGGACAATCTGCTCTTTGGACACCAACCGGGAGCTGACAGCAGTCACACTAGCCCCTGTGTCCCTCAGAGCCTCCACCCTATAGCCATTGATTGTTACCCACTGCCTGTACTTCTTAGTGTTAGCAGGCAGTGCGGGCTTAGGGACCATCTCAAAGTCTCCTACAAGGCAAGTGTCAATTCTACGGGATCCCACCCACTTTGGACACCCATCTCTTCCCCTCCCAGGGCTACACTGTCAATCTGGCGAGGGGTGCACGGGGTGGTGCATTGGTGTCCTTCAGGGGACACTGAGGATCATAATACCTGTGGCCCACTTGACCACAATTAAAGCAAGTAAGGGGCCCCCTCTGAACAGGCCTACCTGTTGGGGGCACTGGCTTCTTTTCAGGGGGAGGCTGGGACACCACTCCTTGGTTCCCTGGGGAATTATTTTGGGGCCCTCTCTGGAACTCTCTCTGTTTACCCCTGTCGCCCCCACTTCTCTGCTGGGGACTCTGCCCACCTTTGGTGAAGTCTCCCACAAGACCCTTGCGAACCCGGGTGCTCACCCAGCGGTCCGCCTCCTCAGCAAGCTTCCTACGGTTAGTGAGCTTGCTATCAACAAGGTGCTGGCGTAGCTCTGGAAAACAGTTACTAGATAAATGCTCCCATGCGAACAAGTCATACAATTGCTCAAAGGTTTCCACTTTGCTACCTTTTACCCAGCGATCCATTGCTCTTTATAAGAAACACACATATTCAACCCAAGTGGTACCCTCCAGCTTCTTGCAGGTCCTAAATCTCTGCCTGTACATTTCTGGGGTCAAACCATAATGCGTCATCAAGGCCTCTTTCCTATGGGCATACACCATCCTGCTCTGCTCAGGAAGGTCTAACAGGGTATCCCTCCCATCACTCACAAAGCGTCCCCACAACCCCGCTTCCCAATCCTTCTCAGGGACCCGGTGGGACACCATGGCTATCTCGTATGTGGCAAACCATTGCCCAATATCCTCACTCTTATGGAAATCCTTGATGACATCCTTGAGTATGTACACTCTAATCTCGGTAGGTACTAAAGGTATGCCGCCACCAGAGGGGGAGATCTCCAAACTCTTAGCTTTGATCTCCAACACCCTCAATACTCTCTGATTCTCAAGTTTCATTTTCTCCAGTTCAAATGCCAACCTATTATTCTCAATATCCAATTTTTTGCTCTCTAGGTCCTTCTGGCCTTCCAACTTTGCCATCTCCAAACTATGCCTCCTATCTCTCTCTCTGTCCTCCATCTTTCCTGGAGACAGACTCTTTGAGGACAAACTAGTACCTGGGTTGGAAAGTGCCTTACCTCCCACTAAACCCACTGCCTCATCCTGCTGCCCTTCAGCGTTCTCTTCCTCATTCTTGGCAGACTCTCTCGCCTCCATCCAGGCCTTAAGGGCCTTCTGATATTCCTCCCTCCTAGAGAGGCCCGCAACAGGGACAGTGAATCGCTTGCAAAAAGACTTTAGCTGTTTGGCAGTGTATGTTTCTAACCTATCTTCCTCAAAGAGGAGATCCTCCGAAGCATTGGAGGTTGGCCTGCCCAGTGTAGACATGACTGGTAACTACAGTCAACAATAGAACAGAACCAAAAAAATGTTTTTACCTGGTTGACAATCACAGTCCGCACAGAACAACAAAAATACTTGGCTGGCAATCACAGTCAGCAATAGAACCAAAATCACCTGGCTGGCAATCACAGTCAGCACAGAACAGCAAAAAATACTTGGCTGGCAATCACAGTCAGCAATAGAACCAAAATCACCTGGCTGGCAATCACAGTCAGCACAGAACAACAAAAGTACTTGGCTGGCAATCACAGTCAGCAATAGAACCAAAATCACCTGGCTGGCAATCACAGTCAGCACAGAACAACAAAAATACTTGGCTGGCAATCACAGTCAGCAATAGAACCAAAATCACCTGGCTGGCAGTGTGTGAAGCATTTAGGACCATACACAATGACGCAGGAAAGACGCTACAAAATAGACACCACAAGCAGTTATAAAAAAGAGTTATCTTTATACAGATTAAACACGAAAATGAGGAATGCTCGAAGAACCACAATGCACATAATTACAGATTCGTCTCAAGAGCGATGAAAGCACTTGTGCGTGCGGGTGGAACGAACTTAGCTCGGGGCCGGGGTCTATGCGACCCGGTGATGCACAATGTACAAGGTACTTAGGATATAAAGGGGCACGGTGCACAGCTCCTCAGGGAAGGTGCGGGATGGCAGGCGGACCCACAGCGGCCACAATTCTTGGGCGGTGGCGATCCGCAGCGTGCACTCACGATAATCCTGGGACGGGCGTGGAAGCGGCACCTAGCAGCGCACACGGAAGTTGACAAGGTTCCCGATGTGGGACTAGCATGGGCACTCAGCGGTGCAGCTCTTCAGCTGCAGGGGCCCACAATAGCGATAGCGATGATTCTTGTGGCAAAGTAAGGATGGGCACGCAGCGGCACAGCTTCTCGATGGCGGCGGCCCAAAACAATGATAGTAAGGACTCTTGTAACAAAGCCAATGAGGGCCTGCAGTGACACAGCTCCTCGGCTGCAGCGGCCCACAGTGGCGGTGGTTCTGATTCTCGTAGTAGGGCAAATGTGGGCACCCAGTGGCACAGCTTCTCAGCGGCAGCGGCCCACAATAGCGACAACAAGGTTTTTTGTAGCAAGACCAAGATAGGCTCTCAGCGGCACAGCTCCTCGGCTGCAGCGGCCCACAATGGCGTCAACAATGGATCTCGTAGCAAGGCCTATGCGGGCACTCAGCGGCACAGCTCTTCAGCTGCAGCGGCCCACAATGGCGATAGCAATGGTTTCCGTAGGCAAGGCAAATGCGGGCACTCAGTGGCACAGCTTCTCAACTGCAGAGGCCCACAATGGCGATAGTAATAGTTTCCGTACATAAGGCAAATGCAGGCACTCAGCGGCACAGTTCCTCAGCTGCAGTGGCCCACAATGGCGATAGCAATAGTTTCCGTAGACAAGGCAAATGCGGGCACTCAGCGGCACAGCTTCTCAGCTGCAGCGGCCCACAATGGCGATAGCAATAGTTTCCGTGGGCAAGGCAAATGCGGGCACTCAGCGGCACAGCTTCTCAACTGCAGCGGCCCACAATGGCGATAGCAATAGTTTCCGTAGGCAAGGCAAATGCGGGCACTCAGCGGCACTACTTCTCAGCTGCAGCGGGCCACAATGGCGATGGCAGTAGTTTCCGTAGACAAGCAAAAGCGTCGTTCCCCACAGTAGATCCAGAGGCCTTGGATTTCTCGACAGAGGCCTCACCTATGAGTAGGATTTCTCTCAATAGGAATTCGGGCTGCTGAGGAATGAAGTCTAATGTCCCTGAGACTTCGGTAGGGGGCAAGCTCAATTCAGGCCCTTGGGTAGTTGCTTCAGTGGATGGATGGAAGTTTCAAAGTCCTCTCTCTCTCCTTTACACAGCCAGAGGTTCGTCTTGGCATCCCGAAGTTACACACCACAAAGGGGTTTCAGCTCAGATCTTTATACCCCAAAAGCCTTTGTTCTTGAGAAAGTCACAAATCACTCGACCCGGCCAGAACCAGTTTGGTGTCGACTTGGGTCACTTTATTTATGAGGCTGCATCCTCCCTTCCAGGGAGAGGGGCCCACCATCAGACACCCAGCAGGAGGTGGAGCCATCATTCACCTTGCCAGGCACAGCCCTGCTCAGATTGCTCCATTTGACCCAGGTCGGCCCTGGCCTGCCCTGGCCCTCTAAACCAGACAACCAATACACATACCAGTGAAACACACAAAGACTTTAGACAAAAAGATACCTACTTTCCAAAAGCGGCAGTTCCACACGCAGAACATAAAGACAATCACTACTACCAGATGCACGTTAATATTTGGAGTGGAAGCATACCAAATTCGACCTCCCTAGCATGTTCATTGGTACTACTAGGACTACACTGGTTCATCAGTTATTTTATAATAAGGAGCATTTGCGCTGTATCACTGAATGGCAGTGGCACAGCGCCCAGAACATCTAACGCCAGCAACCATGAAGGAGACATAAACAACAAAAATGGAAGGGAGACCTACGCCAATGGTGCTAGGTCTAACAGGAAACCTAGCAAACCTATACATTTTTGAAAACTAGACACCCGGGGAAATCCAGGATGGGGTGACTTGACTGGCTCTCACCAGGTTATGTTACCCAGAATCCCTTGCAAACCTAAACAATTGTAAAAAAAAACACATTTTACTCACATTTTTGTGGTGGAAAGTTCTGGAATCTGCGTGGATCCACAAATATCCATCCACCTCACGTTCCCCAAAGTCTTCCGAGAAAAATGGTACCTAACTTGTGTGGGTAGGCCTAGTGCCCGCGACAGGAAACGGCACAAAACACAACGTGGACACACCACAATTTCACAGTGAAAAATGACCCTTTTTTTGCAAAGTGCCTAGCTGTTGGTTTTGAACCCTAGCTCTGCCAGCACCTAGGGAAACCTAGCAAACCTATACATTTTTGAAAACTAGAAACCCAGGGAAATCCAGGATGGGGTGACTTGACTGGCTCTCACCAGGGTGAATACTCAGACGCTGTCCTGATTTTGAAGGAATCACAAGCATTCTCTCCTACCTGATATCTTGCCCTCGGGTCCCTGACGCTGTGTGTCTCCCCTGCAGCCGCTACCTGCCATCGCGCGGCCATCGCAGGGGGGGACTACAGCTCCCAGAGGGCAGAGCGCTCACCAGCTGAATTGAATCTTCGCGCACGGAGGCGCTTAAGAGAAGGAGGCTCCCTCGGTGGAGCGGGTGAATACTCAGACGCTGTCCTGATTTTGAAGGAATCACAAGCATTCTCTCCTACCTGATATCTTGCCCTCGGGTCCCTGACGCTGTGTGTCTCCCCTGCAGCCGCTACCTGCCATCGCGCGGCCATCGCAGGGGGAGACTACAGCTCCCAGAGGGCAGAGCGCTCACCAGCTGAATTGAATCTTCGCGCACGGAGGCGCTTAAGAGAAGGAGGCTCCCTCGGTGGAGCGGGTGAATACTCAGACGCTGTCCTGATTTTGAAGGAATCACAAGCATTCTCTCCTACCTGATATCTTGCCCTCGGGTCCCTGACGCTGTGTGTCTCCCCTGCAGCCGCTACCTGCCATCGCACGGCCATCGCAGGGGGAGACTACAGCTCCCAGAGGGCAGAGCGCTCACCAGCTGAATTGAATCTTCGCGCACGGAGGCGCTTAAGAGAAGGAGGCTCCCTCGGTGGAGCGGGTGAATACTCAGACGCTGTCCTGATTTTGAAGGAATCACAAGCATTCTCTCCTACCTGATATCTTGCCCTCGGGTCCCTGACGCTGTGTGTCTCCCCTGCAGCCGCTACCTGCCATCGCGCGGCCATCGCAGGGGGAGACTACAGCTCCCAGAGGGCAGAGCGCTCACCAGCTGAATTGAATCTTCGCGCACGGAGGCGCTTAAGAGAAGGAGGCTCCCTCGGTGGAGCGGGTGAATACTCAGACGCTGTCCTGATTTTGAAGGAATCACAAGCATTCTCTCCTACCTGATATCTTGCCCTCGGGTCCCTGACGCTGTGTGTCTCCCCTGCAGCCGCTACCTGCCATCGCGCGGCCATCGCAGGGGGAGACTACAGCTCCCAGAGGGCAGAGCGCTCACCAGCTGAATTGAATCTTCGCGCACGGAGGCGCTTAAGAGAAGGAGGCTCCCTCCGCGTCGCGGGACGCGCGCGGGCGGCGCCGGGCTAAGCCCGGGCAAAGGGCGGGCCCTCTGTGGCCCTCAGTGACCGAGGTAGGCCGGGCTGGGCCCGGTCTCTTATTTTTCATATTTGTTTTTCTTTTTTCTTTTTACACTGTAAGTACTTGTTTGCATTCGTGCCCATTAGAGTAGGTGGGCAATGTAATGCAAACACTGTGATAGCTATCCTGCACCCTTCCTGCTGTGCCAGTGACTGACTCAACTCCAGATTTTATCCATTTTATATTGTCACATTTCTTACCAATTACTGTGGAAAATGTCTAAAACTTTACGCTCAGGAAGGGTAGTGGGAGAAAATCCTGCCCAGACTTTAACTACCTTCCGTACAAGACACAAGGCTGTAACCATCCCACCTTTAAAAAGACAATGTTTGTTATCTGAACTTTGGGTCCCATCCGGTACAAAAGAGCCTAAATGTGCAACTCTACATAATCCTGACACCAAAGTCTTGGAAGCATATGTACCAACTACCTCTGTGCCTCGATCTCCCCAGGTCCAGCAGGGGCCCCCCCAAACTATGGCAGAAGGGTCTCCCTTGCGGGACTCTACAGTTGGGAAGATGATGAATATAAGTGAGCCAGTGCACATACCATCGACCCCTCAGTTCTCAATGAATGACAGGCCAGGGGATGACCTGTCTGCACTATCCATTGATTTGGAACTTTGGGGACGCTACGTAAGCCCTGTTAAAGTGGAATCCCTGGAGCAATTTAAAGTTCAGGGGGGAGCCACCCCATCAGGGTTAATGCTGTATAGTAGCACCCCGTTGCTAAATAGTCATGAGATCTCTGACTTGTTAAACTCTTCCAAGAGCCCCGACCTCAATCTCCTGGATAATATCTGTGCTGCAGAAGCACGAGAAAAGCCGATCTCTGAGTCCATGATCGCGCTGGAACAACTCCTTGCTTCAATCTTGTTGCTTCTAGGGAAATTTGTAGGCAGCTCGGACTGTATCCTTGAATCAGTTACCCAGATCTTAAAGGTATTGCTGCAGAACGTGCCGGATGCGAGTAAGGTCTCTCCCCCTAAGTCTGAACAAGCTGCATCTGAGAGGAAATTTAAAGCCATTAGAAGCGAACTAACTAGGAAAAATGAAGAGTCTTCTATGGTCCCTCATAAGGAGTTGCCTTATACTGCAGCCTCTAACTGTATCAAGAATTTAGTCCTGGAGATAGAGGAGGAGGATGAAGTTTTGCCAGGACCCAAACCGGTTCAGGAACTATTTCCAATCTTTGTCTCGGATGGCGGAAAAGACCTCTTGGCTGATAAATCTGAGGTCAATAAAGAAAAGAGAACATATGGTAAACAAAAAAGTACCAAAGCTAGTAAGAGGAAACCCACTCGAAAGTATAGAAAGAAGAAGCAACGGAGGATCATTTTCCAAAAAAGCATAGAGACAAGGGAGAATGAAATAAGGAATGGGGAATCCTTTTCTACTGCTTTAAAAGTGGACATTGGTGTGAATTTACCCTCTTCAGCTTTGGTCGAGGAGGAAATTGAACAAGGCAGCCTGCCTCCCCTGGAGGACTTACCACTAATTGGGGGCTCTCTCCCAGGCTCTCCTTTTCGGAGTGCTTTTGGAGGTCCAACTCCTAATTCATCTGGGTTTTTAAACCCTTTGGCCCCCCCCTTTGTGGTAACAATTGGCTCTGAAATTACTCGCCCTCCGGCCCGGCCTGTAATTACGTCAAAGGCTCCTGTGGATGTGCGTGTATTAGATTTTGTCCCATTATTTGATACTGACCTCTTATTAAATAGAGCCTGGCTTCTCAAGTGTTTTAGTGAGAGTGAATGTCTCTATCACATTCAGTCTAGAGACATTGAATTGGTAACTTTGTTGGATAGTAGTCGGGTTGTGAGTACTCGGGTGAAATTTTATTCCCCCATTATAACAAATCTGATACTAGAACAGGCTGAAAATTTTCAACGCTTAGGTATTGATATACTACCTATCTCTACCCCAGGCAAGCCAAATTTTTTCGATAAGCAGGGGTTGAGGGGTGGTGAACAAAACGGGGTAACCTCTCCTCTGAGAGACCTGAAAATTTGGGTATCCAGGGGAAAACGTATAGTATCGCACGCGAAGCCTCTTCCACTAGCTGAGAATTCTATACTCAATGATGATAATAACCGGTGGAATTGGCTACATAGTGCACTTTCAACAAAAAATAAGGATAACCCCAAATTGTTCCACCATCTTTAACCCAGCCTTAAACATAATTTCCTGGAATGCGGCCGGATTCCATAGCAGCCCGGAGAAAATGACTTTTTTATCCACTCTGGAGGCGGATATACTGTGCATCCAGGAAACATGGTGCATAGATAGGTTAACGCCTTTAAAAGATTTCTATGTTTTAGAAGTTCCGGCTGCGTCCTCTAAGAAAGGGCATGCTAGGGGGGGGCTCGCCTGTTTATTGTCAAATAAGTTCCAATGGAGATTTTCCCATTATATTGATTCCAGTAGACTCTTCCACACAATAACATTAGAAAATATGTTCCATGACAATGAAAAATATTCCATGGTAATTTTTAATGTGTATATTCCGCCTGAGGAATGTTTTAATGATAAATTGCAGCGGGTTCTCCAGTATATGGATAAGATAAAAAATTCGCCTCCTTTTCCTGTAACTTTGCTTATCGGTGATTTGAATTGTAAAATTTCAAATGCTAGTCTAAAACTCTTCAGGGATAAAGCTAAGGAGGAAGCATATTGCATCCCCCAGACGCTCTTCCCTGAAAACTTAAAGACAAATAAAAGGGGGAAGATTTTGTTAAAAGAATTACTGATCGGGGATGGCATTATCTTAAATGGTAGATTTCCATCCGACGCCCCTGCAAGTCATACCCATAAATCCCCCTTTGGGTCATCAATTTTGGACTATGCTATCGCCAGCTATAGTCTGTTTTCCCAGATTCTTGACTTAAAGATTATACCCACGACTCTGAGCGACCATAGTATATTGTCACTATTAATCTCATCAAATTCTATGAATATGGCATCTTGGTCGCTAACTGGCAGGGAGGCTACCTTCCACTCGACATCTGGAAGATGCTTCTGGAATAATGCTGCCATTAATGGGGTCCAGGAGTTACTGACCGATACCCTTAAGGAATTAGAAGTGTGGAACGGAAATGAAATAGTTTGTTTTGAGGAATTTATGGCAAAGATTTTATTGAATGCTAAAAAAACTGTTCCCCCTAGGAAAAAAGGAGAGGTAGTTTCTCTAACTCTCCGTAATCTGAATAGGGAATTAAACAAACTAATCCGTGCACAGTACGTCGAAAGGGTATTGGAACGTGGGAAAGATATCGCTAGGTTAAAAAGAAAGAGAAGCAGACTTAAGCTAAAAATTAAAAGGGATAGGGAGGATGAAGTATGGATTAAATTAAGGGAATCTGCTGCCTATGGCAACATTAAAGATTTTTGGGCAATAATTGGGAAAGGATGTGGTACTCGCCACTCCCCTACTCCCATAGCTATATCAGAAGATCTATGGTCCTCTCACATCCGAGAATTATATGCAGGGATTGGGACCATAGGTGTGGATAACTTCATGCATGTTGCCCCTGATGACTCGGTCTTCTCTCCTTCTGAGAAGGAAATCGAGTTGGCTATAAAAAATATGAGATCCTCTGGGGCTATGGGACCGGATGAGCTTCCGATGACGGTCCTAAAACAAGACCCTTCAACCTGGAGTAAAATCTTGTACCCCCTGTTTCGGGCATGCCATCTTTCTAAATGTGTCCCTGCATCGTGGAGGGGAAGCATTCTGGTCCCTATCTTCAAAAAGGGAGTAAGGGACAGTCCCAGTAACTATCGCATGATTGCGCTCCTCGACTCCATCGGAAAGGTCTTTGCGAAATGCCTCCTGAGATCTCTTTCTGATTGGGTCGAGGAGCGCAACATTTTGCCGTTGGAACAGACTGGCTTCCGAAGGGAACATGGCACTCTGGACAACCTGACTGCCCTTCAGGTTATTACTGATAAATATGTCCAGGTTAGAGGGGGTGTTGTATACGCCGCCTTCATTGACTTCTCCACAGCGTTCGATAAAGTGGATCGGGGTACGCTGTGGAGAAAATTGATGAGGATGGGTGTCCCTACTCCCCTACTGGAATTGGTACGGGCTCTGCACACTGAGACCTGGTGCAGGGTCTTAATGGGGGGTGAAAGGGGGCTGTCGGCTAAAATACCAGCTCAGAATGGCCTTAAACAGGGCTGCTTATTGGCGCCCCTGTTGTTTTCCCTATACACAACTGACCTCCCTGCAGCTGTGTCCCGTTGATAGGAGGGGTGCCAATAGCCTGTCTGATGTATGCCGATGATGTGTTATTGCTCGATTTAACTCCCGTGGGTCTGGCTAATAGGCTTCAGGCCCTTCAGGACTTTGCTGGGGAGCATCATATGAAGATCAATATTAATAAAAGTAAAGTGATGTGTATTGCTGGTAGGAAGAAATGTCGCTCCACAAATTTTGGTTGGGCCATCGGAGGGCTTAGATTGGAGGTCGTAACTTGTTATACGTTTTTAGGGAAAATATTCTCAGCCAATATGAGCGAGAATTCTCATATAGAGCATTGCTCCTGCAAAGCTCTTGCCCAAGGTAATGGGTTAAAGTCCCTATACCTGGCAACGGGGAAAAGACATTTTTCTAGTCTTCTAGAAGTATTTAGAGCTAAAATCCCCGCAACCATCTTGTACGGTATAGAAATAATTGAGATAAAATATTGGGACTTTTGCCATAAGATTGAGGGAAAACTCCTAAGATCCCTCTCGAATTTTAATAATGCCTGTTCACTGGCTGCTTGTAGGCTGGATTTCGGACTCAGGAGTGCCTGGGTTCAGGGGCTGTGCGCCTTGATAAGGTGGATAGCCAACTTAGCCAGAGCGAGAGAAGGAACCCTGCGAGTTTTACTCAAAAATGAACTTTTGGGCAATTTTAAGGAGTTCTCTAAACTTGTTACCAATTTTAGAAGGGCTGTGAAAATCCTTAGACTGGATGAAAGCGCTCTTTTCTCCTATTCTCCCACGCAGTTAAAGCAGGTCCTCAGGGAGGCCTCGTGGGAGTATTGTTTTCAATCCGACAAAAAAACAGTTGGAGATAAAAGGAATGTGGAGCTGCTGGTCTCCTCCTATAGGTTGAAACAGCCCCAACCATATGCCCAGTGGAACCTGCCACATGGGATTCGTAGGTTTTGGTTTTTATTACGTTATGACTTAATCCCTCTTAACGTGTTGTTGTCTAAATGGCATGGCACTTCACCGCTGTGCAATCTATGTAAATTAAATAATCAGGACTGTATGCATGTACTTTTGATTTGTCCTATGTTACGAAGCTTGCGCAAGCGATGGCTTAAAGTAATTTGTCTTCGCCTTAGCATTGTCACTTTACAAGATTTTCTTCATGCACTTTATTGCCCACCAAATGAAATGTTTTGTGCTTATGTTTTTAACTTTTTTAAAGGATTTTTAGCTATTTATTAAATTCTCTGGAAGATTGTGCCGGCTCGGCCATGTGGGACTGTTGGTTTGTAGTGTACCTATTATGGTTTGAATACTATGTTTTTTATAATTTTTGTATTTCTGATGATTGTGTTGTTTTGTTTGTACATGTTTATGTGGCCCTCTTCGAGAGCCAAATCATAATAAATAAAAATTTGAAATTTGAAATTCACCAGGTTCTGTTACCCAGAATCCCTTGCAAACTTAAACAATTGTAAAAAAGAACACATTTCCCTCACATTTCTGTGGTGGAATGTTCTGGAATCTGCGTGCATCCACAAATTTCCACCCACCCCACGTTCCCCAAAGTCTTCCGAGAAAAATGGCACTTCACTTGCGTGGGTGGGTCAAGGACCCGCGACAGGCAAGGGCCCAAAACCTATTGAGGGAACATCAAAATTACCTATCACAAACCAACCTGGTTTTGCCAGGGGAGTCCCATGAGTTTTTGGCCCGGGGCTCGATGGCCATCTAGGGAAACCTACCAAACCCACACATTTCTAGAAACTGGACAACCAGGGGAGTCCAGCGAGGTATGGCTTGCGTGGGTCCCCCAACATTCTCCTACCCAGAATCTCCTGCAAACCTCAAATTTCTCTGAAAAAATCACTTTTTTCTCAAATTTCTGTGTGGGAAAGTTCTGGAACCTGCGTGGATCCATAAATTTCCTCCCACCCAGCATTCCCCCAGGTCTCCCGATAAAAATGGTACCTCACTTGCGTGGGTGGGTCAAGGACCCACGACGGGCATGGGCCTTAAACCTATTGAGGCGACTTCAAAATTACCTATCACAAACCAACCTGGTTTTGCAAGGGGTGCCTATGAGTTTTTGGCCTGGCGCTCGGTGGCCATCTAGGGAAAGCTAGAGAGTCCAGCGAGGTATGGCTTTCAGAAATGTTTGAGTTTGGTACTTTCCCAAGATGGCCGCCGAGCCCGTGGCCAAAATCTCAGGTCCCAACCCCCCCAAATCCAGGTTGTTTTGCTGGGGGAACGATGGGTGGGAAGAAATTTGTGGATCCACGCAGATTCCAGAACTTTCCCACACAGAAATTTGAGAAAAAGGGGATTTTTACTGCAAAATGTGAGGTTTGCAGGGGATTCTGGGTAGGAGAATGTTGGGGGACCCACGCAAGCCCTACCTCGCTGTACTCCCCTGGGTATTTAGTTTCCAGAAATGTGTGGGTTTGGTAGGTTTCACTAGATGGCCGTCAAGCCCCGGGCCAAAAACTCATGGGACCACCCTTGCAAAACCAGGTTGGTTTTATTAACAAGAGATTTCACAAAAATGAAATGCACTGTCAATAATTGAAAGGACAAAAAACTGAACCAGTGACTCGCAGCTCGTGAGCTGTAAAGCCACGTCAAGGCACCAACCGCTTTACAGGCCATTCATACACCTTTCATACATGATTCGCACAAGACCATTCACACCACCAGGCACAAAACCAACACATTACAACTTTCACAAAAAGGGACAAGTTACACCATGCTTGACAAAAACAGAAAAGGCAAATTTTTCTGCACAACCACCTATTCCTCAAGCACACATACATACTGGTTGGATTTGGCACGAGGGTGAGTGATGGTTCAGTATATACAGTTGTATTAACCAGAGATTTCACAAAAATGAAATGCACTGTTAATAATTGAAAGGACGAGAAACTGAACCATTGACTAACAGCTCATGAGCTGTAAAGCCACGACAAGGCACCAACCTCTTTAGAGGCCATTCATATACCTTTCATACGTGTGACACATGCAAAACCATTCACACCGCCAGCCGCGGGCCCAGCCCATTACAACACTCACACCAGCAGACAGCGCCATTCAAGGGCCCATCACTTTCACACGCCCACATTCCTGACAGCAACCACACCAGATTGCATGGAGTGGCGTTTGGCTAGCAGTGTGTGTAGTGACCAGCAGCTAGTCACTACTCACACACTGCCAGCCAAGCGCCAGTCCACGTACACTACCATCCGAGCGCCAGTCCACGCACACCGCCAGCCAAGCGCCAGTCCACACACACCGCCAGCCAAGCACTAGTCCATGCACACAGCCAGTCAAGCACCAGTCCACATACACCGCCAGCCAAGCACAAGTCCACGCACACCGCCAGCCAAGCACCAGTCCACGCACACCGCCATCACATTTAGGATTTTTTTATACAAATAAGAAAACACAAACAAATTGCAAATAGATACAAATCTACTAACACAAAATCTGAAACTAAATACACTACACAAATGCCAACCTTGAAACTGAACAAAAAATATTAAACAATAGAGGCTAGGCAGTTCACTTTACCACTCATGGATGCTCCCAAAAATTCTTTTGCGGGTGGTACATTCTAAAACAAGCAGGCACACACAGCCCAGGGTTAGAAGGACACTCGGGGCAGTACATACGAGTCTCCTTCTGTGTACCTCTTCGGCAACAGACTCTACATCTCCTATTGGGAAAGTCTTTTGAGGGTATGGGAGGAATGTGATCAGGAAAGTGGCAATCTTTCAATCTAGCCACATCCTCCACCACTCCAACTCTGGGAACACTTGCCTGTTCCACTAAAACAAGGCTGCCTGTTACAGACTCCTGAAAATTAGCAAAAGTCATCTTTGACTCAGGACAAGAATCCTTGAATACAACAAAACCATTAAAGGTTGCCAAGTGGAAAAGATGGATAGCCAACTTCTTATTCCAAATGTAAGCCTTGCGAAGAGCAGCGTAAGGTTCCAACCTCTAATCTACTCTGTCAACACCACCCATGTGCCTATTATAGCCTGAAATGCACACAGGTTTGCACACTTCAGCAACCTGACCCCAAACAGTCACAGGTGAAGTGCTTTCATCATGGATGGTAGTCAGCATGTAGACATCTCTCCTGTCTGAAAACTTCACAGCTAGAAGTTCCTCGCAATGCAACGCACTGCACTGTCTACTGACAAACTAGTTCTTTAGGGAAACCTTTACGGTTAGAGAGGATTGTGCCACAAGCAACAGTGTCCACTTTGTCCAATTCCCTGAACAACCGCACACCAGTGTAGAAGTTATCTACATATAAATGGTGACCTTTGTTAAAAAGTCCTCTACAAAGTTCCACCCAATTTTCTCAGTCACTCCAAAAGTGGACGGACAACCAGGGGGTTAATCCTGGATTCCTTACCTGTGTACACCCTGAAATTAGAGACATATCCAGTCCTACTGTCACACAGCATATACAACTTAATTCCATAGCGTGCCCTCTTGCTAGGAATGTATTGCCTAAAAACCAAGCCGCCCTTGAACAAGACCAAAGACTCATCCACTGCTATTTCTTTCCCTGGAGCATAGCTCTCAGAAAATCGATCTACAAAGTGATCAATGACAGGCCGAATCTTAAAAAGACGGTCACACTCAGGGTGATCTCGTGGCAACGCTAAACCATTATCGACAAAATGCAGCATCCGAAGCAGAAGCAAATACCTATCATGACTCATGACTTCTGGAAATTTAGCCGCTGCCATCAAGGGACTAGTAGACGAATATGAAGACATTGATGGCTTCCTTAGCAAGCCCATCAAAAAAGTTAAACCCAAGAACTTCTTCATCTCTTCCAGATTTGTGGGAGTCCACCGGGTAGCTCTAGAATGGGGCTTAAGGCTGGCACTGTTGTCCCTCAAAAACTGTTTGGCATACAAATTAGTCTGCTCAACAATCTCTGCCAAAAACACATCGTCCATAAACAACTGAAAAAAAGTTATCGCCAAAATGTTTTCTGTATTCACTCTACACCCTGGAACACCAGTAAAGTCTGGCAATGCCGGCTGCACCATGCCTGGGGCAACCCAGAGGTAAGAACTTTCAATGGGAAGCCTTGCAGCCCCAGGCTGCAGCACAGATGCCTCTTGCCGCACTATACCAACGGGAAGCCTTGCAGCCCCAGGCTGCAGCCTAGATACATCAATGTCCTCCTCTAACACAGGCACTTCATCCACACTAAGAGTAGCTTCATCCGCACTGAGAGTAGCTTCATCATCCGATGATTCCATGTGGAGAGAAAACTCACTGCCTGAATCTTCCCCTCCCTCCTCTCTTCAGATGCAGAGTCAGTCTTTGAACCATGGTCAGAGGAAGACTCAAAAAGCATACCAACAACCTGCTGAGCAGTAATCCTGCGGCTAGCCATTATCCTTACTAAGAAAGGAGACTGCACAAACAAGTCAACAACCAACACTGTGCAAAATAAGTTTAAAAAGTGTGCCTTTATCACAAAGATCTATATACTCGAAAACTATACGATTCACTTGCAAAAGACAGCTACACTCACCAGCACCTACTCTGCAGAGACACAGCAAAAACCAATGATATCCCACTAGAAAGAAAAAACAAAACCAATTACTCACAAGACAACAAAATACACATCGAGCACAAATGCAAAAAGTTTTGACACTCAAAAAACAGAAGCCAAACTGCTTTTATTACACCATTTGCAAAAAACACATTCATGCAGAGAAATGAAACTCATTTACATTGTACAAAAAAAGTCTCTTACCAAACACATGCAACTACACAAACAGCAAAACCACCAGTAACGAAACCGCAACTTGGAACAGCCTAAAGAGCAAAAGCCTTGAACTAGAACAAAAAGGGAGAAATAAAGCATTACAATTGCAATTCCAAAGAAATAAAACAATTAACATAATAACATGCTATGTCACTACCCAAATGGTCAATCGGCCAGATGGGCCTTCAAATAGGGCTGAGAAAAATGGGTGGTGATCTTGCCCAAGGGATCGGGTGAGGTTGTCTGCCAGGCCAATCTGTCCCCCAGATGGGGCAGAAAACAGTAGACAGAAATGTGCCCCCCTTGCAAAAGTAATAAATCCCTGGTGCCTAGTAGGGTTTCCTGCCTCCCTCCTCCAGCCTAGGGCATAAAGGCCAAAAAAAGGGCAGATATGTCACCAGGAGGGGCCGAAAAAACATTAACCAAATGTTACCCCCTTGGAAGCAACCAAGTCGCTTCCATTACACACAAAACAAAATCCCTGGTGCCTAGTGGGGTTTTCTGCCCCCCCCCCCCCGGGGGCAGAAAGGACAAAACAATGGGCCGATCTGTCCCCCAAGGGGGGCAGAATACGCATACAAAAAAAATATGCTCCCTGGAAGCGACACTTTTCCAAGGGGTCACCTCCGTTTTAATTTTAAAATGAGTCCCTGGTGTCTAGTGGGGTTTTCTGCCCTCCCTGGGCGCAGAAAGACCCACAAAAATGCAGATCTGGGGGCAGAATACACATAAAAAAATTAATTGCCCCCTGGAAGCGACCCTTGCCAAAGGGGTCGCTTCCATTTAAATTTGACATAACACCCTGGTGTCTAGTGGGGGTTTCTGTCCCCCCTGGGGGCAGAAAGGCCCAAAAACGGGCCAATCTGCCCCCAGGGGGGGCAGAATTCCAATTACAAACAAATTGGCTCCCTGGAAGCGACCCTTTCACAAGGGGTCGCTTCCATTTCAATTTAAACTAACTCCCTGGTGTCTAGTGGGGGTTTCTGCCCCCCCCCCCGGGGGCAGAAAGGCCAAAGAAACAGGCCGGGCAGAATTACCATAGTAATAAAAATGGCCCCCTGGAAGCGACCTTGCCCAAGGGGTCACTTCCATTTACATTTTTTAATAATCCCTGGCTCTAGTGGGCTTTCCTGCCCCCCCTGGGGCCAGAAACGCCAACAAATTTGGGTGATATGTCCCCAGGGGGGGCAGAAAAGTCTTAAAATAAATTTGCCCCCTCAGGAAGCAACCCTTGACCAAGGGGTCGCTTCCTTTAACTAAATAAGGAATCCCTGGTGCCTAGTGGGGGCATTCCTGCAGCACGATCGCGACGCTGTGCACGATCATGCTGCAGGCATGCCCTGCATTGAGACATCAGGGGAGAGGAAATACTCTTTCCTCTCCCCTGATGCCTCAATACACTGAAAAAGGCCCCACCACTCCACCGGAGCACACAAACTTACCTGCTCCTCCTGGACACGCTGGAAACAAATGGATTCCAGCGTGTCCAGTGCTTCCTGATCATGTTGGCGCGCGCTGTGCGTGCTGACATCATGGGATTGTGTGGGGGGGGTCGGGAGTGGCAGTGGAAACTTTTCCTTTGCCATACCTCTTTGTAGCAACATGTTGGGCTGCCCATGGGGGGAGCGCCAGCGCTCCCCCCATGGGTGGGTGCCAAGACGGGATGGTTCTGTCATGAGCACAGCCCAACTGATGCTCATGACGGAACCGCTCTGTCATGAGCTTCGAAGCGGATAACTAATCCCTGAACCCCATCGAGATTTATGCTGTGTACAAATTGCTTAGAGATTGTTTGAGATGTGGAAATGGTCCTGTCATCATCCCAAGATCTTCATATGTTTACATGGTTAGCTCTGAGCATGGTAAATGTTTTCGTCTGTTTGAAAACATTTGTTCATGTCTCTCAGCCAGTCCTTTTTTGGTGGGGGTGATTCGGAGCAATATTTAGCGAGTCCCTCCTATCAAAGAAAGTACCCATTCCTGCCAGAACCCATGCACCCCGCCTACCCCCCAAGTCTTCCATTACCACCAAGGGGCTTCAATACAGGCAAGAGGTCCATGGTTTACCCCAATACTTTGTGGTAGTCGCTACTGGGTAGTTATAGTTAGGTCTGCGTTTCCACAGGAAATGTGTTTTTTGTGTTGTTAACAACTTTGGCATCATTTGACGGACCGCCAAAATACATTCCCAAAAAGTGCTCTTTTTGCCTAGTTTGTGCATCGAAAGTTTCTGGGTGATCACAGACAACAAGGGGGCCCAAAATGCAAAATCGCCATGCATGTTCCATTGACTTCTTTAGGCAGGGCTACAGCAAAAACTGCTGAAGTGAATTACTCCAAATTTGACAGGAAGCTAGATCTTGGTATCCCGATTGTTCTTTTATGATTTGGTGTAAATTCGCTAAGTATTTTTGAGAAAATAAGGTTTAAAAATATTTGTATAGCTGAACAGATGGCTCCGCAAGAGTCTTATGGTAGTGGCACTTTAAAAACAAGCATTTGCAATGCAATATGTCTCGCATTGACGCGAGTTTAAGCTATTGGCATTGTAAATGACAATGCCTTTTATTTAAGTTTTAAAAATGAAAACAAAATTAAAATGCATTGTTATTTGTACTGTGAATAGCTCAAACTTGCGTAAATGCGAGACCTATTGCATTGCAAATGCTTGTTTTTTGTCAGCTATAGTAGGCGGTTAGGCCAGGTTTATCACTTGTCTAATCTTACGTTAAAACCCCTGCTTAGTTGCACTCTCTTGCTGCCATGACAGAAGTGTTTGGCAAACCGTTTTAAAAAGTACATTCCAATGATATTACCACGGTACTTGGGAGCAGCCATTTGAAATTTTATGTTGCGCACCATCCCACTGAGAAAAAATAAAATTCAGTTCTTAAACACAAATATGAATTTGTTTTTATGTGGCATTTCATGCTGAAGTGTCTGTCTGTAAGCTATGTGAACAGCAGGGGATATTATTACCCAGTTTATAGTTTGTAGAATTAAAAGCACAATCCCGAGTGATGTTTTGACTGCTGTTCGAGGACACAGAACAAGGGGCCGGTTATCGTGCAGAGGGGTGGAAATGGATAATTCTGCAGATGTGTGAAGGCTGACAGCATGATGATTTTGCAGGACAGGGCAGCAACAATAGCTGGGTTTTGTCTGTGTTTTTGATGAGCTACGGTTAACTTATGCCGCTCCTTAACCTATCCATCCCAGCGTATTAAGAAGAAATATGGGGCTTCCGTTTTGTACAGCAGACTTATCTTGAAAGGGGCGTGAGCCAAGAAGTATCTAAAAGCATGGGGTGAAAGGTCAGCAGTGCAGGCGCATGAAGAGACCGTGTCATGGCTACAGGCACTGCGAGAGTTTGCGGCTGCGACATTTTCTACATAATTATGGATTTTCTACATTTGCCACATACTCCATCATTTGCTTCATAAGATCCAGATTTCAGCAAAAAAATGTTTTTAGCTCAAAAGGATCAAATATTTTTTCAAGATACAACAACACATGGTCGCACAGGGGAAGGCTCTTCTTGATTGTTGCCTGGTCACCAGTTGCTTATTTCAGTATTTGGGTGTCAAAGTGGAACTAACCTTTGCCCATAAACTGTTAACGTATAAAACAAGAATATTGTGGTGCATAACTAAATACTTATAAGGTCCCAAAAGCTAGACCTATTGGCTATGCCAATGCCTGTTCTATTTCTGTGGCACAGTCTCAGCAGTTCTAGGTGATCAGCTCTGTCCCTCTCCTCATGTTCCTGCATGTGTCGGTTTGCTTCTTCATCCTTGGTTTAGGTTTATTATGCTTCCTAATCGGGCTGCAGGTTACGAGTGAGGTGAAAAATGCACCAGCACGGGGAGGGGCTTGGGGTCTTCACCAAGAACAAACTTGCAGAAGTAAGTGACCTGCAGTGATAAATGAAGATTGCCACTGCTATTTGGGACATTTGTGTAATAAAGGTAAATTAGTCCAGGAGCTGAGGAATTTGTTTTCCAAGTTTCATCCATAAATAGGCTACCGATGCCTGATGAAATGTTACAAATGAATGGTGCACTTAAGAGAGTGGGGTGATTCGTTTCTTACCCTGCAGTGCTTTCGTTGAAACGTTCACAAAGCATGCTAATATGCACAGAGTCCGCAGTGAACCTCATTTCTCGGTCGCACTCTTCAAGGTGCCATTTCTGTGAACCTAACAATTATTTTGGGCACTGTGCCCCTTAAGACGATAAATCTAAAGCAGCAGAGAGTGAGCCAGCAACAAAGACAGTGTTTCAAGATGTTTGAAATCATGTTATATTATTGCCATTGGATGGCACTTTCAGTCATTGTCATGTCACCTTACCACTGTCTTTATCAGGCCTGGCAGAGTGCTCCAAGTGGAGGGCTGTCGTGCGTGCGACCGACTTTGAGGAAGTCAGGTGGGTCACTCTCACAGTGTGCTCAACATTCTGTAGCTACAGCCTGCCTTAGCAGCCCTCCAGCACCACTATCCACGTGTGTGGAGGGCAGACTGCAGATGGGATGGTAGGCCTCATTTACCCTCCTGCCTCCATTCACGAGTGGGGTCTTTGTAGTTCAATTTCATGCCAGTGGCTGAGCACACACTTTTAAAAGTGTTAACTAGTCTGCCTTCATCGGTTACAAACCTTCCTCCAAGCAGAGGCCAGTGTGACTGTGATTTGACCCGAGCCTGGCAGCAGCACTAGAAAACAGCCTGCAGTGTAGCATGACCCTCAAGGGCAGCACACGCATACCATGCATCCCACTGCCTGACTGGGAACACGCTATCCCAGTTCCGAGATGTTCTCTACTGACTCAGCCCCAGCCTTCCCTGACAGTCACCTCTGATTGGCACAGGTGATTCCAGCAGCAGTGGAGGCAATGTCAGAGCATGGGGCACGTGGGGCACAGACATTGTTAACAAGCGGCACTGAAAGCAATCGCGAAAGCGATCGCTATTGTAAAAAACAAAAAAAGACACGCCTGCGAGTGGTGCGCGCGAGCCACTGCGAGCCATATGTTTTCAATTATCGCGCCCGTGTCTGGGCATGATAATTGAAAACATATGGGCTTTGGTGCGCGTAACAGACACCAATAGGCCATGGGCGGAACAATGCGCCCACCTTTAGCCTATTGCGTGCTCTGTTTTAAAAAAACACACACGCAAACCCCAATAGCGGAACCCAAAAGGAAAAGCACACGCACAAGAGTGTGTGATTCCAGGGTCCGTTTTGGAACCCTCCACAAAAGGGCTCTCGCCTGCGCGAGCAGTGTTGCGCACTGCATCGCTAGGGGCGAGCCCTAATGAAGCGTTCTAATTTGCCAAAAGAGCATTTTTTCCTTTGGGCCAATTTGCTCCCATGGGAGTCAGACTTCTGTGGGGGAGTGCTTTAATTGGCTGCCAGCAACATCAGAAACATGCATGGCATCCATTTCAGGACTTGGGGACTGTCCCCTGTCCTGAACTTCTAAAAACGTTATATAAGGGGGCAGTGTAGAGATACCCTGCCCACCTAGGCCCCATGGGGAGACCCAAATAGACCAACCCCCTCCCACCCCCCACCTCCCCCGGGAAAACATTGAAATTAACAGCAATTTTGTTGCGATTCCGCAGGACTCTCATGGAATAAAAAATAAAAAAAATGGCTCAGGGATTCATTATTAAATTAAGGGGAGCACAACACCCCTCTCCAATCAGTTATAGACCCCCAGGGAGCCTACCCGCAGAGCTGCAGTCAATAAGGGGAGGGGGGCGCATAAATAGCTGCTCCCTCCAGGCTGGAGCAATGCCAGCTCCTATAGCATGTGGGGAGCAAACTGGTGATGCGGGAGCCCTGAGGCTTCCCCTTCAGCCCCCATTGTGTCTATGGTGGGTGCCCTGGGTACGCACCAGAGCGCCCACCTATTTAAAATAGAGGCCCGGGGGCATGGGGTCCTCGGAGCAAAATAGGCTCAGGAAGGAGGCCAAGCAGCCCCCGTCCCTTTTAAATAAGATATGGCTGAGGTGGATAGGGTCCCCCATTCGCCTGGTGAGACTCGGGGAGGGGGCGCAGCATGGCTTCCCTCTGCCTTAAAAAGAAAATATATATATATATATATATATATATATATATATATATATATATATATATATATATATATATATTCACTGAAAAAACCATAGGTTTCAGGGGCGTTATAGTTAGCTGGACTTTTCACTCGTACAAAACCATTGAAATTCCCCCGTTATAGTTAGTGCAGCTAACTATAACTCGCGCGCCCGCAATGCACTGCTGATGATGTCACATATTACATCACTCATGACATGGTCAGTGACATCACTCATGACATCACTGATGACATCTCAAATGACATCACTGATGACATCATCCAGTGAATGTGTGTTTTTCTGAAAATTACATATGTTTTATAAATGTATATCTCAAGGTCGATGGAAGAATAAATGGGTATATAAGTGTCTAAATGGATGATTTGTTTTTGAAAAATTGATTGTATAACTGACTGATTAAGTGTATCTTAGTGAATACATGGCTTAGTGAGTAATGTTTAAATATGTAAATATCTGTATCAGTCTCTCACTTTGTGTATAAGTGGCTGCATGGGTTGGTGAGTAGCTACATGAGTGTCTATATAGGTTATTAGTTGTTTTTTTGAGTATCAGTATGAGTGTCTGTATGGTTCGGTGGGGGTATTACGTAGTGCATAGGTGCATGAATGAGTGACTCACTGTTTGTATGTGTTGAAGACAGCATGTGTGCAGGACTGTATGGGTGGATGAGTGTGTGCATGGATGTGTTAGTGAGTGAATGACTGTCTCAATAGTGTCTTTATGAGTAACTACATATGTTTTAAACTAGTATATGTGACTATTGGTGTATATAAGTGAGTATATGTGAGAGTGAGAGATTGGAAGAGTTCCTGTATGAATAAGTATGCGTTTCTATAAGTGATTGTTTAAAAGACTAAGTATGTGTAAGTTTCTGTAGAAGTAAGTGTGGTGGTGTGTGTATAACTGTATATGCAAGTAAATGGATGTTTGATTCTTTATTAGCATGAGTGACTATGTGTGTGAGTAACTCTATGGATGAGTGGCGTTGTGTAACAGAATGTATAGGTGTATGAGTACATATGATGAGTGAGTACATATATGAGTGACTGTATAGGACTGTTGGTGAATGAGTGTGTGTGTATGTGGATCTTAGAATTACTGAATAGGTTATTGTAACTGGTATTGGTATGTCCATTGTTTTGAAATTGTTAGTTTCTATTTTTGAATGTGTGTATCAAAGGTTATATTAGGGGGAGAGGAGGTCTGCCACTCTATCATTAGTGATGTCATCAGTGATGTCATTTGAGATGTCATCAGTGATGTCACTGACCATGAAATGAGTGATGTAATATATGACGTCATCAGCAGTGCATTGCGGGCGCGCAAGTTATAGTTAGCTGAACTAACTATAATGGGGGAATTTCAATGGTTTTGTACGAGTGAAAAGTCCAGCTAACTATAACGCCCCTGAAACCTATGGTTTTTTCAGTGAATTTTTAAGGTTTTTTGAATGCTAATTCCTAACTATAACGTGCCTGAAACCTATGGTTTTTTCAGTGAATTTCAAAGGTTTTTTAAATGCTAATTTCTAACTATGCCTACAGAGATAGGACATGTGAAGAAAGAAGAAAAAACGCACAGAACGAAAAAATAGAAATGCAGACAGAAGCAACAGAAGTCCTCAAAGACGAAGAAAAGTGCAGGAAGAAGGATAACGTGCAGAAAGAACAAACAGAAGAGCAGAAAGAAGTCTTGTTGCAAAATCATCCTGTTCCCTCAACTTTTTCAGATGGATACTGGTGGTAACTGAGTCTGACTAACCAGTCCTAGAGCCAGTGCTATGTTAAAAGACACTCAGAATACAGTGAAAACACCTACATACACTAGGGAACACTATGCGTTGGGGTCCCCCTGTGATTAGCATGACCTCCTCTGTAAGCCCCTAGTATATAATAGGGCAGGGGATTAAAACTACCTCTTAAAACGCGCCACAGGGCGTGTTTGCACACGTCACCTCTGGCCCCGTCCCCTCCCTTCCCCACTGTGTAAACACGCCCTGTGGCCATCTTAAGTTGGGAGATTAACTCCCCTCGAATCCTGAGGGTCCCTAGGGTCCAACTAGACCACTAGGTACCTCCAGTAAGCGTCACAGAGCTGCGTTGCAGAGAGATGTAAAAAGGGGCACGGCTAGACTACCTGTCTGCAACGCAGCGCAGTGGTGCTTCCTGGAAGCACCTGGTGGGCTAGTTGGCCCCCAGGGTCCCTCAGGATTGAAGGGAAATTATTTCCCCAACTTAAAACGCGCCACAGGGCGTGTTTGCACACGTTAACTCAGGCCCCGTCCCCTCCCTTCACCACTGTGTATACACGCCCTGTGGCCGTTTTTAGTTGGGCAATTAAGTTCATTTGAATCCTGAGGGTCCCTAGGATCCTACTAGCCCACTAGGTACCTCCAGTAAGCGCCACAGAGCTGCGTTGCAGAGAGGTGTAAAAAGTGGCAAGGCCTGGACCACCTCTCTGCAACGCAGCTCAGTGGCGCTTACTGGAAGCACCTGGTGGGCTAGTTAGCCCCCAGGGGCCCTCAGGATTGAAGGGGAATTATTTCCCCAACTTAAAACGCGCCATAGGGCGTGTTTGCACACGTCACCTCAGGCCCCGTCCCCTCCCTTCCCCACTGTGTAAACACGCCCTGTGGCCGTTTTAAGTTGGGAGATTAAGTCCCCTTGAATCCTAAGGGTCCCTAGAGTCAAACTAGCCCACTAGGTACCTCCAGTAAGCGCCACAGAGCTGCGTTGCATAGAGATTTAAAAAGGGGCGTGGCCTCAGAACACCTCTCTGCAATGCAGCTCCCTGGCGCATACTGGAGATACCTGTTGGGCTAGTTGGCCCTCAGGGACCCTCAGTATTGAAGGGGAATTAATTCCTCAACTTACAACTGGCCAGGGGGCACGTTTGCAGAGTGCTGCAAGGAGGGGGCGTGGCCTCCGGCATGATGCCTGTCTTTTATTTTTTTTATTTTTTTAAGAAGGAGGGCTGTGTGGCCCCCTTTCTTTTTCTAATTTATTGGCCCTGGGGACCCCATCCCCCAGGGCCTGCAACCTAATTTTTTTTGTTGAAAAAAATAAATTTGGAAGGGGGCCGCGTGGCCCCCCTCCCAGGGCCTTAATCGGCCCAGGGGACCCCAACCCCCGGGTCATGGCCTTTTTTTTTTTTATTCTTTAGGAGGGGGGCTGCGTTGCCCCCCTCCTCAGGCCACTTATGGCCCCAGGGACCCCATCACCCGGGGCCGGCCTTTGTTTTTTATTATATTAAAAAAAAATATATTTATAGAAACACCTAGGACATGCTGGACAAACCGTATGTACTATCACCATGACGATTTGCGTGATATTCATTAAAAGGCGACTATGCATACAATGAATCCACGTGGAATGTATTTACACCGCTAGTGAAGCTCTGACGTGTCTGACGCCCTACCGTACCCAATCCCGGCGCCCCTGCCGGTGGGTACTCTCCAAGTAGACACCCATGTCATTTATTTATACAAACATGGGTAGCTATTGATGGGCACATTTAATACACACGCACACCAAGCCATTCAAAGGGGATTCAACAAAAATTCGACCAAACTATGCAAGAAACCCCCTTCGCGGTTAATAAAACACACATCCACCGCCGGATGTGTAATACTTTTTATTTTACTCTCTGGAAAGGAGACGAACCTCACTGGAGAGTCACAGCGTGCTCCTGGCTGAGCCCAATGCTGTGTTACACCCACCAGTGCCCGCCGAGTGCCACACACCTCTGTGTTGTATTCCACCAGCTAGTGCGTATGCTATGACTCTCTAGCCCATGTGCACTGTAACACCACCCCGTGAATATGTCATGCCACACTTGCCTTCGCACGGGTTATATTGCCCCATCTAACGTGCCTTCCTCGATGCCTATGTTATAACGCACAGCGCTATGCCATACATATTACAATCTGGGATCCATATCTTTGTCACAGTGCATATGCAACGTTACAATCCCCAGCACATATTTTATATTACAACTTTAGAGACTAGTTAGGTTACACAACACTGCCCTGTGCATATTACACTTCAAGGCGCATATCACATAGCACGCGCTAGTGCCTGTGCTATCTCGCGCTCTCCAATGAATCTGTCATTGCGCACAATGTATTGCATATTATATTTCATGCCCCGGTTCATCTTATATCACACTTTTTACTGCATAGTTTATACCATATACTATATCTAGTTTTCATTTTCAATTGTGCTCTCAGGACTATGTTCTATATAACACTGTATCCACCTACCCTTTTCACGGGCATTGCATTTTGCGATGGGGGGTGGAGGGTCAGGGGGTGTTTCTGCCAAGTGAGCCCGTAGTCATAGTCACAAACGTCCTCTACTTCCTGCATAAAAGTGAGATTATGCTGCATACTTGTTCATATTTTAAGGAGTTCGCACAGACACACATTTAAAAAACAATAAAGTTGTTAATACCCACCTTCTCTGAACAGTTATCTTGCTGCCCCATCCACCTCCTCCCTATCCTCTGTTGTCTGAATCCATGGACTAGCCTCCTCCCTCCTGCCATGCATGGTCTGATGTGCTGCCACTGCCCTCCATTTAGCATGATGTACCAGTCCACTCCTCCTGCCCTCCATTGCCCAATTCTATGGCCCATCATTGACCTCCTGCTTAGCCTCTGTGCTTAGCTTGCTGCCCCTATTCTCCTTCCCCCTGCCCTCCGATGTCTTTGTGCATGCCCCTGCTCCATCCATTTTGCCCACCATGTTCCATGGACCTGACACTCCTATCTACTCTGAGTGTTCTGTTGAGCTGCCACTCCCCTCCCACCTGCCTAGCATTGTCAGATGACTGTAACCTGACCCTGCCACCTCCACCCTGCCTGTCCACATGCCATGCCCCTATCCCATTCCTCCTGTCCTCCATGGTCCATTTTACTGCCACACCCTTCTGCCCTCCCTGGTCTGTTGTGCTGCAACTGCTCCTCCTGCCTGCCCCGCGCGGTCTGTTGTGAGGCCCCTTCCCCTGAACACTCTTGTCTGTGCCCAGGTCCTGACCCTCCCTTCTATCCTCTATGGTCCTTTGTGCATGCCCCTGCACCCTCCTTCTTGCCCATCATAACCATTGTGCTGCCACTAACCCTCCCGCTTGCCATGCATGGTCTTCTGTGCTGCCGTGGCCCCTCCCACCTTTCCTGTGTAGTCAGCTAGCTGCCACTGACCCCCTCCCACCTTCCCTCCATGGTCTGTGTGTATGCCATATCATAGTCTCACTGTTGCTCTCCATGGTGTGTCTTGTTTCTAGTGCCCATCCTGCCTGACCTCCATGGTCATCTTGCTGCTCCTGCGCTGCCCCCTTGCCCCCAGCCCTCTGTTTCCATGTGCAGACCCCTATTCCCTCCCTCCTGGCGTGTCTGTTCCATTGTAATGCCCCTGATCCATCCCTCCTGCCCTTTATGGTCTGTTATACTGCAGCTTTCTCTCCTGTCTCTCCATTATGGTCAGCTAGCTACCATTGCCTCGTTCCCCTCTGTTCTCTGTTGTCCATGTGCATGCTCCTGTCCCCTCCCTATTGCTTTCTATGGATTGTTGTGCTGCACTCCCATCCCGCATGTCCTGTGTGGTGTATTGTGCTGCTGCAAACCCTGATGCCTGCCCTGTAGGGTCAGTTTGGTGCACCTCTCCATGTCCCTCCTGTCCTCTGTTATCCGAGTCCATGTCCCTACCCCAATTCCTCCTGCCTACCATGATCCAATGTACCATACTTGCGAACATTTTGAACTTAATAAGAGGGAGATTTTGAAAAAGAACTGGGGTATTGATTTTCCACTTTGAGTTACATTGAAAAAGAGGTGATTGTAGACAGGAGACAGATCAAATAAAGCCCATTTGAGCTTAAAAACATTGGACGTTTCCTGGCTGAAACGGGTCTGTTGGCATGTATGGTTGTACTACCACTGCCTCTTCCTTCTGCCCACAATGGTCTATTATATTGCCACAGCCTCTCTTGCCAGTACTGTATTGTTGATTTGTTGCCCCTGCCCCCCTTTCCACTGCCCTCCATAGTCTGTTGTGCTGCCAGTGCCCTTCCTGCCTGCCCAGTGTGGTCAAATTGTTGCCTCTGCACTCTCCTACCTGCCTTCAATTTTCAGAGTCCGTGCCCCTGGACTCTGCCTCTCAACAGTATCCCAATGAACAACTGGATTGCTAACATTCTATATTTATTACAAAAGTGTGGAACGCCTGACGTCATCTTGATGTAATCAAAACTGTAATACCTAGAGCATTTCCTTTAGAAATTACATATATGAGAGGGTCTTATTTGCATCAAAATTATGGTTAGTGCTCTAACAAACTAAAATGAGGACATATTTTCTGAGTTTTCAATTAGCGACAAAGAACTTTTAAATTATTTGTAATCTTTATGTTTTTTTATCCAGTTGACCACTTGATTAAATGTTGCACTTAGGGGAGAGGATGTGGTGTTACTTCCAGAGCTGCAGACTTTGTAACTGGGGAACCAGGTTGGAGTTTCTGCTTCAGCTCAACATTCTGTGATTCTGGTCAAATCACTTAATCTCCCCATGTCTACAACCAAAATGAATTTGATCTTGCATGATGTAACCAATGCTCATGTAAAGCACTCCAATACCTGACAAGTCTGCACTATATAAAACTGCAAATACACAAAAAATAAGTGTTTTAAACACTTCTGTCATTGGGCTACATGTGGGCTATATCTGGGTGATATTTGTGCTGCATTTGGGCTCTTTTGTCTCTGGTGGCCGTCTTGGGAGATTTATTTGTTATGTTTCCTAATTTCCTCATTTACTGCAGTCTCCTCAGTAGGAAATACTTTCAGTTTTTTTCTTTGGTTCCATCAAGAAGACATTCAGATGTGTCACACATTTGCCATAAATTCTGAATGTTAGCACTCTAGTTGCTCATTAGATCACTGTAGTAAAGCTACTGCTCACCAGGGAAGTCTGCTGCTGGTATTCAAAGTGCATGTTTCAGTCTGCATGTCAGAATTTTTTTATGAAATAGAAGAGGATTTGAGAAGTCAAAATGTGCCCTAATTTTTCTTTCTGCAGCACTAATCATAATTTCTATGGCAAAATGAACCCCCGCATTTTGTTCCTTTGTAAATTAAATGTTTTAAGTGTTACCACTTTATTCCAATCAAGATGGCTTCAGGTGTGCCATCCTTTTGTCATAAGTAAGACTGTTAGCGCTCTAGTTGTTCGTTAGAACACTCTGGGACATTCTGTCATTGGGCTATACTTGGGCTACATCTGGGTGATATTTGTGCTACATTTGGGCTCTTTTGTCTCTGGTGGCCATTTTGGGAGACTTATTTGTTATGAAGTTTCCTAATTTCCTCATTTACTACAGTCTCCTCGGTAGGAAATATTTTCAGTTTTTTACTTTGATTCCATCAAGAAGGCATTCAGATGTGTCACACATTTGCCATAAATTCAGAATGTTAGCACTCTAGTTGCTTATTAGATCACTTTAGTAAAGCTACTGCTCACCAGGGAAGTCTGCTGCTGGTATTGAAAGTGCATGTTTCAGTCTGCATGTCAGAATTTTTTAATGAAATAGAAGAGGATTGAGAAGTCACTCAAAATGTGCCCTAATTTTTCTTTCTGCAGCACTAATCATACTTTCTATGGCAAAATGAACCCCCTCATTGTATTCCTTTTTAAATTAAATGTTTTAAGAGTTACCACTTTATTCCAATCAAGATGGCTTCAGGTGTGCAATACGTTTGTCAGAAGTGGGACTGTTAGCGCTCTAGTTGTTCTTTAGAACACTCTGGGAAGCTGCAGTAGAACACAAAGGAATCAACTGACAGTCTCTGCCCCGCTCGGATGTACATGGTTTACTGAGAATGTCAGACTTCATTCTCACATGACTTAGAAAGATAATGTGAATTTACAGAAAATAGGCTCTCAGTTTAGCTTATAGATCACCTTCCAAACCTCTGTGGGAAAAGCATGAGAAAATAGTTTTCTCTCAAACATGATTCATGATATCACAGCAGAAAGCTTTTTCACATGGTAAAATCACCTTAGAACACACCACAGTTCCTAAAATGAGAATGGTACCATCAACAAATGATTTATAATGTAACTAAAGTCTTAAAACCTTCTATTAACTGCAATGCTTGTTAATGAGGTGCTATCATGTATATTGGTCCCAAGATGGCTGCCAACACTTCTTGGATGAAGTACTGACAGCCAATCAGATCTCACGATGAGATGTGTGGTTAGGCTCCGCTCAGATATATCTATCTTTTTAACTCTAATTTGCTCAGGAACTACTGAACGGATTTACACCATTTAAGCAAAAGGCACGAGTCTGAACTGGGGACTCCCTCTTTGCCAAATTTGGTGTAATTCCGTTCAGCAGTTCGGGCTTTAGCTGCGTCAACAGGTCCTATGGGAAAATGCATGGGGAAAATGCGTTTTGGGACCCCCCTTTTTTCTCAGCCCCCGCTTGACGAATCACCGTAAAATTTTCAGGATAGGAGCGGACCGGGGCTGGCCAAAAGTTTGAAAAGTTTCGTGAAGATTCGTCAATCGGCGCCAACGTTATTTCAAATAGAATGTTACGAATTTCTATGGAAAATAGGTCCTAACTATAACTACCTACTGGCGACTGCCAGTAGGTAATATATATATATATATATTCACAGAAAAAAACATAGGTTTCAGGCACGTTATAGTTAGGAATTAGCATTTAAAAAACCTCAGAAATTCTCTGAAAAAACCATAGGTTTCAGGGGCGTTATAGTTAGCTGGACTTTTCACTTGTACAAAACCATTGAAATTCCCCCGTTATAGTTAGTTCAGCTAACTATAACTCGCGCGCCCGCAATGCACTGCTGATGACGTCACATATTACATCACTCATGACATGGTCAGTGACATCACTCATGACATCACTGATGACATCTCAAATGACATCACTGATGACATCATCCAGTGAATGTGTGTTTTTCTGAAAATTAAATATGTTTTATATGTGTATATCTCAAGGTCGATGGAAGAATAAATGGGTATATAAGTGTCTAAATGGATGATTTGTTTTTGAAAAATTGATTGTGTAACTGACTGATTAAGTGTATCATAGTGAATACATGGCTTAGTGAGTAATGTTTAAATATGTAAATATCTGTACCAGTCTCTCACTTTGTGTATAAGTGGCTGCATGGGTTGGTGAGTAGCTACATGGGTGTCTATATAGGTTATTAGTTGGTTTTTTGAGTATCAGTCTGAGTGTCTGCATGGTTCGGTGGGGGGTATTACGTAGTGCATAGGTGCATGAATGAGTGACTCACTGTTTGTATGTGTTGAAGACAGCATGTGTGCAGGACTGTATGGGTGGATGAGTGTGTGTATGGGTGTGTTAGTGAGTGAATGACTGTCTCAATAGTGTCTTTATGAGTAACTACATATGTTTTAAACTAGTATATGTGACTATTGGTGTATATAAGTGATTATATGTGAGAGTGAGAGATTGAAAGAGTTCCTGTATGAATAAGTATGTGTTTCTATAAGTGATTGTTTAAAAGACTAAGTATGTGTAAGTTTCCGTAGAAGTAAGTGTGGTGGTGAGTGTATAACTGTATATGCAAGTAAATGTATGTTTGATTCTTTATTAGCATGAGTGACTATGTGTGTGAGTAACTCTATGGATGAGTGGCATTGTGTAACAGGATGTATAGGTGTATGAGTACATATGATGAGTGAGTACATGTATGAGTGACTGTATAGGACTGTTGGTGAATGAGTGGATGTGTATGTGGATCTTAGAATTACTGAAGAGGTTGTTGTAACTGGTATTGGTATGTCCATTGTTTTGAAAATTTTAGTCTCTATTTTTGAATGTGTGTATCAAAGGTTATATTAGGGTGAGAGGAGGTCTGCCACTCTATCACAAGGATGATGTCATCAGTGATGTCATCAGTGATGTCATTTGAGATGTCATCAGTGATGTAATGAGTGATGTCACTGACCATGTCATGAGTGATGTAATATGTGACGTCATCAGCAGTGCATTGCGGGCGCGCGAGTTATAGTTAGCTGAACTAACTATAACGGGGGAGTTTCAATGGTTTTGTACAAGTGAAAAGTCCAGCTAACTATAACGCCCCTGAAACCTATGGTTTTTTCAGTGAATTTCTGAGGTTTTTTAAATGCTAATTCCTAACTATAACGGGCCTGAAACCTATGTTTTTTTTCTGTGCATTTCAAAGGTTTTTTAAATGCTAATTTCTAACTATGCCTACAGAGATAGGACATGTGAAGAAAGAAGAAAAAATGCACAGAAAGAAAAAAAAGAAGTGCAGAAAGAAGCAACAGAAGTCCTCAAAGACGAAGAAAAGTGCAGGAAGAAGGATAACGTGCAGAAAGAACAAAAAGAAGAGCAGAAAGAAGCCTTGTTGCAAAATCATCCTGTACCCTCAACTTTTTCAGACGGATACTGGTGGTAACTGAGTCTGACTAACCAGTCCTAGAGCCAGTGCTATGTTAAAAGACACTTAGAATACAGTGAAAACACCTACATACACTAGGGAACATTATGCGTTGGGGTCCCCCTGTGATTAGCATGACCTCCTCTGTAAGCCCCTAGTATATAATAGGGCAGGGGGATTAAAACTACCTCTTATAACGGGCCGCAGGGCGTTTTTGCACACGTTAACTCAGGCCCCGTCCCCTCCCTTCACCACTGTGTAAACACGCCCTGTGTCCGTTTTTAGTTGGGAGATTAAGTTCATTTGAATCTTGAGGGTCTCTAGGGTCCAACTAGCCCACTAGGTACCTCCAGTAAGTGCCACAGAGCTGCGTTGCAGAGAGGTGTAAAAAGTGGCACGGCCTGGACCACCTCTCTGCAATGCAGCTCAGTGGCGCTTAATGGAAGCACTTGGTGGGGTAGTTAGCCCCTAGGGGCCCTCAGGATTGAAGGGAAATTATATCCCCAATTTAAAACGTGCCATAGTGCGTGTTTGCACACGTCACCTCAGGCCCCATCCCCTCCCTTCACCACTGTGTAAACGCGCCCTGTGGCTGTTCTAAGTTGAGAGATTAAGTCCCCTTGAATCCTAAGGGTCCATAGGGTCAAACTAGACCACTAGGTACCTCCAGTAAGCGCCACAGAGCTGCGTTGCAGAGAGTTGTAAAAAGGGGCTTGGCCTCAGAACACCTGTCTGCAGCACAGCTCCCCGGCGCATACTGGAGATGCCTGTTGGGCTTGTTGGCCCTCAGGGACCCTCAGTATTGAAGAGGAATTAATTCCCCAACTTACAACTCGCCAGGGGGCGCGTTTGCAGAGTGCTGCAAGGAGGGAGCGTGGCCTCCGGCACGATGCCAGTCTTTTAGTTATTTTATTTTTTTAAGAAGGGGGGCTGTATGGTTCCCCTTCTTATTCTAATTTATTGGCCCTGATGACCCCATCTCCCAGGGCCTGTCTCCTAATTATATTTTTTTCAGAAAAAAAATTTGGAAGGGCGCCGCGTGGCCCCCCTCCCAAGGCCTTAATCTGCCCCAGGGACCCCAATCCCCAGGGCCGGCCACTGTTTTTTATTATTTTAAAAAAATATATCTTTATAGACACACCTAGGACATGCTGGACAAACCGTACGTACCTATCACCATGACAATTTGCGTGATATTCATTAAAAGGCGACTATGCATACAATGAATCCACGTGGAATGTATTTACACCACTAGTGAAGCTCTGACATGTCTGATGCCCTACCGTGCCTAATCCCGGTAGACACCCTTGTCGTTTTTTTATACAAACATGGGTAGCTATTGACGGGCACATTTAATACACACGCACACCAAGCCATTCAAAGGGGATTCGACAAAAATTCGACCAAAACTATGCAAGAAACCCCCCTCACGGTTAATAAAACACACATCCACTGCCGGATGTGTAATACTTTTTATTTTACTCTCTGGAAAGGGGACGAACATCACTTGAGAGTCACAGCGTGCTCCTGGCAGAGCCCAATGCTGTGTTACACCCACCATTGCCTGCCGAGTGCCACACACCTCTGTGTTGTATTCCACTAGCTAGTGCATATGCTATGACACTCTCTAGCCCATGTGCACTGTAACACCACCTCGTGAATATGTCATGCCACACTTGTCTTCGCACGGGTTATATTGCCCCATCTAACGTGCCTTCCTCGATGCCTATGTTATAACGCACAGCGCTATGCCATACATATTACAATCTGGGATCCATATCTTTGTCACAGTGCATATGCAACGTTACACTCCCCAGCACATATTTTATATTACAACTTTAGAGACTAGTTAGGTTACACAACACTGCCCTGTGCATATTACACTCCAAGGCGCATATCGCATAGCACGCGCTAGTGCCTGTGCTATCTCGCGCTCTCCAATGAATCTGTCACTGCGCACAATGTATTGCATATTATATCACGCCCGGTTCATCTTATATCACACTTTTTGGTGCATAGTTTATACCATACACTATATCTAGTTTTCATTTTCAATCGTGCTCTCAGGACTATGTTCTATATAACACTGTGTGCACCTACCCTTTTCACGGGCATTACATTTTGCGATAGGGGGTGGAGGGTCAGGGGGTGTTTCTGCCAAGTGAGCCCGGAGTCACAGTCACAAACGTCCTCTTCTTTCTGAATAAAAGTGAGATTATGCTGCATACTTGTTCATATTTTAAGTAGTTCGCACAGACACACGTTTTAAAAACAATAAAGTTCCTAATACCCGCCTTCTCTGAACAGTTAGCTTGCTGCCCCATCCCCCTCCTCCCTATCCTCTGTTGTGTGAATCCATGGACTAGCCTCCTCCCTCCTGCCATGCATGGTCTGATGTGCTGCCACTGCCCTCAATTTAGTATGATGTACCAGTCCACTCCTCCTGCCCTCCATTGCCCAATTCTATGCCCCATCATTGACCTCCTGCTTAAACTCTGTGCTTAGCTTGCTGCCCCTATTCTCCTTCCCCCTGCCCTCCGATGTCTTTGTGCATGCCCCTGCTCCATCCTTTTTGCCCACCATGTTCCATGGACCTGCCACTCCTATCTACTCTGAGTGTTCTGTTGAGCTGCCACTCCCCTCCCACCTGCCTAGCATTGTCAGATGACTGTAACCTGTTCCTGCCACCTCCACCCTGCTTGTCCACATGCCATGCCCCTATCCTCTTCCTTCTGTCCTACATGGTACATTGTACTGCCACACCCTTCTGCCCTCCCTGGTCTGTTGTGCTGCAACTGCTCCTCCTGCCTGCCCCGTGTGGTCTGTTGTGAGGTCCCTTCCCCTGAACTTTCTTGTCTTTGCACAGGTCCTGACCCTCCCTTCTATCCTCCATCGTCCTTTGTGCATGCCCCTGCACCCTCCTTCTTGCCCATCATAGCCATTGTGCTGCCACTAACCCTCCCAATTGCCATGCATGGTCTTCTGTGCTGCCATGGCCCCTCCCACCTTCCCTGTGTGGTCAGTTAGCTGCCCCTGACCCCCTCCCACCTTCCTTCCATGGTCTGTGTGTATGCCATCACAGTCTCACTCTTGCTCTTCATGGTGTGTCTTGCTTCTAGTGCCCAATCTGCCTGACCTCCATGGTTATCTTGCTGCTCCTGCCCTGCCCCCTTACCCCCAGCCCTCTATTTATATGTGCAGAACCCTACTCCCTCCCTCCTGGCTTGTCTGTTCCATTGTAATGCCCCTGATCCGCCCCTCCTGCCCTTTATGGTCTGTAATGCTGCAGATTTCTCTCCTGTCTGTCCATTATGGTCAGCTAGCTACCATTGCCTCTTGCCCCTCTGTTCTCTGTTCTCCATGTCCCCTCCCTCTTGCTTTCTATGGATTGTTGTGCTGCACTCCCGTCCCACATGCCCTGTGTTCTTTCTTCAGCATTAATCATAATTTCTATGGAAAAATGAACCCCCTCATTGTGTTCCTTTTTAAATTAAATGTTTTGTGTTACCAGTTTATTTCAATCAAGATGGCTTCAGGTGTGCCATACTTTTGTCATAATGAAGACAGTAAGCGCTCTAGTTGTTTTTAAGAACACTCTGGGACATTCTGTCATTAGGCTATACTTGGGCTACATCTGGGTGATATTTGGGCTACATTTGGGCTCTTTTGTCTCTGGTGGCCATCTTGGGAGACTTATTTGTTATGAAGTTTCCTAATTTCCTCATTTACTGCAGTCTCCTCAGTAGGAAATACTTTCAGTTTTTTACTTTGATTCCATCAAGAAGGCATTCAGATGTGTCACACATTTGCCATAATGTTAGCATTCTTTTTGCTCATTAGATCACTGTAGTAAAGCTACTGCTCACCAGGGAAGTCTGCTGCTGGTATTGAAAGTGCATGTTTCAGTCTGCATGTCAGAATTTTTTAATGAAATAGAAGAGGATTTGAGAGGTCACTCAAAATGTGCCCTAATTTTTCTTTCTGCAGCACTAATCATACTTTCTATGGAAAAATGAACCCCCTCATTTTGTTCCTTTTTAAATTAAATGTTTTAAGAGTTACCACTTTAATCCAATCAAGATGGCTTCAGGTGTGCCATACGTTTATCATAACTAGGACTGTTAGCGCTCTAGTTGTTCTTTGGAACACTCTGGGAAGCTGCAGTAGAACACAAAGGAATCAACTGACAGTCTCTGCCCTTGTTGGATGTACATGTTTTAATGAAAATGTCAGACTTCATTCTCACATTACTGAGAAAGATAATGTGAATTTACAGAAAATAAGCTCTCAGTTTAGCTTATAGATCACCTTCCAAACCTCTGTGGGAAAAGCATGAGAAAATATTTTTCTCTCAATCATGATATCCCAGCAGAAGGCTTTTTCACATGGTGAAATCACCTTAGAACATACCACAATTCCTAAAATGAGTATGGAACCACACAGCCCCCCTTCTTAAAAAATTAAAATAAATAAAAGACTGGCATCGTGCCGGAGGCCACGCCCCCTCCTTGCAGCACTCTGCAAACGCGCCCCCTGGCGAGTTGTAAGTTGGGGAATTAATTCCTGTTCAATACTTGAAGTACTGGGAATTTTAAGCCCAGCGGTGCAGGGGAACACACCCTATGACTTCGGGTTCTTCCTGTTTCAGACCTACAGAAACACAGAGTCTTCTGGGTGAAGTCAAAGATCAGTTTATTGGCTGCAGACCAATTACAGGTATCCTAGAAGTACAACAGCGTGTATGTTCTCAGGAGACTGCTAAAAATCACAGAAACGGGCTTCTCCTTAAATACAAAATATCCTGCTTCAGGCATACATTCCTAGTTTTATGGCATGGTCATTTGGATGTATACATTTCAAACGAAAAGGCAGAGTCATGATGACCATCCCACATTCCAGTTAAGCCAGCCCGCAATTATTTACCAAGCATGGCTCAGATCCCACATCAGATATCGATAGGCCCCAATAAACATGAGCCATCTCCTGTTTGGAAAACAAGCCATAAAGCAGGAACAGTCAGGTGAGAAAGAGATTAGCTGGAGGCTCGTGTTTAATGTAAAGGCTTTATGGTGTGTCAATCCCTGATGCTAATCACAGGTGGCCAGAGGACGGGGAACTCGTGAGACCGGACTGACCTGGGGCAGCGGAGCCAAGCTGCCCAGGTCACAGAAAAGTCAAGGAAAGGCACATATGCTCTAAAAGGCCCGTATTTGCTTCATGCTATGTAGCCTATGTGAGGGCAACCATAAGATGGCCACCGCTCTAAAATGGAACCCACGTAGTGATGTATAATAGCATATACACAGTGCATTCATAGCTAAAACGTTACACAAAGCACTTGTACATACCGCATTAACCATTCGTGGTTCGCTAATACCGGGATAGACAGGGGTAGGGCCCTGCCTCCTACGCGGTCCCAAATTCTAAAGTACGACAGACCCTCCTTTTGCCCTTACATAGGCAATAACTGTACTCATTTCAATCCTAGTCTAGGTCAATATTCACGAAGTCATGGAGATGTTGCTGTAGCATCATCCTATTACTTAGCTCGTCCCTCGATACAGGTTTCCTTACACATAATGTAGCACAGAGGCCACATATCGCAGGAGCACACTGTATGCACAGACAGAACAAGAAAAGGATGGCTAAGATCATTCCAATCACCATCAGAATTTTCCAACCCCAGGCAGATATCAGTTCCCAGAACGACCCCACCAGTGACCAATCTCCTTTATCCACGTGTATGGACTCAGATATTTTATGTAGTTTGGAGATGGCTTGATAAACTGTTGGAGCGTTATCTGGTATGAAAATGCAACAACTAGATTGGATAACCTTACATACCCCACCGCGGTCTGCAAGTATGACGTCTAGAACCATGTGGTTCTGCAAAGTCATGAGGCGATCTGCTTGGAGCTCAGCTGTCAAATTACCAAGGGCACCAGCCGTAACATTAACAGTGGATTCAACCACACGAGTCAGCTGTCTCAGGTTCCTACTATTGACCATAGGTCCCCAAAACGGCAGGAAACCCAAAAAGAAATCTCCCGCTTCCTGACCGGCAGTATCCTCCTTACTAATCACGCCTCTCACAACTCTGGTCTTGTGATAGTCGGAGGCAGCAGTGAATGTTGGCGGTAGCAGATTTGCAATATAACATGTGCCCGAGAAATCAGGGGGCAACCATGTATACGCTCGGTCATTGCAGATAAAATATGTACCCTTGGCAGCCAAAAACGCAGGGGAAAACTGTGACGGAAAAGTGTACGTTTCAGTACAGTCACTTCTTCCCAGTTGAGCTCTAGGATTCTGACCATTACCTTGCAAATAGAACCGACCTATGTGGGGTACGACCCAGATTGGGGATGAGATTTTTCGCTGTCTTTCACCCAGACTAATACTATACCCCGTCGCGTTCCACCCTACATAAGCTCTCAACTCTTCTTTGGGAATAGATGAGTATGCGTCGATATCTCTGCTCATATCGGCAACTCCTTTCATTAAAGCTTTGTTATTGGTGCTAGGTCTGATGGAACGCGGTTGTCGCGGGGAGTAGGCGTCTAATGCGAAGAGAAACATGGTCTGGAATGCCCATGACGATCCATTGTAACTAAACGGCAGCACTAGATAGGGAATACCCTTATTAATGGTATGTGGCATTAAACCACACACCCAGCAATTGGTTGTATTCATGACTAGTTGGTGCTGGTGCAGGAGCTGAATAAACGAGTTGTTTACAAACTCTGATCGTCTAGCTTGTTCGTGTTCAGGCAGAGGGTGAAAAGAGTGTGAGGAGATAGTAGGAGGAGGTATAGGCTGTACAGTGGGTGCAATGGGCTCTTGAGAGGAGAAGAATACAAATCCCACAGTAAACACGATCATACTACATAATACAAACAGGCATAAAAATACAAAACGTTTGCTCTTCATTATTTTACACATTCTTGCTTTAAAGTTCATTTCCTCAGCGGGTCTCTCCATCTTGAAAAACTCCATCCTCTAATCGTGCCGCTCGCGGCGGGTGAGTATCTTCTGCTAAGGAGTACGCCTGTCAGTCCAGGGAACGCCCTAGACCAACCAGAACCGTTGACCTAACGGCCTGTACCCCAAAGTCTTGGCACCGCGACCCTGCGGCTGAACCCGGATGGTGGTTCGAAAAACAAAAATCAAGAAAGTCCTTCATATGGGAGAGCTCTGGTTATCAAAAAATAAAAAGGGTAAGGAAAAAGAATATTTATTTGTCCATAGGCCTTGGTCTTAGATTATAATGAAAACGGCCAGGTACTGTCTGATCTTGAAACAAGAGTTCAGGCTCTGTGGTGTCCAATCGAATTGACGGTGGCACAGCTTCTTGCAAAATATCGTCACTTTCCTGTGCTGAAGTTGTGCCTTTTATGCGTGCATCACTGAACGGCATAAAACGAGATACAGTGTCTGTTTCAGAGTCTGCGATACCCTCCTGGACCCACTGGTCATACGGCAGAGGCAAAGGGATCCTTTTCACGTGGGCGCCGTGGATCCAGTTCTTCTTCCCCTTTACTCGAACAGCTGATCTTGTAGATAGGAGTACGAGATGAGGGCCGATCCAACGATCCATCGTTGCTCTTGCGCTGAAAATTTTCACCAAGACCCACGTGCCAGGGTCGATAGGATGTCCTGGAGCCTCAGAGGCCTGGGGAAGAGTATCGTGCACCTGTTGGTGTAAAACACGTAATTTAGCCGTCAATTCATACAAGTAATCAAGCAGTACTGGATGTTCGATTTCACTGAATTTCGCCGGCCTTGGCACACCCCATACATTGGCCGGGCGGCCAAAAACGACCTCGTAGGGACTAAGTCCCACTAGTGAATGCACGGTCATTCTGGTGGACAGGAGTGCTAGAGGCAGAGCGTCAGGCCATTTAAGACCTGAGCTCGCTTGGATTTTGGCCAGTTTGAGCTCTACTAATCCAGCTGATTGGGGGTGATTTGCAGCGTGGAATTTCTGCTTTATTCCTACTCCCTCACACACATTCTTCATCACTTGACCCACAAACTCACTCCCATTATCACTCCACACCATTCTTGGCATTCCAAACCTAGGGAAAAATTCCTTCACAAGGGCTTTGGCTGTGGATAGAGCAGTGTTATCTTTTAGGGGATAGGCCTCTATCCATTTTGAGAAAGCGCAAACAACCACCAACACATATTTCAGGTTGTTGCACCTTTCCATGTGGATAAAATCTAGCTGTAAAACTTCAAATGGATATGATGGAGGCGCAAAATGACCAGCTGGAGTTGGGGTTCCCCTACCAGGGTTGTACTTCAAGCATACCATACAATTCTTGACCACATTCTCTGCACACTTAGGAATTCCAGCATTCTGCCATACTGGAGCCAACAACTTACAGATTCCTTTCGTACTGATGTGTGCCATTCCATGTGCCATAGTAACCACTGGAAGCACATATGCATCAGGTAACAACCATCGCCTATGTTCTGACAGATCAATCCAACAACCATTCTCATCCAACTTACCCATACTTTCTCTCCACTTGCTCAACTCTTTCTCTGTGGCTTCAGCTTGAAGGGACTTTACACTCTCTATTGTGTTTTCACACATTCGAACATCACCAACCCATCTGGCAGGGCCTGCAACATACATTCGAGTCTTCACATCTTTTGCTGTTTCTTTCGCGACTTCATCAGCAAACGCATTACCATGACCAACATCATCAGTGATTTTCTTGTGCGCACTGCATTTCATAATCGCAACTTGTGATGGTAGGGTCAGCGACTCAAGGAGATCATTCACCAACTTGCCATTCTGAATCTTAGCTCCATGCGAAGTCAGGAACCCACGTTCTTTCCACAATCGCCCAAAACTATGAGCCACGCCAAAGGCGTACTGGCTATCCGTATATATGTTCACTTTCATTCCTTCAGACAACACACATGCTCTCGTAAGGGCAATCGATTCTGCTGCTTGAGCCGAATTTTGTGGCACACGCGCAGTTTCCACAATCGTGTGCAAAGTCGTGATAGCATATGCAGCAGTCGTATCACCATTCGGAAGCTTGAAACACGAACCATCCACCCATAAAGTACCATCACACTCAGTCAGGGGAGTATCTTTAAGATCTACTCTCCCTTTCGTCTCTTCTTCGGTTCTGAACAGGCAATCATGTTGCTCAATCTCATCTAGGTCTGCTGGAATTGGTAATAGTGTAGCAGGATTCAATGTGTTGCATCTCTTTATGTGTATATGATTTGCTAACAGTGTCAGCTCATAACCAGATAATCGTGCACTAGTTAAGTGTTGTGTCTTGGTCCTGTTTAACAATGTGTCCACAGCATGTGGAACCTATGACAATCAATGTATGATCCATTACTAGGCCAGCAGACTGTCGAATAGACATAGCTGCGGCGGCTGTGGCTCTCAGACAACTTGGCAATGCCCTCGCTACCGGGTCCAAGGTTGACGAAAAATATGCGCATGGACGCGGTCTGTCGCCAAAAGGCTGTGTTAACACTGATAATGCGCAACCATCTTTCTCATGAACATACAATGTAAAAGGCTTGCTGTAGTCAGGGGTACCCAACACAGGAGCTGAACACAATGCATCACGCAATTCCAAAAAACTTTTCTGACACTCTTCAGACCATGGGATAGGATTCGGTGTGTCTTTACATGTTAATGCTAACAAAGGTTTTGCCAACAAGGAAAAATTAGGAATCCAATGCCTACAGTATGAAGTAATGCCCAAGAAAGCACGCACTTCTCTCTGTGTTCTTGGCACACTCAACTGTGTAATGGCTTGAATTCTTTCTGGGGTCAGTTTCCTTCCCTCCTTCGATAAGAGATGACCTAAGTAGGTCACTTCTTGTCGACAATATTGCAGCTTTGAGAGAGACACTTTGTGATGGAAGGCAGACAAATGACGCAACAATGACAATGTAGCTTCTTTGCAAATCTTTTCAGTATCCACGGCGATTAGTAAATCGTCAACATACTGAATAAGGATAGCGCCACTGGGTAAAACCAGTGCATCAAGCTGCGCTTTTAAAGCCTGACTGTATATTGATGGACTCTCAAGTAGCCCTGGGGAGCGCGTTTAAAGCGGAAGCTTCGGCCTCCTAAACTAAAGCCAAAAATGTCTCTGCTCTCCTCTGCAATTGGGATGCTAAAGAAAGCATTCTTTAAATCGATCACTGAGAACCATGCAGCGGAGGCTGGAATCATGGTTAACAAGGCAGTTATATCAGGGACAACTGGAAACTGTGGCACAACAATCTTATTAACCTCTCTAAGATCAATCACAAATCTGTAAACAGGTGGCTGTGAAGGGTCCGTTCGTTTTAAGACAGGTAAAACAGGACTATTGCAAACGTTGCCTCTTGTCTCTTCAATTACACCCTTTTTAATCAAATAACTGACAATTGCTAACAACGCTTTCTGACCTTCATTGGAGATCTTGTACTGGGGAATACGTGGCAATCTGACATTGGCTTTTAAAGTGACCACATATGGCGGTATTTCCAAAAGACCCACATCATTGGGACCAGTAGCCCAAAGGACATCCGGAAGGGATGACAATTCAGGTGGCATTGCATTTTTAGACAAATACATTGGGGAAATCACTTTCTTGCCTAATGTAAGTTGTACTCCTGAGGGAGAACAATATAGCGTTGCATGCAATCTTTTTAGCAAATCTAATCCTAGCAAATTTTCACCACAACCTGTTGTTAGGATGAGGGGTGGTTTTAGCTCATAAGGTCCAACAGAAAGTGACATAGGACTAGAAATCGGGTTCCTAACTGGGGCGCCAGAAAAACCTACTGAGACATTTATTTCGCCAGACAAAGGCGCGCCAGGGAGTTTTGAATGCATGATTGAACTCTTTGCAGCACCAGTATCCAGCAGAAAGGGCTCCGTTACATTTGCTGTAGTTACTTTAACATAAGGTCCGCTCTGATCCACTGGCACTGAAACAACTCCCTCTCTCTGTCTACGGCTGTCCTAGTAATCATTATCTTCTACATTGTCATCTTCTGCATAACAATCATTATTGTAGTACTGAGCTGTATTACCAGTCGCATTGGCTTGCTGATCAAAGCTATTTATGGTATTTTGAGGCAGAAAAGGACGCGCGTTCTGGGGAACATTTCCACGCCCTCTGCCTCTAGGAGCTTGCTGACCACCTCTACCTCTTGCGCCATACGCATTACTGTTACGCTGCATTAATTTAGGGCAACTATATTTAAAATGACCTTCCTCTTTGCAATATGAACATTGGTTGGGACCTACAGGGATTCGTGGTTGATAATACCCATTCATTTGCTGATTACTCTGAAACTGTTGGGGCTGCTGATAGATACCTTGTGTTTGCCTATAATTATTCTGTCCTCCACGTGGTGGATAACCCTGCTGCAAGAGGACCTTTGTTTTTAGTTCTTTCGTTTTCTTATCTGTTCTATCCTTCTCATCTTTGTCTCTATTCTCATAATACTGTGCAGGAGCCAGTATTTGCGCTGAAGAGGAAACAGCCCAAGAACTTTCTGAGTCTTTTAATTTTTTACACATCTCGGGAAGTAGATTCTGCACAAATTTATCAACAAATAACCGTTGGCCACCTTCAGTGCTCATGTCTTGACCACTGTGGTCGATAAACGTTTCTTCAAACCTGGTAAAGAAATCGGACACTGTCTCATCTTTCTTCTGCTTACATGCGGATAGTTTATCCCAATTTACGCGCATCGCAGGCATTATAGTTTTCATGTAGGTTATAATTCGACCAGGGAGTTCTGCTACCAAAGGATCAGGTTTCGCGCCACCAACTTGTCCAGCATCTGCAGCAATGATATTAGCCCATGTGTTACCTAATTCTGCAGCGTGATCTACATTACGAATGGATCCCCATAAAGGCTGTGGAACCACATTCCCAAACAACATATCTATGTCAGCCAAATTCATTACACATGATTCTGCAGTTTGTGATAACTCCTTATAATAACCGGTAGGGTTTTTACGGGGGTCAGGCAATGTCTGCTTAAGTGCTAACACCTCAGAACCCTTCCATGGAACATGTACCCAAACACGCTGAAAATGTGCTGGAGCAGCAGCAATACCTTGAGCGGCATTAGCCGCAATGGCTTCCTTCCATACCGGAGGGACTTCTCTCATAGGGTATTGTCGCGCTTTTCCCTTCTTCCCCACAGGGAATTCCTGTTCGAACAATGATTGCTGACAATCCCCATTTCTGAGGGACAGTAAAGTCGCAACTGCTTTATCTACATTGGGACCCACAATTTTACCTTTTTCAAAATCAAATCGCACTCGACACAATTCCTGTGGGTTTGGGTTTGCACCATTATCCTCCAATTCCTCACAGAGGAATTCACACATCTTATCAAAGACATACCTCTGCTTTGGGGCATCCCATTGGTGAAAAACGTTAACAACTGATTCCACATCATAGAGTGAAGGGAAACCAATCTACCTACGCGCCAGATGATCTAACACCTCTTTCTCGTCAGGACCAGGCAGCTGACTGCGCAATTGCTTACGCTGTAAGCCAGGAGTCGCACTAGATGACCCAAAGAGAGGCGACATTAAACTAGTAACTACATTAGCTAGTCGTTGTCGTGCTGAAGGAGAAGTTGAGGCGAAAACAGGGGGATAGACAGAGGGAAGAAAAACGGATTCAGATACAGGTACCTGGGTAGTGTAAGAAGGAGCGCCAGGGGAAGCCGCTGGCGTGCTAGGCAAAGTCGCAGGAAGCGCAGGGGCAACAGGTAGCAAAACTGGCGGCCCTTGACAGGGCTGCACTGCAGGGATAGGAGCCGGCAGAGGAGGAGCTGGCACCTGTGGGAAGGCTTGCGGCATATTTACTGGAGGCTGCGCATTTACAAGCTGTGGAGGTGCGGTGGCGTTTTGCGCATATGGGGGTGGCAAACTTAGCAAATGGGACATTAGGGAATCTTTCTCATTCTCTTTTGTCTCATCTTGCACAAGGGGTGACAAAACAAGGTAACATTTATCAATCCCTAGTTTGCGCTGTCTGTGCAATTGCTCATTCATTTGTTCCTCCTCATTATCTTTAAATTGCACAGCTGCTTGCATCACTGACATACCTCTCTCTCTCTTATTTCTTTTCGCTAGCTTAATTTTCTTCTGTTTGGCTTCCTTTCGCCATAGGCGGAAAGAATCAAACATCGCCGGCCGAGCTTTCTTTTTAAACAATTTAACTTCCAAATTATCTAAGATATCTGTATCGAAACTACCATTTTGGGGCCATTTTAAAACACCGTCCTTTCTGGTGTATTGGATCCATACTTCATTATATGCAATGGGGCCCACGCCATGTTTTACATAAAGCTCATAAGTTGGAGTACGAATTGGAGGAACCGGACATAAATCCTCTAACTGGAATTCCCTTCTACAACTTAAACAAAACCAATTACCAAATACACTAGCACCAGGCATCTTCGCTCACTAGTCTAGTTCCCAACTTCAAAGGATTATCGATTACGATAGTCTCGTGAATACACGAGTCCTCTGGCTTTGGGGTTTGCAAACTCCAAATCTAAATAATCCCAAAGGATACCAAATTCAAACTGGGAGACGCTCCACTTATACTTAACTGAATATCGATGATCAATGGCGTCACCAGAAGACTCTCTCGATTGTTTCGCTCTACCAAAATCGTCAAGGGTCCAAAACAGGGCGATTAATCAGGGCAGCAGTCCTTCGTAGCCGTCGGGACGCGGAGAACCTCGCAGAAAAGACTTTCGGACCACGTCGACATGCAGGGGTCGATGAAGTGGCGGCCTTCCTCCAGAATTTCCACACGAAGCTCCTCACGAACCTCTGGCTTGGACCGGTACCGCTGAAATCACCCCACGTTGGGCGCCAACTGAAGTTCTGGGAATTTTAAGCCCAGCGGTGCAGGGGAACACACCCTATGACTTCGGGTTCTTCCTGTTTCAGACCTACAGAAACACAGAGTCTTCTGGGTGAAGTCAAAGATCAGTTTATTGGCTGCAGACCAATTACAGGTATCCTAGAAGTACAACAGCGTGTATGTTCTCAGGAGACTGCTAAAAATCACAGAAACGGGCTTCTTAAATACAAAATATCCTGCTTCAGGCATACATTCCTAGTTTTATGGCATGGTCATTTGGATGTATACATTTCAAACGAAAAGGCAGAGTCATGATGACCATCTCACATTCCAGTTAAGCCAGCCCGCAATTATTTACCCAGCAAGGCTCAGATCCCACATCAGATATCGATAGGCCCCAATAAACATGAGCCATCTCCTGTTTGGAAAACAAGCCATAAAGCAGGAACAGTCAGGTGAGAAAGAGATTAGCTGGAGGCTCGTGTTTAATGTAAAGGCTTTATGGTGTGTCAAGCCCTGATGCTAATCACAGGTGGCCAGAGGACGGGGAACTCGTGAGACCGGACTGACCTGGGGCAGCGGAGCCAAGCTGCCCAGGTCACAGAAAAGTCAAGGAAAGGCACATATGCTCTAAAAGGCCCGTATTTGCTTCATGCTATGTAGCCTATGTGAGGGCAACCATAAGATGGCCACCGCTCTAAAATGGAACCCACGTAGTGATGTATAATAGCATATACACAGTGCATTCATAGCTAAAACGTTACACAAAGCACTTGTACATACCGCATTAACCATTCGTGGTTCGCTAATACCGGGATAGACAGGGGTAGGGCCCTGCCTCCTACGCGGTCCCAAATTCTAAAGTACGACATACTGAGGGTCCCTGAGGGCCAACTAGCCCAACAGGCATCTCCAGTATGCACCAGGGAGCTGCGCTGCAGACAGGTGTTCTGAGGCCAAGCCCCTATTTACACCTCTCTGCAACGCAGCTCTGTGGCGCTTACTGGCGGTACCTAGTGGTCTAGTTTGACCCTAGTGACCCTTAGGATTCAAGGGGACTTAATCTCTTAACTTAGAACAGCCACAGGGCGCGTTTACACAGTGGTGAAGGGAGGGGACGGGGCCTGTGGTGACGTGTGCAAACACGCACTATGGCACGTTTTAAATTGGGGATATAATTTTCCTTCAATACTGAGGGCCCCTGGGGGCTAACTAGCCCACCAAGTGCTTCCAGTAAGTGCCACTGAGCTGCATTGCAGAGAGGTGGTCCAGGCTGTGCCACTTTTTACACCTCTCTGCAACGCAGCTCTGTGGCACTTACTGGAGGTACCTAGTGGGCTAGTTGGACCCTAGGGACCCTCAGGATTCAAATGAACTTAATCTCCCAACTAAAAACGGACACAGGGCATGTTTACACAGTGGTGAAGGGAGGGGACGGGGCCTGAGTTAACGTGTGCAAAAACGCCCTGTGGCCTGTTTTAAGTGGTAGTTTTAATCCCCCTGCCCTATTATATACTAGGGGCTTACAGAGGAGGTCATGCTAATCACAGGGGGACCCCAACGCATAATGTTCCCTAGTGTATGTAGGTGTTTTCACTGTATTCTAAGTGTCTTTTAACATAGCACTGGCTCTAGGACTGGTTAGTCAGACTCAGTTACCACCAGTATCCGTCTGAAAAAGTTGAGGGTACAGGATGATTTTGCAACAAGGCTTCTTTCTGCTCTTCTTTTTGTTCTTTCTGCACGTTATCCTTCTTCCTGCACTTTTCTTCGTCTTTGAGGACTTCTGTTGCTTCTTTCTGCACTTCTTTTTTTTTCTGTGCATTTTTTCTTCTTTCTTCACATGTCCTATCTCTGTAGGCATAGTTAAAAATTAGCATTTAAAAAACCTTTGAAATTCACAGAAAAAACCATAGGTTTCAGGCACGTTATAGTTAGGAATTAGCATTTAAAAAACCTCAGAAATTCACTGAAAAAACCATAGGTTTCAGGGGTGTTATAGTTAGCTGGACTTTTCACTTGTACAAAACCATTGAAATTCCCCCGTTATAGTTAGTTCAGCTAACTATAACTCGCGCGCCCGCAATGCACTGCTGATGACGTCACATATTACATCACTCATGACATGGTCAGTGACATCACTCATGACATCACTGATGACATCTCAAATGACATCACTGATGACATCACTGATGACATCATCCTTGTGATAGAGTGGCAGACCTCCTCTCACCCTAATATAACCTTTGATACACACATTCAAAAATAGAGACTAAACTTTTCAAAACAATGGACAGACCAATACCATTTACAACAACCTCTTCAGTAATTCTAAGATCCACATACACATCCACTCATTCACCAACAGTCCTATACAGTCACTCATACATGTATTCACTCATCATATGTACTCATACACCTATACATCCTGTTACACAATGCCACTCATCCATAGAGTTACTCACACACATAGTCACTCATGCTAATAAAGAATCAAACATACATTTATTTGCATATACAGTTATACACACACCACCACACTTACTTCTACGGAAACTTACACATACTTAGTCTTTTAAACAATCACTTATAGAAACACATACTTATTCATACAGGAACTCTTTCAATCTCTCACTCTCACATATACTCACTTATATACACCAATAGTCACATATACTAGTTTAAAACATATGTAGTTACTCATAAAGACACTATTGAGACAGTCATTCACTCACTAACACACCCATACACACACTCATCCACCCATACAGTCCTGCACACATGCTGTCTTCAACACATACAAAGAGTGAGTCACTCATTCATGTACCTATGCACTACGTAATACCCCCACCGAACCATGCAGACACTCAGACTGATACTCAAAAAACCAACTAATAACCTATATAGACACTCATGTAGCTACTCACCAACCCATGCAGCCACTTATACACAAAGTGAGAGACTGATACAGACATTTAAATATTTAAACATTACTCACTAAGCCATGTATTCACTATGATACACTTAATCAGTCAGTTACACAATCAATTTTTCAAAAACAAATCATCCATTTAGACACTTATATACCCATTTATTCTTCCATCGACCTTGAGATATACATATATAAAACATATTTAATTTTCAGAAAAACACACATTCACTGGATGATGTCATCAGTGATGTCATTTGAGATGTCATCAGTGATGTCATGAGTGATGTCACTGACCATGTCATGAGTGATGTAATATGTGACGTCATCAGCAGTGCATTGCGGGCGCGCGAGTTATAGTTAGCTGAACTAACTATAACGGGGGAATGTCAATGGTTTTGTACAAGGGAAAAGTCCAGCTAACCATAACACCCCTGAAACCTATGGTTTTTTCAGTGAATTTCTGAGGTTTTTTAAATGCTAATTCCTAACTATAACGTGCCTGAAACCTATGGTTTTTTCTGTGAATATATATATATATATATCCCACAGCCAAGCGAGCAAAGCACCACTGTCGCCTTAACCCTGCCTCTCACGACGGCGAGTCCCAATACAACAGTTCCAATGCTAACACCTCTATTCGGAAAGCAGCATACCGTGTACCAATATTGTTGCAAGGAGGTATTTTATTCCAAAATAGGCTTTGACAAACTTGACGCGTTTCGGGGAGAATCCCATTGTTCACGAGTGGCTATGTCAGTATCTCGATTACTTAAATAAACATCACGTGATACAATAAACATAGTGAACAGACTTCCGAGTTACTTCACTCGAATTATAGTAAAATACACTTTCTGTTAAACAATGGAAATATGTTGCAATAACCACATGTCAGATATAAATATTTGAGTATTGTGGTGCGTTAAGGAGATATCTTTATGTATTAAAGGTTCTTTATTGTTCCACCGCCCAGTGCACAATTAAAGCTGTCATTCAATATCTGTCCGTTTAATTACAAAAAAGGAAATATCTCCATTTCTATCAGGAACCTTAATGTTCCACTGCCCTATGCACATTTGAAAAATCATTCAATGTCAGTCATTTTGACCTGAAATAAACTTAACATGATTCTGTTAAATCTTTAACTAATGTCAAACAGCCTCTGCTGTTTTCACTCATCGAGACTTCCCTTCTGCCCAAGTGGGCTTACTGTTTCAGTTTCCGTTTGTGGGATGTAGGGTTCTCACCCCAGTGGGCATCATTCTTTCTGAGAAAACCCCCGCATTCTATAATACTCAATATTATTTTATGAAATTGAGGCTGATGTATCAAATTCTAAGTCTGCATATACAGAAAAATTCTCAATTACGTCTCAGAAAAACGTAGGGGCTGTAGTGAATGAGCCACTTTTGTGGTCTGACACCCTATGATGACCCTCAACCACCACCATTTTGTACTGACTTAAGTGTGTTATGTTACCCTAGCCTTAATGTAGGATGGGTTTGCATATGCCTGCTTCTCCTCTGTCCTGAAATCTTGCTGTCTTTTAGTAGAATAGTCTTGCCAAGAATTGAAGGTGTGAGATGTTGAGATGCAGTGTTGTGGGTGATGGTGCACACATGTGCTCAATGTTGGATACTGAGGGATTAAGTGTATAATGTTATTTGGGTTATGTGAATTATGTGTTGAACTATTGCCTTTGACATGGCTTCATGTCATTCTGATTTCTGACTTTACCTTGCTTTATGGCAGTGCTGACTATTGCCTTTGACATGGTTTCATGTCATCCTTGCTTTTCTGATTCCATCTTGCTTTGGGCCTTTGTGTGCATAGCTTAACTAACTCCATTTTCATGACTGAAGCTATTTTCTGTGCCTGCACGAAGCAGCAGTAGGTGGGGAGGGCATGTTTTGCTCTTCTCCTGTTTTTTCGCACTTTACTGACTAGAGAGAACTGGTTCTTATCAGAGGAATGTACATGGTCTGTCTCGGAGCCATAGCAAAGGCCTGATCAACCGATGCAGTGGCCTTGGAGCAGGCTGGTACGGGCTCTCATGAGAACAAGGGGGCGAGGCTTGCTAGAAGCTTCGTTGTGTTTGAATTTGTATTAAAAAGGGGAACCTACACTGGCCTGGTGGAAGTTCATGCCGTGGAGCAGACGTGCTGTCACGGAAGAGTGGAGGCTGGTGTCACCTCTGAGCTTTCGCCCGGTTCAAGCAATGGACTCCCCTTGAGCAAAGTGGGGTGAAATGATGAAGCAGTAGGTGAGGTGTCTCTGCTACTAACTGTCTCTTGATTCTTTACTGATTCTTTCCTTTCCTTCTTATTTTCTGATTCTTATATCCATACATATATATTTCTACATATATGTTTGCCTTGATTGTGTTTCAATCATACTATTGATATGTTAGAGTCTGCTATGATAGGTGCATTTGGTTTACCGTGTGGTGCTATTTACTAATAAATACATCCCAGATATACCAATTCGTCTTTTCCTTGTAGCAGGAGGTGTGGACTCTTCTTGGCCAAGTATTCTGTTGTAGAAGGATGGGTGAATTCCCTTCTAGCAGGTAATTGTGTTATAGGAAGTTGTTCTACTCCTGGCAAGTGATGTGCAAAGTAAGGAAGTGCTGTGTATATGTTATATTCCATAAGTTTGAAACTGATATTCTCTCCCTGGGAAAGTGACGGTACATATCTTGGTCCAGGGGAGATCTGAGCATTACAGGGGCCTATTAGGATAGCGGGCAGAAAACCACCCCATCTGGCATGGATTCGGAAATCAACCGCCCGCCGGCACCGTGGAAAATCCAGCGTCCAAATTAGGAACAACCGCCCAAAAACACCTACCACGGCGGAACAAGGCCAAGAAAAACCATCCGTAGGGGGCGGAGATGGCCAAAACTCATCCGCAGCGGTCGCATTCGCGGCGGTAAACAATCAAACCGCCGCCAGGACAGGGGAGACAACACACAGAAAATTAGGATAACCCCGATGCCCCCGCGTTGCGTGCCGCAGTTTCCGACCGCCGCGGTCGCTAACAGTGATGAATGGGAGAGCCGGCGGAAGAGCTGCAGCACAGCCACCGCTGCGGACGCTCCGTGACAAAAATGGCAGACGAAAGAAAAAACCCACAACAAGGCCACAAAGTGCACACAGCAAATTAGCCATGCCCCCTATAACACAGAACACACCCCAATGACACAACCACATGGCAAATACAAAAATACAAATCCCAGGACAACCCACACAACACACCTGACAGCAACACCCCATATGGACACACCCACATAGCTGAGTATAAAACCAGCCCCTTCCCTGACCACAATCCTTTGCAACATTCCAAGACTGAAGGTCACTAACCCTGACAACAAAGGATAGGCAAAGCAAAACACCAGCACTACTCACACCACACACAGCACCACCACCACTTCCACACCTGCACCTCTGACCCCCCTGCCCATCACACACCATACATATCACCCCCACCACTCATACCCCTGCACCCATAACCCCTTTGCACATCACACACCATGGGCACACATAAAATGCCAAAATTCACAGAGAGTGAGTTGACAGTAATGGTAGACGAGATAGTCAGAGTGGAACCACAACTGTTGGGTAGCCTGGTCATACAGACATCATTAGCCACTAGAGCACAAATGTTGGCGAGGATAGTCGATAAGGTCAATGCAGTAGGCACCATCCCATGCTCAAAAACTGAAATCATGAAGCGGTGGCATGACCTGAAGAGGGTTGTCAAACAGAAGAGGAGCAAGAACCGTGAGCTGGCTCAGGAGACTGGCGGTGGCCCTCCCATCCCACCAAAACCATTCAGTGCATGGGAGGAGAAGGTGCTTGCCATACTGCATCCAGAGAGTCTGACAGGAATAGCCGGGGGAGTGGAGGTTGGTAAGTACAAACAAATGCCTACCACCACACTGCTATGTACTGTCTCGCCCAACTACAAAGCTACACCTCCTAGGCCCAAGTACATTCACATGCACCACACACTTCTCAATACATGTCTCACAGATCCAACATTCACTCACTCACATCCACCCCAAACATAGCTAGCAACATCACCATGGGGGCATGTGCACAGGCGGCCAGCACAACAACTTCCACCAGGCCCCCTTGTCCCACAGCTCAGCAAGATGGAGCACTACACACCCAGAAGCAGTTGGAATCCATTGGCTCACCACAAACCAACTAACAGGTAGGTAGCCATCTTGCCATGGAGGCTGTGTGGGGGTGGGAGGCCTGCACAACAACTCCCACCATGCCCCCGTCCAACCCCAGAGCAGGATGGAGCACCACCCCCACCCAGAAGCATCAGGAAGCCATTGTCCCACTACAAACAAACAGGTAGGCAGACATCTTAACAGTGAGAGGTGTTTGTGGGTATGAAGACTGTACTACAACTCCCACCATGCCCCCTGTCCTACCCCAGAGCAGGATGGAGCACCACCCCCACCCAGAAGCATCAGGAAGCCATTGTCCCACTACAAACAAACTAACAGGTAGGTATATATATTGCCATGTAGGCTGTGTGGGGGTGGGAGGCCTGCACTACAACTCCCACCATGCCCGCTGTCCCACCCCAGAGCAGGATGGAGCACCACCCCCACCCAGAAGCATCAGGAAACCATTGTCCCTCTACAAACAAACTAACAGGTAGGTAGCCATCTTCCCATGGAGGCTGTGTGGGGGTGGGAGGCCTGCACTACAACTCCCACCATGCCCCCGGTCCAACCCCAGAGCAGGATGGAGCACCACCCCCACCCAGAAGCATCAGGAAGCAATTGTTCCACTACAAACAAACTAACAGGTAGGGATGTGTCCAAGGGGATAAAAATCTCCCTTCACAGCAGCCAATTCCTGCCCCCTGGGGAAATTTATATATGTGAGCTTATAAATCATCATGGCGTACAGGACATCCCGTAGCACCATGCTGAACATGGGTTGCGACATCCCACCTGCTCTAGACACCATGTGCAGGAACGATCCAGTGGCAAAAAATGCAGGGCCGCTATCACCTTAGACGTGGGGGTGAAAGCTGTTGGATATGTTCGGCTAGGCTGCAGGTGGGGCTCCAACTGAGCACAAAGGGTCTGTAGGGTGGCTCTATCAAGACGGAATTTCTGGATGATCTCCTCAATCTCCATGTCTGCCAGCACTGTAAAAGGACGATGCAGATTTGGTCTCCTCCTAGTTGAGAAGAAAGTGGACACATGTCAATGCAATACATCATGAGATGGGCACAGCATCTCACGTGTTGGCGGACACAACGCAAACAATGACTGTCATCTAAATAGTGTTACAGACCAGCTGACATGTAGGGACTCCTTCAGCTACACTGATCGTACACCTGTCAACTGACACACAGCAAGGACATCCAAATCATACTCGCCATATGAGAATGCACATATGGATATGGCCACGTTCACCATGGGCACGCCTGGGAGCATATCATCCAGCATGAGTGTAAAAATGCAACACCATTGTCTCACACCTAGCTGCTGCACCTGACACACCTTCAGGCATTAACAACTCAATGACCAAAGGCTGAGCGTACATGACGAGTGTGTGCATGGTCAAACATAAGCAAACAGGCACATATGGACAATCTTCAACTTGAAATACATCACAGTGATTATCCCTGCACTTTTACACCTTGACATGTGTACACATTGGGGAGTCCATAACAACACTGTCCTGTGTACAAGCCCATCAATATCACAAATGACATGTGAGAGAGTACATGCCTATCGAAGAAATCACATACCCAGACATGACATGTGTACCCAGCAGTGTGGTACATGGCACATTGGCATTGTGTGCACTATGACGTGACATCAACCATGGGGACACTGTGCACTGTGGATGACTGTCAGATGGCCATTGACACAGCATGATGTGTCCATTGGTGCGGTCACAGACACCCGCCACCCAAATCTCAGACACCCATGTCTCTGTATGGCACCCAACTCGCGGTAGCTACCGCCTTGCCCCTCTGGTGTGTCACCGCCAACGTTCGGGACACAACCGTGGTAGTGATAGGCATATGCACATGGTGAAATGGCGGTTGGCATGCACCGCCACCCGAATCCCGGTCACCCATGTCTCTGTATGGCACCCAACTCGCGGTAGCTACCGTCTGGCCCCTGTGGTGTGTCACCGCCAATGCCCGGGACACAGTCACGGTAGTGATAGGCATATGCACATGGAGAAATGGCAGTTGGCATGCTCCGCCACCCAAATCCCGGTCACCCATGTCTCTGCATGGCACCCAACTCGCAGTAGCTACCGCCTGGCTCCTGTGGTGTGTCATCGCCAATGCCCGGGACACAATCGCGGTAGTGATAGGCATATGCACATGGTGAAATGGTGGTTGGCATGCTCCGCCACCCAAATCCCGGTCACCCATGTCTCTGTATGGCACCCAACTCACGGTAGCTACCGCCTAGCCCCTGCGGTGTGTCACCGCCTTGGACCATGCCCTTACAACCAATGGGAAGCGCAATCGTGGTAGCATGATGCAATTTTGAACATTGCGATAGGCGTGCTCAGCCACCGCGGAGCCGGTCATTGGATGCAATTGAAAGATTCACCACCGCGGTAGTACCCGCCTGGCCCCTGCAGTGTGTCACCGCCATGAACCAAGCCCTTACAGCCAATGGGAAGTGCAATCGCGGTAGCATGATGCAATTTTGAACATCACGGTAGGCGTGCTTCGCCACCGCGGAGCCGGTCATTGGATGCAATTGAAAGATGCACCACCGCGGTAGCGTCCGCCTGGCCCCTGCGGTGTGTCACCGCCATGGACCATGCCCTTACAGCCAATGGGAAGCGCAATCGCGGTAGCATGATGCAATTTTGAACATCGTGCTAGGCGTGCTCTGCCACCACGGAGCCGGTCATTGGATGCTTTTGAAAAAGGCTGACCTGGAACACCAATTGCAGCAGCTTAGAACCACTGAACCGACACCAGGGGGCTATATATGTGTGGGAGAGAGCCCTACATTTCCACTGTTCACAGAGCCTGCTGCCTGAGACCCCTCACCTGCTGCTGCCTCCAGAGCCTGCTGCCTGAGACCCCTCACCTGCTGCTGCCTCCAGAGCCTGCTGCCTGAGACCCCTCACCTGCTGCTGCCTCCAGGGACTGCTGCCTGAGACCCCTCACCTGCTGCTGCCTCCAGAACCTGCTGCCTGAGACCCCTCACCTGCTGCTGCCTCCAGGGACTGCTGCCTGAGACCCCTCACCTGCTGCTGCCTCCAGAGCCTGCTGCCTGAGACCCCTCACCTGCTGCTGCCTCCAGGGAGTGCTGCCTGAGACCCCTCACCACCCACTGCCGCTGCTGCTGTCTCATGTCCACAGTGATGGCAAGGACTGAGAAGATCCATGCCAGTCCCTTCACAAGCGAGGAGCTGGAGGTCCTGGTGGACGAGGTGCTCACACAGTACCCTAGGCTATATGGTGCCCCAAATGTCGTGGTAAGTCTTCAACAGTGGAGGTGAGAGTGCGGGGTGGCACACTTGTAGTCGGTCTGATACAGTATGTGCCTGAGAGTGTGGGGTTGTGTCATGCACTGCCTAACATGCTGTGTCCTAGGGGGAAGGGGAGTGTACCCTACTCCACACATTTCCCTGCCTGCACATCAAGATTTGAGAGACATGTGTTGTCTTGTCAGCCATACAGTGACGCAGCAACTTGGTAATGCAGGAGTCATGACAGTGATTGCTTGTGTGAATGGCTGTGTGGGTCCCTGTTGTCCATCTCAGTGTGAGCCCACTTGGCATGCACAGTCAACGCCCAAGCTGACAAGGACACATCACTGAATGTACAGAGTTTTACATGTGTCTTTTTGTCAGGACTCCCCATCAATGAGCCATATCAGTCCTGTAGATTGCACACGACTTGCCCTGTGAGAAGGGTTTGTGTTTGTGAGATCATGTCCCTCAATGTGACATCCATGGCACAGTGAGCTATTCACAGGGCAAGGTTGTTGAACACAGTGAGTCTTCCCCTAAACACATGTTGATATGTGATGTATGTCTGCTCTACCTGGAAATGAACTGTAGATGTGGGCAGACTACACATGGCTTTCTGTTCTAGCATCCTGCTTGAATATGAGCTGTGCAGGTACTGTATCCCCCCTCACACCTGCATGCATTTACGTGTGCTTCTCACATGCAGATGTACCCTGTGAGATGCATTCCTGTCTCTGCAAGACATATCTGTGGAGTTGGGATGAGTCAGTATCACGCTACTGTACTGAGAGATTTGGTTACATTACACTGTGCAACTGAAGTTTTCCCCCTCTTTTCTCCCATGCCTGCAGCTCAAAGTACACCAGCGTAAGGCCGTGTGGAGGGCCATTGCGAGCAAGGTGTGGGCTCTTGGTGTCTCCAACCGACGGCGCACCCACTGCCACAAGAGGTGAGACAACATCTCACGGCTGGCAAAGAACATTGCGGAGATGACACTGGGGCTGCTCCCTCGCACTGACAGGTTGGCACGGCGCAGCATGACACCACTGATGGGCCGCATCTTGGCCGTGACACACCCTGAACTTCATGCACGATTGAAGGAGCATCAGCAGCAAATTAGGGGTGAGTATTCTGGGAAGGGTGACTTTGGCTGTGTGTGGCTGCATGTGTACACAGCCTGTGCCAGCGCTGGGCTATGTGATGTTGGTAGTGTGCTACAGTGGCTTGTAAGTGGCTTCCGTGCTGGGTGCAGCTGTCATGCATTTGTACTACCTGTACTACCTAAGGGAATTCAAGTACTGAGCATTTCAATAGCATTCTGGGTGGTGGGCTTCAGGTCTGAGCTATTTGTTTTACTGTTTGAACTGAGCCACATACAGGATGTTGTGCTGTGTGGTCATCACATAGCTCACTTATTCCTGGTTTTCTTGTTCACACGCACTGTTTGAGTAACAAAAGTGTGTTTGCACAATGTTATTGCACAGCTTGGCATGCAACATGTAGATTTAGTGATCCTCAGTGTTGCTTTGCTTGCATATGTTTGTTCTATTGCTGCCACTGAACTGACCCTACATCTCTCTCTCTCATGCAGCATCTCCCGTGGTCACGGAGGGACAGGGGACGGACACCAGTGAGGGGGAAACAAGCACATTAGCTGCACAAGAGCCCAGTGACACAGATTTGACCAGCGCCTTGGAGGGGGATAGGAGTCTGCTGGAGGAATCACAGCCCGAGGCGACAAGCTCTACGTCATCTGATGCCAGCGGTAACGCATCCATGTTTATGGCCACATGGAACGGGGACTCTGCATCATCTTCCACCACACAGAGAACAGTGCCCACCCTCCCAGCCACTTCCTCTGGTGCTGCCCTTGTTCGCACCAGTAAGAGGGGAAGAGTGTCCTTCACCCCAAAGCACCGCTGCCCCTGCCCCTGTCCCCCCTGCTGCCATCAATGCTGAGTCTGTGGACCGTTTGCACCAGCTGTGTGTAGGCCAGACAACTCTCCTCAATGCATTCATAGACCATGACAAAAAATTGGCACAGGTGGTTGCCTTCATGCAGGGCATACATTCAGACGTGTGTGGGCTGCACCGGACTGTCCAGTCATTGTCCTCCGCAGTGATGGCAGCCCTTCAACTAGCCAAATCTCGTAGCCCAGCTCCAGTTCCTTTGTCCACCCCCTGCCAGTGGCCACGTCTGACGATAGTGACCACGCTCCACAGGCCTCAAGGTCACAATACAGCACACGCAGCACACAGCAGCAGCAGCAGCCCAAGCGGTCCAGGCCGCAGACACCATCCCCACAGAAAATCAAAGCCACCCGAGAGCACAAAGAGAAAAGCCCGTCAGGTGACACCACGGCCCAAAGAGCGAAGAAGCAGACCTCAGGGTCACATGCCTCAGAGTCATCCCCAGCCAAGGACTCTCAGGTCCCAAAAGCGTCTTGCAAAGACAAACAGCCAGTTTCCGTGCCGACTGAGAAGGTGGTGCCTGCCAAGGGTACACATAAGAAGGGCTCCAAGGCAGATTCACCCACTACCTCGACTCCCATTCCAAGCCCAGTGAAGCAGGGAAAGGAGGGCACTGTAGGGGGGACACCTGGTAAACAGGGGATGGAGGGGCAGAGGCAAGGCCAGGCAACGCATCCCGCTGGATCCAGCACGTCCCCAGAGGGAGGGCCAGCATCAGCACCTGCTGCAGCCTTGGTGTTGAGTGTGCCTGTTGTGTCCACACCACTTCCCATTGACCCAAAGTCAGGCAAGCCATTTAAAATCCCCAAGACGTGGAAAGGCACCCCTCCACAATCTCCCACCCACACTGTGTCTCACGTCTGCATGACTCCACCTCCATGTGCCACTACACCACCTGTTCCAAGCAGTCCTCTGGCTTGCCAAGCCACTGATAGCTCTACCTCAGCTGGGCCTCTCTCTCCCCAGTCAACTGCTCCAACTATGCCCGACACACAGCCAGCTCCCAGTCCGACTGACAGCCAAGTCTGAATGTTGGTCAACCTCACACACCTGTCTCTCCCACAGCGGGGCCTGTGCTGCCCATCGTGACACCCCAGACTGTGTTGCTGACTATGGCAGGGTACAGTCACACACATTCCCTGTGTAGCTTCTCATGGACTCACTCTGCACGTTGTCCTGCCCGCTGGCCTTGTCGTTCACTGCTGTGTGCCCCCTGCCTGTGCAGCTTCTCATGGACTCAATCTGCACTTTGTCCTGCCCACTGGCCTTCTCGTTCACTGCTGTTTGCCCCTTGCCTGTGCTGCTTCTCATGTACCTCATCTACACCTTGGACTGTCCACTGGCCTTGCTGTGGGCCCCCTGCCTGTGCAGCTTCTCATGGACTCACTCTGCACTTTGTCCTGCCCACTGGCCTTGTCGTTCACTGCTGTGTGCCCCTTGCCTGTGTAGCTTCTCATGGACTCACTCTGCACTTTGTCCTGCCCACTGGCCTTGTCGTTCACTGCTGTTTGCCCCTTGCCTCTGCTGCTTCTCATGTACCTCATCTACACCTTGGATTGGCCACTGGCCTTGCTGTGTGCCCCCTGCCTGTGCAGCTTCTCATGGACTCACTCTGCACTTTGTCCTTCTCACTGGCCTTGTCGTTCACTGCTGTGTGCCCCTTGCCTGTGCAGCTTCTCATGGACATACTCTACACTTTGTCCTGCCCACTGGCCTTGTTGTTCACTGCTGTGTGCCCCCTGCCTGTGCAGCTTCTCATGGACTCACGCTGCACTTTGTCCTGCCCACTGGCCTTGTCGTTCACTGCTGTGTGCCCCATGCCTGTGCAGCTTCTCATGGACTCACTCTGTACTTTGTCCTGCCCACTGGCCTTGTGGTTCACTGCTGTGTGCCCCCTGCCTGTGCAGCTTCTCATGGACATACTCTGCACTTTGTCCTGCCCACTGGCCTTGTCGTTCACTGCTGTGTGTCCCCTGCCTGTGCAGTTTCTCATGGACTCACTCTGCACTTTGTCCTGCCCACTGGCTTTGTCGTTCACTGCTGTTTGCCCCTTGCCTCTGCTACTTCTCATGTACCTCATATACACCTTGGATTGGCCACTGGCCTTGCTGTGTGCCCCCTACCTGTGCAGCTTCTCATGGACTCACTCTGCACTTTGTCCTGCTCACTGGCCTTGTCGTTCACTGCTGTGTGCCCCCTGCCTGTGCAGCTTCTCATGGACATACTCTGCACTTTGTCCTGCCCACTGGCCTTGTCGTTCACTGCTGTGTGCCCCCCGCCTGTGCAGTTTCTCATGGACATCCTCTGCACTTTGTCCTGCCCACTGGCCTTGTCATTCACTGCTGTGTGCCCCATGCTTGTTCAGCTTCTCATGTACCTCATCTACACCTTGGATTGGCCACTGGCCTTGCTGTGTGCCCCCTGCCTGTGCAGCTTCTCATGGACTCACTCTGCACTTTGTCCTGCTCACTGGCCTTGTCGTTCACTGCTGTGTGCCCCCTGCCTGTGCAGCTTCTCATGGACATACTCTACACTTTGTCCTGCCCACTGGCCTTGTCGTTCACTGCTGTGTGTCCCCTGCCTGTGCAGCTTCTCATAGACTCACTCTGCACTTTGTCCTGCCCACTTGCCTTGTCGTTCACTGCTGTGTGCCCCCTGCCTGTGCAGCTTCTCATGGACTCACTCTGCACTTTGTCCTGCCCACTAGCCATGTCGTTCACTGCTGTTTGCCCCTTGCCTGTGCTGCTTCTCATGTACCTCATCTACACCTTGGACTGGCCACTGGACTTGCTGTTTGCCCCTTGCCTGTGCAGCTTCTCATGTTCCTCAGCTGCACCTTGGACTGGCCACTGGCCTTGCTGTTTGCCGGCCCTTACCTGTGTTGCTTCTCATGTACCTCATCTACACCTTGGACTGGCTACTGGCCTTGCTGTTTGCCCCTTGCCTGTGCAGCTTCTCATTTTCCTCAGCTGCACCTTGGACTGGCCACTGGCCTTGCTGTTTGCCCCTTGCCTGTGCTGCTTCTCATGTACCTCATCTACACCTTGGACTGGCCACTGGCCTTGTTGTTTTCCCCTTGCCTGTGCTGCTTCTCATGTACCTCATCTACACCTTGGACTGGTCACTGGCCTTGCTGTGTGCCCCCTGCCTGTGCAGCTTCCCATGGACATTCTCTGCATTTTGTGCCTTTTTCTTCTCTAATCTGTGCAATTTGTGAATAAAGACAGTTGCTCCTGTTGTCTGTTTTGTCAATATCTTTACTGAATAAAGTCTTTCCTGTGTGTATATGGTTTACCGTGCCACACACTCTGTATGCCACTTCAACATTGCCAATGGCTTGTCTCACTTTTTCTAGTTTTTACAGGTGTGTTAGGGACTTAATTTTCTCCTGACTCTGATGCTTGTGGGTGCAATGATGGTGGTTTACGATGAAATACCGTTATCATTCTCATTCTTTGTTCATGCTAACTATATTGTACACATGTCAGGTTTGGGGGCACTGCCAGCACAGTGTGTGATTCTTTCCACAGGATTGTAGGCAGGCTGGCCAGGGTCATCATGTATCTGTGTTCTTACTTTATGTGTGCCCAGCAGTGTAGGTGTGTGGTCATGTTGTGATGGTCATTTATCCTAGTCACATGGGTTACTTTCAATGTGTGCACTTGGGTGGTCAAGAAGTGAGCTGTGTGAAGGGGGTGTGTTTGTCGTGAGTGTTGATGTGTGTGTGCCCATGCAGTGTCAACTACACACATGTGTCACCCAAGAGTAGAGTGCCTGTTTGTGTGCTTGTTCAGGCCTCTGATTGTGATTGTGTGCACATGTGTGAGTTGTATGTTGTGCACTGTGCTGTGTGTTGGTGTGTCCTTGCAGTTCTGGCTGACTCCTACTTGTTGCTTTTGCCAATTGTGACTATTCCGAGTGTGTGACTGGCAAGTAAGGGTTTTGTTGAACAGCCGTGTGTCTTGATACTGTTTGTACTCACTGTGCATACCTGCTCAACCACACTGACATTGTGGTTGTGATGTGCTCATGTATTGCTGTCACATGGTGCTTTATTGCCTCCAGTGTGGTATGTGGTGTGCGGTGTCATACCATCCCCTATCTGAGCTTCAGATGCCTTGACATTGTGAGTCTGCCCACCCTCTATTTGTGTATGGTGTACTCCTACCATGTCCACTACTGAAGTGCACACCACTTCACTTTGATGTCAGCTGTCCCCTTGTGTTGCCTGTGTGTGTGCCTCCCCATCACTTCATTTGTGACAGTGTGTTTTGTGGTGCAGATCTTTGTCCAGGAGCACTGTGCCACTCATGGCATTTCCCCAATTGGTTATCTGTGTTGTTGTAGTACTGTTCAGCAGTCATGGTTGCTCATGTGCAGTTCAACTGTCTGTGCTGGTCAGTCCTCTGGTCAAGATGTTTCCACTTTTGTGTCCCAGACTTGTGCTTCTGTGGGTGTTGTGTTAGGTGTATGTGTGTATGCGGGGGTACTGCTTGACTTCCTGAGTGTGATGTTGTCAGTGTGCTGTTTTGATTGTTGTTGTGGGTGTTCATGGTGTGTCACTCATGGCTGTGTGGGACTGTTATGGGTTGTGTGCACACACTGGTTGTTGTGCATGCAGTGCAGTGGGTGTATGTTGTCTTGTCCTGGCCTGGTGTGCATCCCCTGATGTCCTGCTGTGCTTGCTATGTGATTTATTGTCATGTGCATCTGTTGTGTGTTTGATGTGGCTGTGTTGTTCTGTGATGGTGCACTTCTTGTCTTTGCTGTGGTATGTTGTCTGTGCATTGTTCCTGACTGAGGAGGTTGTGCATTCCTGTTGTGTCTGTGCTCCCATTGCCTTCCCACAGTTTTGCTGCACAAGTCATGTGTGGTCTTGTTGTGGTTCTGTGTGTGTTTCTGTTGAGTTCTGTGTTTGGCTGTTGTTTTTGTGCAGACATTGGTTCTGACATCCCTGTGTGTGTGTGTGTGATGTTTGTGGATACCCCCAAGGAGTGTGATTGTTTGTCTGTGTATTGACTGGACATTATTGACACCCTTCTGTGTGTCTGTCAAACTGGGTTGTGTGCTGCAGGTGTGAGGGGGGTATGTGTGAAGTATCCTACTTGTGTTTGACAGTCATGTAGTGTGTCAGTGTGCCCTGTGTGTTGTGCTGCTGGCATACTCCTGTGAAGTTGTTGTGTACATATGTATGGCTGTTCACAGTTTGACTTCAGGGCCTTCCTTTCATCTCTGTGCCTATACATGGATTGCCTTGCTCTCTCCCTGAGTTGTTGCACTGAGTTGACTATGTTTGAGTTCACTCACAGTGCCAGCCATGTGTACTTTGATGGGGTGAGGGTGTTGTTCTCTGTTCCTTGTCTTGCATGTGATGTACACATGCTTGTTGGTTGGCCTTCCATTTGTGTGCACCTCACTTTGGCTTTCCTATATGTTGTGCTCCATTGCTGGTGGCAAGTGGTCTGTGTATGTGGCTGTGTGTCAGTGTGGGGTATGTCTGTCTGACTTGGCAGGCTGTGTGTCCAGTAGGATGTTTGTTCATTGTATGTGTGTGTGTTCATTTTGTGCTTGTACTCCGCTTTCTTGCCATGGATGTGGTGTTGTTATGGTGTGTGGGTTGCCTTGGGCTTGTGCTTCTGTGCTGTGTGTTCCTCTGCAGCCACTCCTGCTGTGGCTGTCTCCCTGGTTGTTTGTTGCGTGGTGCAGGGTGTGGACTCACCTAGCTTGGTGTTGGGCATGGGGGTGAACAGGGGGGGCACATGGCATGTCCATTCATGTGGGGGGGCCAGTGTGTGGAGTGGGGAGGTGTGGCCCTGTGTACTTTATGCCCTGCCCATGCCTGGCGCGGGCCCTGCCTTTTGCATTGTGTGCATGTTTTCCCTTGTCTTGACCGCTGCGGTGATGTGACCGGGACATTACTTGGAGATCGCGGTGATGTGTGAGCTGGCTGCGGAGGGGTGACTTGGTGACAGGTAGGACATGTGTGGGTACACTTGTGGGTGTGTTCCTGTCCCCACCAGGGTGTCTGGTGTGGCCAGGGAACCTGTATCAGCACATGAGTTGTGTGTTGTGGTTGTGTGCGGGATTGTGTAGTTGCGTACCTGAGGCGGCGTCCGCGACGGTCCATGAGTTGCTGGTGATGTATCAGGTACAGCACCGGAAATTCGTGAAGAGCTGGATCCATTGCGGTCGGGACCGGGACTCAGGTTTCGCGCTCCGCTGTCAAGCTTCCGCCGTCTCTAGTTGGGCGGTTTCTCCGCTGTGGTGCGACTGGCTTTTTGAGGCATCCTGATTTGTACAGCGGACGGGACGTCATTCCGCACGGCGGTGAGGCTCCATTGGCTCCCACCGCCATGGTGGCGGGCGCACTTTGATGGCGGTGCGTGTCGCACAGCGGCGGACGGGGAATTGGCTGTGTAAGGCCATACTAATATGGGGGGCTTGAGGCCCGCTGCTGGCGTGCGGAAAAAGGCATTTTCCGCCACCACAGGCACCGCAGTGGTGCCACCGCCCGCCATCCTAATAGACCCCTTAGTCTTTAGAAAATGCTCAGAAGGCAAATGGCATCAAGCAGATAAAATGACTTCATATTCTTCTTTTCGGCAATGCAGCTAACAAAATATCTAAACAGAACAGAAAGCAATTGAGTAACTATACACATTAAAACACATAACTGTACACAAACAATATTTACATATGGCAGCAAGGCATCCAACTGAACTGTTACCAGTAAATCTATCTCGAACATTTAGCAATAAATTCAAACCACATGATACTTCAGTATCATATTGGATAAAGAGTCAATGACATTGAAAAATATTAGAATTTCCTCTCTTCTAGCATTCTAACATTTGCTACAATTAAAACCAACAGTGTTCAGATATCATAAAAGTGAAATCTTACAGTCCTGAATGCAACTTAAACCAAATGAACTGACAATTCCTCGTCATAGTTGTGTCCTGTGGGTACCATCGTTTGATATTGAATGATGAGCCTCGACTCGAGGAGTCTATGGTCCTGGACCCGATTACCTCCTCGCACATTTATGCCTATTGTGTCCAATACACAAAAGGTCAGTACCTTCTCATTTTTCCTGTGAAATTGTTGGAAATGTCTTGCCACTGGATATTTTGTATATCCCCGTTTCTTATTGCCCTTAAATGCTCTAAAACCCGTTGATGTTTATTAATAACATAAGGTTTGCACGTTGGTGATAGTTTGCACTCCTTACAATTTTTACTGTATTTACATGCCTTGCAATTTTGGCATGTAAAAAAAACCTCTTATCTCAGACTTCTTAGTGATAGATGGTTTTAGGGTTCTGCATAGTGTGTTTTTAAGGGATTCAGCCTTTCTGTAAGTTATTTGAGGGTAAGATTCAGTTTGATGTATTAGATCTTTATCTGTGCTTCACACTTGCCAAAATTTATTCAGACTCTTTCTCACTTGTTTTGCTTGTCAAATGTAGTAATAAATCTAATATTTTGATCAGATTCATCAGACTCCCTATCCTTTTCAATCAGCAGATCGGCTCTCTTACAGTTTCTCACCTCTAGACTTAATCGTTTATTAGTAGCTTTGGTGTATCCTCTTTGGAGGAATCTTTTGGTCATTGTCGCTTCTTCTAATTCAAAGCCCACCTCAGAACTACAATTTCGTTTCGCCCTTAAGAACTCTCCTAGAGGGATACTTTGAATGAGGGTGTTCGGATGACAACTCCGGACATGTAAAAGGCTGTTCCCAGCCGTTTCCTTCCAGTAAAGACTACTTTCTAGTTTACCTCCGACTACTGTGAGTTTTAAATCTAGGAAATTGATTGTTTTTTCTGAATACTGGCTAGTAAATCTCAAATTGAAATCGTTGTTATTGAGGTCAGTCACAAACTCACTAGCTTCCTCCTATGTGCCATTCCACACCACAAAGACATCGTCAATGTAATGTGCCCATGGTACCACTTTGTCATTCATCACATCCAACCTACTGACCACAGATTCTTCCCAATATCCTACATAGAGACCCGCAAAGCAAGGAGCAAAGCAGGTCCCCACGTCTGGGTATACCCTGCCAACATAGGGCGAACAAAGCAAAACCAAAGGGGATGATTGACGGAGTGTTGAACATTGCAAGCACTCACCCCTAGTCAACTGATCTGGGTTTAATCCATCATCATTCTTTAGCTCACTCCGCCACCCCAGTTCAGACATGGCCATATGCAAATCAGTCTGACCCTGTGCCTCATGGGAACAGTCCAGCCCGAACTGCCAAGCCATGTCTTCCCTGGACCGGAAACCAGACTGACTGGGGGTGAGTGCTTGCAATGTTCAACACTCCGTCCATCATCCCCTTTGGTTTTGCTTTGTTCGCCCTAAGCTCTTGCTCACTTTGCCACTGGATTCAAGCTAGCCTAGCTGATGACGGCTGATTAGCCAGAAACCGGTCCCAGGATGGTGAATCTGTCTGTTTGAGTCACTTCTTTCTTGGATATTGTATTTCTTTGTGACTCATTGTGACTCATTGTATCCTTTGGGATACAGATTTCTACCAGGAATTGAGACATACAAAGATGCTCATGCAAATGATTGAATTATGCTTAAGAAACAACATATTTCTCTTTGACCGCCAGATCGATGCCCAAACATGCAGAACTGCCATGGGAGTTTAATTTTCTCCCAGTTATGCCAACCTCACTATGGGCTGGTGGGAGAAGTTCATAGTGTGGAATGAGGAGAATGAGATGTACACCACAAAGGTAGAACTATGGCTGAGATATATAGATAATCTCTTCTTGATCTGGAACGGCAACAAAGATGAATTTAAAGAATACTTCACAATTCTAAATAACAACAGTGGGCCTACAATTCACCTACAACATGAGCAAACAACAAATTAAATTACTGGATGTGAATGTATACATCAAGAACAATCAAATCCACACCAAACTTTACAGAAACCCGACACCCACCAATAGTATTCTACATGGACTGAGCTTTCATCCGAACCAACTGAAGAGAAGCATTGCCTATGGAGAATTTGTTCGGATGAGGAGAAACTGCTCCAAAGATACAGTAGTGCAAGAAGCCTTCAAAGAAACAGAACAGAGCTTCATGAACAGAAAATACAAATACAGAGATGTGTATCATGGACAAGAACGAGCTCACAAGTTAACACGTGCCTCGACGCTAATCAATAAAGACAAAGAAATTGAAAGCAGAAAAGTGTCAGAATTGCCGGTCACATGCTCTTTGCGACGCTGCCGACTACGCACACCAACAGTACAAGAACTACCAAGATGGCTGGCTCCTGCATCGACGCATGCACGGGAGCCAGCCGGGGAGCATAAAGACGCTACAATCACAGACACTGACGCTTCGCGTTCCAGCACCGGGATCGAGCTCAGCTGTTCCGGTTCACTCACCTGTATTTCTGGGCCGTAGTCCTCTGCGTCGGCTTCTCTTGTGTTGGCGGCGTCTTCTACGGGGCTACCTCAATCGCGGACTGCTCCCCTCCTCATCCGATTCTAGTCTTCATTCTTGGCACATCTCGGTTGGTTCCTGCAAAGTAGAAATTCACAAAGCTGCATTACCGTTATATTGACGACAGCGCTTGTTCGCTGTATTCTTTGATCCTTATATATTTGAATAGTATACGTATCTAATAAAGAGTCCCGCATTGTGGAGATCGGCTCTTTCTCTTGAAGTTATTCTTATTTTCTTCCTGACAATTAAGGAAATACTTATGTTATTTTTCACATTAAAGAGGATGTTTCCTGAATTCATTATTTACAAGACAGCCTGAACACAAGTTATACATGGTAGGTGGGTTAATGCATTACACTTACTGCCATACTTTTGCATACTTTATTTTTCACATGATACTCACCCTATTGTCTTTTCTCTAGATGCTTATGCCCTCTCTTTCACCCCAGTGAACATAGTACTTGGATGAAGGGAGCTATTCAGGTAGTTACATATGCAATAGATAGATAGCATATATACTGATACTACTTATAGAGAGAGCACATACTTACCTCTTCCTCAATTATTCTTTTTAACAGACTTCGCTGTTGACCGACCAATCTTGATTCTGACTGGGGTGCGACGTGGGACCTTCTGTATTCCTTGTTTTCCTTCCCTTCTTCCCCAAGTTGCTATTGATACTTTTACATGGTTGGGTGTGATATGGATACTGGGGAAGTAGTGGACCTTTCTTCATTTTGCGACGTTCCTGTTGAACTGTAAGTAAGTATGTTACTTGCTAAACCTTGACAAAAAGATGGAGACGCAATAAGGATGATTATTACTTACAGCAAAGAAAGCTATAAGATTGGGAAAATTCTCCCAAAATATTGGAATGTCCTTAAAAAAGATCCAGACATTGGAAATAGAATAGGTGAGAGACCAATGATAACCTACCACAAAGTGTCGTCATTGAAGGACAAACTTGTCAGAAATCATTTCTCTAGAGAAATATCCAGCAATTGGCTTAATAAACAACAGACAGGCTTTATACATTCAAATAAATGCAAAGCCTGCAAAATTGGTCAAAACACGAAAGAAGTGAATTACTTCAGCGGAAGAACCTTTTATATAAAAGAGAAAATAACAAGTGACACCTCATATGTTGTCTATATGATCGAATGCCTACGCGGACAGAGGTACATTGGGAGCACGATTTGTCCTTTGAAAAAGAGAATCTTAGAACATCTAAGGGCAATCCAAAACAAAGACATGAACTATGCAATATCCAAACATATACACTCACAACACACGACAGATTGGCGTAACATCAAATACTTTGGAATAGCTACAGTAATGAAAAATGAGAGAGGAGGGAACCGCACCCGTCAACTGAGAAGACTTGAATCACGACTTATCGTGAGATTCAAAACGAAGACTCCTTTTGGCCTTAACGGGGATGAAGAGTTACATATTCACCTGTAATAAGACACTATGCAAGTGGAAGAGACACAATTGAGCACTGAGCTCGTTACAAACAATATCCTTGTAAAACCATGAGGAGCACTGATAAAAAATGTAAGTCCACATGAGACTAAGAAATAAAGGAATATACAATGCATTACGCCTAACAGCACGATGCCACAAAAAGAAATATCAAGATACTTTACAACATCCTTTTCCGAATTGAAGAAAAAACTGTACAGGATGAAAATGATGTAAATTTTAATAAGAGAAATAAGATGTAAATATTTCTGCACTGTCTCTTTATATGTGAAATTGAACATACAAAGACCCTGTCTATCAAACCTGGCAATATTCCCATGAGACAATTTTGGCAACCGAGGACTACAAGTCCCATGATGCCTCATAATGGGCTAAAATGGCAGAACTATAGCATGGCAATAGAGGATGGACTCACATAAACCGTGAACAAGACCATTTCTTGGTCGAAACGTTGGTGGTGGTGATGGTGGTTAATGTGCTGATTAAATGACTGAAACTAAGAACTGAGACTTGAGGAAAGCAGTGATTTTTTGTGGATATATATATATATATATATATATATATATACCACAAACCCTCCCACTTGCCATGCATGGTCTTCTGTGCTGCCATGGCCCCTCCCACCTTCCCTGTGTGGTCAGCTAGCTTCCCCTGAACCCCTCCCACCTTCCCTCCATGGTCTGTGTGTATGCCGTCATAGTCTCATTGTTTCTCTCCATGGTGTGTCTTGTTTCTAGTGCCCATCCTGCCTGAACTCCATGGTCATCTAGCTGCTCCTGCCCTGCCCCCTTGCCCCCAGCCCTCTGTTTCCATGTGCAGACCCCTATTCCCTCCCTCGTGGCTTGTCTGTTCCATTGTAATGCCCCTGATCCGTCCCTCCTGCCCTTTATGGTCTGTTATGGTGCAGTTTTCTCTCCTGTCTGTCCATTATGGTCAGCTAGCTACGATTGCCTATTTCCCCTCTGTTCTCTGTTGTCCATGTGCATGGTCCTGTCCCCTCCCTATTGCTTTCTATGGATTGCTGTGCTGCACTCCCGTCCCGCATGCCCTGTGTGGTGTATTGTGCTGCTGCAAACCCTGATGCCTGCCCTGTAGGGTCAGTTTGGTGCACCTCTCCATGTCCCTCCTGTCCTCTGTTATCCGAGTCCATGTTCCTACCCCAATTCCTCCTGCCTACCATTATCCAATGTACCATACCTGCGAACATTTTGAACTTGGTAAGAGATTTTGAAAAAAAACTGGGGTATTGATTTTCCCCTTTGAGTTACATTGAAAAAGAGGAGATTGTAGACAGGAGACAGATCAAATAAAGCCCATTTGAGTTCAAAAACATTGGACGTTTCCTGGCTGAAACGGGTCTGTTGGCATGTATGGTTGTACTACCACTGCCTCTTCCTTCTGCCCACAATGGTCTATTATATTGCCACAGCCTCTCTTGCCAGTCCTGTATTGTTAGTTTATTGCCCCTGCCCCCCTTTCAACTGCCCTCCATAGTCTGTTGTGCTGCCACTGCCCTTCCTGCCTGCCCAAGCGTAGTGAAATTGTTGCCTCTGCACTCTCCTATCTGCCTTCAATTTTCAGAATCCGTTCCCCTGGCCTCTGCCTCTCAACAGTATCCCAATGAACAACTAGATTGCTAACATTCTATATTTATTACAAAAGTGTGGAACGCGTTACGTCATCTTGATGTAATCAAAACTGTAATACCTAGAGCATTTCATTTAGAAATTACATATATGAGAGGGTCTTATTTGCATCAAAATTATGGTTAGTGCTCTAAAAAACTAAAATGAGGACATATTTTCTGAGTTTTCAAATAGCTACAAATAACTTTTAAATTATTTGTAATCTTCATGTTTTTTTATCCAGTTGACCACTTGTTTAATGTTGCACCTAGGGGAGAGGATGTGGTGTTACTTCCAGAGCTGCAGACTTTGCAACTGGGGAACCAGGTTGGAGTTTCTGCTACAGGTCAACATTCTGTGATTCTGGTCAAATCACTTAATCTCCCCATGTCTACAACCAAAATGAATTTGATCTTGTGTGATGTAACCAATGCTCATGTAAAGCACTCCAATACCTGACAAGTCTGCACTATATAAAACTGCAAATACACAAAAAATAAGTGTTTTGCACACTTCTGTCATTGGGCTACATGTGGGCTACATCTAGATGATATTTGGGCTACATTTGGGCTCTTTTGTCTCTGGTGGCTATCTTGGGAGATTTATTTGTTAAGAAGTTTCCTAATTTCTTCTTTTACTGCAGTCTCCTCAGTAGGAAATACTTTCAGTTTTTTATTTTGATTCCATCAAGAAGGCATTCAGATGTGTCAAACATTTGCCATAAATTCTGAATGTTAGCACTCTAGTTGCTCATTAGATCACTGTAGTAAAGCTACTGCTCACCAGGGAAGTCTGCTGCTGGTATTCAAAGTGCATGTTTCAGTGTGCATGTCAGAATATTTTTATGAAATAGAAGAGGATTTGAGAAGTCAAAATGTGCCCTAATTTTTCGTTCTGCAGCACTAATCATAATATCTATGGCAAAATGAACCCCCTCATTGTGTTCCTTTTTAAATTAAATGTTTCAAGAGTTACCACTTTATTCCAATCAAGATGGTTTCAGGTGTGCAATACTTTTGTCATAAGTAAGACTGTTAGCGCTCTAGTTGTTCGTTAGAACACTCTGGGACATTCTGTCATTGGGCTATACTTGGGCTACATCTGGGTGATATTTGGGCTACATTTGGGCTCTTTTGTCTCTGGTGGCCATTTTGGGAGACTTATTTGTTATGAAGTTTCCTAATTTCCTCATTTACTACAGTCTCCTCAGTAGGAAATAGTTTCAGTTTTTTACTTTGATTCCATCAAGAAGGCATTCAGATGTGTCACACATTTGCCATAAATTCAGAATGTTAGCACTCTAGTTGCTTATTAGATCACTGTAGTAAAGCTACTGCTCACCAGGGAAGTCTGCTGCTGGTATTCAAAGTGAACGTTTCAGTCTGCATGTCAGAATTATTTAATGAAATAGAAGAGGATTTGAGAAGTCACTCAAAATGTGCCCTAATTTTTCTTTCTGCAGCACTAATCATACTTTCTATGGCAAAATGAACCCCCTCATTGTGTTCCTTTTTAAATTAAATGTTTCAAGAGTTACCACTTTATTCCAATCAAGATGGTTTCAGGTGTGCAATACTTTTGTCATAAGTAAGACTGTTAGCGCTCTAGTTGTTCTTTAGAACACTCTGGGAAGCTGCAGTAGAACACAAAGGAATCAACTGACATTCTCTGCCCTTGTTGGATGTACATGTTTTACTGAGAATGTCAGACTTCATTCTCACATGACTGAGAAAGATAATGTGAATTTACAGAAAATATGCTCTCAGTTTAGCTTATAGATCACCTTCCAAACCTCTGTGGGAAAAGCATGAGAAAATAGTTTTCTCTCAAACATGATTCATGATATCACAGCAGAAGGCTTTTTCACATGGTAAAATCACCTTAGAACACACCACAATTCCTAAAATGAGTATGGTACCATCAACAAATGATTTATAATGTAACTAAAGTCTTAAAACCTTCTATTAACTGCAATGCTTTTTAATGAGGTGCTATCATGTATATTGGTCCCAAGATGGCTGCCAACACTTCTTGGATGAAGTACTGACAGCCAATCAGATCTCACGATGAGATTTGTGGTTAGGCTCCGCCCAGATATATCTATCTTTTTAACTCTCATTTTCTCAGGAACTACTGAACGGATTTACACCATTTAAGCAAAAGGCACGAGTCTGAACTGAGGACTACCTCTTTGCCAAATTTGGTGTAATTCGTTCAGCAGTTCGGACTGTAGCTGCGTCAACAGGTCCTAGGGGAAAATGCATGGGGAAAACGCGTTTTGGGACCCCCCTCTTTTCACGGCCCCCGCTTGACAAATCACCGTGAAATTTTCAGGATAAGAGCGGACCGAAGCTGGCCAAAAGTTTGGAAAATTTCGCAAAGATTCATAGATCGGCGCCAACGTTATTCCAAATAGAATGTTGCGGATTTCCTATGGAAAATAGGTCCTAACTATAACTACCTACTGGCGACTGCCAGTAAGTAATATATATATATATATATATATATATATATATATATATATATATATTTTCACACGAACTTCGAAGGCTTGCGCAAACTTTTTCCATCAACGAAGCACAGACCACAAGGTATACCAGCAAAAGTTTTATTCTTTCTTCCCCACGACCTCTACAGCCATGACGCGTTTTAGCCCGGAAGGGCCTTGATCACATGTATATATCACACACATATATATTACACAAACACATACACTCACATACAGACACTTAGCTATTGCCCTTCACTTGTAGCCCCACCAGTTTTATTAGGGTCTCATTGTGTGCCTTCACTCTTCACCAAATTTCCCTTCTAGAGACAAGATATGTCAGTCCACAGCCAGTTCTTTACACCCTTTTATTCACGAGCTCTTACCACAGGGATGAACGCGGAGGATTAGATATTGCCCACACGTAGTATCAAAAAGCTTAACAGATTGTGATCCTAGCCTCAACAGTTATGCTGCGTCAGAGCACAAGCATTAACCTTTGTACTGTTAGTGCCAGTATATGTCACTAGCAATATCCTTTAATGCCTGGTTGTACGCACTGAGAATTGTACGGGCTGTATACCTGTTAATCTTTACCTCTTTTCATAGCATTGGTGCAACATGAACCCTGCCATACACCAGACCGTCTTAGAAGTTTTACTTGCTATTTTTTCAGATAAGTGCCTATGAGGGCAGTGATGGATATGTGGTTTCAGTGGTTAACCGTGTGCGGACTTAAAGTGGAGAGCCAGACGTAGGTATATTGGTCTCCTCCCCGCACATTTAGCTTGTACGTCTGAAAGAGGACAATCATTTCTGCTGAGGTACTGCTTCTGCCCGCCGGCTGTACTCGAGGGTGCATTCGGATACTGAGGCATGTGGGCAATAGAAGGTGATCCCAAGGAGAGTGGTTGAGCAGTCCAGATCTAGGTCCCGTATTTATGTATGTGCTCAAGACGATCAATACATAAATAACTCTCTCTCAAACATTTGGCATGTTTTTGGGTGCTGCTACTCAGCAACAATGTGGAACCCACTGAGCTATATGACTGAGCATGTAACCAACAAGGTGCCATAATGTTACCTGCAGGGCATGCACTGACCCTTCCATCCATCTTACTGACGACGGTAAACAGGAGTTCTAGGATTTTGTACTCCACCTCCACACAGCCAGCATCTTCCTACACCCCACCCCCTTGACCCCCATCCCACACCCACTTATAGAGCCGGCTCTCTTGTCATCTCACCTCCTCCCTCCCACACTCTGTTCGTTTTCAGGCTCACGTTGCTGTTTTCTCTCTGCCATGGGGTCTCAGAGCCACGCCTGAAGCTGAGGACGGAGGGAGTCTGCTGTGGAGTGCGCGGTACACCGTTCCCACCTCCGAGAACGGAGAGCAAAGGGAGGGGACGGCGGAGTTTGACTCTCACATCGACTTGGAACAAGGTGCAAGAAAAACAGCCCTTTTGAAGGATACAACTTCTGCGAGGCTGACTGACTAACTCCTGTTCTCCAGCAAGGTAAAAAAAATACATGCTCTGTAAAAAGTGTAATTAATGTTTTGACCAGAAAGAGCAGAGACAGGGATGGCGAGATGCTCGTGCCGCAAGTGAGCTACAGGTTCCAAATACCAGCATGCAACATTCCACGTCCTTGTAGTGTCCTAGCATGGACACGTTCTAGTGTTCCAATGTGTGTGTAATACACTATACACCCACCCACCACCTACGTCACTGGGTCAGGTGACGAGGATAATAAAAGGGCCGTGCACACGTGCTCGTGGCCATTACCCACTACCCCAACTATGTGTGCAGCGTCAGTCCTTCTCCACAGCATGCGGGCCTAGTGCCCAACATTACACTGGCGACCCCTGCGTGGGAAGCGCCGTGAAGACGGAGGTGCGAGCCGAGCGGAGCCCACCCGCATCAGCCGCAACGGAGTGACCCCGTACACGAGGGAACCAAGCGGAGCCCACCCGCGTTAGAGGAAGTCCAGCCGGGCAGAAGGTGAGCCCTGGTTGCCGAGCAGCCCCGGTGGCTGCGTAAACACAATCCCCCACACCACGCGGCACAAGAACTGACCGAGGCTGCCGTGGGGGCGAGGCTGCGGGGGAGAGACAAAAAAAAGAAGCGGCCGCTCTCAGCGGGTGCGGCCGAAGGAAATGGGTGGCCCCAAGAACAGCGCCGGCACAGCCCCGGACCGTGTACGCCTGTGGGGGTTGAAGAACCAACAGTAAAAGCGGAGCCCACCCGCAGCACAAAACACCGGTTCTACTCTTTCCTCCCCCCCCGCCCGCGCAGCAGGAGAAGTGAGCGAGGCTGCCGCGGGAGGGAGGGAGATGCCCAGGGAACTGCATGCGGCCAGCGCCGCTCGCAATAATAAATAAATAAACGCCGAAGCGGTGAGGAGCTCAGCGAGTGCACCCCTACCCCCTCCCTGCCGCGCGTGGACTGCAGGAAGCTGCCGCGGGCAGGGAGGGCGAAAGAAAAAGCGAAGAGCGGCCGCCGCCGGCCATGTAGGGTCATGCCCCACCTCGCAGGACCCCCAGCAGCGTGCACAAGAGAGGCAAGCGGCCAGCGCCGCCAAAAGTTAACTAAACTATGTGCGCGATGGCACTAACTGCCACAATGCCCCGCAGAGTGATGCCTCGCCTGCTGAGCAGCACACTGACAAAGCCTGTGCCCTCCTGCCCCTGAATAAATAAATGTAAAAGAGACTTACCTGCTGGCTGGTGGTGTCCTGCACTCCACTGTTCTGCCTGGCTCCAGCTCCTCTCCACAGCTCGAGTGAAGCCTGGAAAAGGGGACGACAACAGGGCAGAAAGTTCTGGCAGCCAAGAAGGGTGCTGCTGCATGGAGATGAAAGCAACACTGGTGGTACTGCAGCAATAGTGAAATAAACAAGCCTGCAGCAAGCCAAGGAAATCCAGCAGCCACAGGAGACCGACGGATTGCAGCGCAAGGAAGAAGAGACAGTGTGCCACAGGGATGCAGCGCCATCCCACAGCGACAAGGAGGAAGAAAGAAAAACGGTGTCAAGCCACATCCACCCCAGCAAGGACTGCGCCGTCGCCGCATCAAGTGGAGCGAACCCTCGAGAGAGCGAACGGACTCAGCGCAGATAATAATAATAATAATAATAATAATAAAGCGTTTTATAAAGCGCATGGCTGCACAACTGTGTATCCCCGCGCTGATTGCTGACAAAAACTCCTTACAGCTCACCGAGACAGAGAGACAGGGAAATGTTAATAAGGGAAGAGATGAGTTTTTAGTTTAGCTCTAAAGAGGATTTCTGATGGTTCCATTCTCAGATGAACTGGCAGGGCATTCCAATGCTTTGCTCCAAGAAAACTAAAGGAGCGACCGCCTAGTCTTGCTCTATTGATCCGGGGAAGTTTGAATTGTGACATACCCGAGGATCTGAGGTTTCTAGTAGGGCGGTGGATAGTAAGAAGATTTCTCAAATAAGTAGGTCCTTTATTGTGTGCAATTCTGTGGGCATAGCAGAGAGCCTTAAATCTGATTCTTTCTCTAACTGGAAGCCAGTGAAGCTTGGATAAGGTTGCTGTAGCGGATGTTCTTTTTGGTAAACCTAGTACCATGCGGGCGGCCGCATTTTGAATGCATTGAAGCTGGTGCAGTTGTTTTTGGTTCGCACCTAAAAGGAGAACGTTTCCATAATCCAGGTGGGGCGTTATCAATGCATGCACTAACGTTTTCCTTGCTTCCATGGGAACAAGATCAATAGTCAATAGTACGCGGAAGGTACACAGCAGCGCCTACAGGAGAGGAACCCACTGAAGAGGATGGGCGCAGCAAGTATCCGACACTGACGGGCAAGGATGCAGAGGCACACCCAGTGGCGCCAAGAAGCCACCACAACAAGAAACCACACGGCGCAAGGAGCAACGCGACACTGAAGATGTACCGCGACGGTACGAAGAGAAGCATGCACCAGCGCTCGACAATTCAGCAAACACAGGTAGTCACACGACGTGGCGCACCTCGTGAACACAGGTAGTCACACGGCGTGACGCACCTTGTGAAGCCGACCAGCCAAATGGTCGCACCACAAAGGCCAAGCCGACCAGCCAAATGGTCGCACCACAAAGCCAACCCGCCAGGGGTTGCACAAGGAGGTGACCGACGCACGGGTCAGTGAATCTACGACCAGCCAAATGGTCGCACCACAAAGCCAACCCGCCAGGGGTTGCACAAGGAGGTGACCGACGCACGGGTCAGTGAATCGACGAAACAAAGGTCTGACGGAAGACCGAAGGTATCCTGCCAGTGATCGGCAGCGCGGACCGTCAAGTGGTCCAAGAAGCTCAAGAAGAACGAAGAGGACCAAGAGTATGGCCCCACGAACTTCAACAACCAAAGTAACTGGTGAAAAGGAGAAAAACGAAGAGGACCAAGAGCATGGCCCCACAAACTTCAACAACCAAAGTAACTGGTGAAAAGGAGAAGACGAAGAGAAGGTCACGACCCTAACTCGGAATGCTGAGGAAGATGGAGAGAGTGTCCTCGGACGAGGACAAGACCAGGGGGAACACATGCAGAGTGCGCGCGCTGCATGGTGAAGCCTGGCCAGACCAAGTGGAGAACAGAAACGGTCCAGAGTAGGTCGTGAAGCGAAGGGATGAAGATATCAGAGTGGCATGTCCGCCACTACAAGAAAAGAAGAAAGAGGATATCAGAGTGGCACGTTTGCCACTACAAGAAAAGAAGGAAGATGACATCGGAGTGGCACGTTTGCCACTACAAGAAAAAGGGGAAAGAAAGAGATCTGAGTGGCACGGTTGCCACTGCAAGAAAAGGAGAAGTCAGAGTGACTCGACACCCTCTCGGAGATGAGAACTGAGGAAAGAGAGAGGAGTGTGGCAAGACTACTCACACCTCGAAGATAAGGAAGGCGACAAGTGCCAGACCATGGAGAGCAAGTCCTGAGAACACCCGTGGCATGGAGAGAACACCATCTGCTTGACGATGCTTTCAGCACACCTGGGATCTGCAGAGATGAGCAGGCCGGACCGTTCGGAACATCCACCTTTGGGGTCACGCGGACACTGGACAACGCCAGCCGTGGTGACTCAGGGGCAAAGGCCTCAGGGATGCCAGTGAGAGAGAGCATCCCCGCGATGAGAGATGGTCATCAGCCGCCCTTCAGCAAAGGTCCCAGGAGGATGAAGACATCGCGCGCGAAGACAGGAGCCAACAGCTACCCTCCAGGTCTGACTACGGAATCTGAGGTGAGACTTGTCGTCTCCTCCGCACCCGCACTTATCGGAATGGGAGTAACACGATACAGGACACTCAACCCAGGACAGATCTGATGAAGAGGGCCTCAGGGATATCCCATGGCAGGAAAACACCTGCGAGAGAGGCATCATGGTGAGAGGGGTGTCTTGCAACCAATCCGTCTTTTGCCAAAACAGAATACACGCCACAGATGAAGAAGAGGACAGGACGGAAAGATGAACGGCAACAGCTAGCGGTGAACCACAAGAACTTCAACTGCGTTTGTCGCCATTGAAAGAAAAGTGAAGAAAAGACTGTGAGTACAACTTCAAGGCAGAGTCGTCAACAGACTGGATCCATCGAGCACCCATGGCTGGTGCCACAGTGAACTGGTGGTCTCCGCGACAAGAAGAACATCGTCTGGGACCCCAAGCAGCGGAGGCGTAAGAGACTCTGCGGAAGTTTTGGTCACTGTCTTACATATGTATGGGTTTTCTTTCTCCCACAGGTTGAACTTTGACTTTGGGTTTTGTCATTAAAAATTGGGAGGGATGTAGTGTCCTAGCATGGACACGTTCTAGTGTTCCAATGTGTGTGTAATACACTATACACCCACCCACCACCTACGTCACTGGGTCAGGTGACGAGGATAATAAAAGGGCCGAGCGCACGTGCTCGTGGCCATTACCCACTACCCCAACTATGCGTGCAGCGTCAGTCCTTCTCCACAGCATGCGGGCCTAGTGCCCAACATCACAGTCCTGTCCTTTTAAAACTGATAAAATCTGTGCTTTTTAGTTGGTTACGTGTCGGTTATTGTTTGGTGGAATGCAAACGGAAATTAGGTGATTGCTTCCAAGATATCCATGCAACCTACAGGTCGCAGGCTTTAATTCCAGCCTGCCTAGCCTTTCATCAGTCTAATATAGTGAAACGGATATATCGGGTATTAGTAGCGCCTCTTTACAGTACCAAATGGAAACCAATCTAGTGGCGCAAGTGCAATGTGAAAACAAGTTTTTACGTTACAAAAACCAGTGTGTTGTTCGTTGTAACTTAGCTGAAGAAACACCTCTTGAAAACAAGCTTGATCGCAGTAAAAACTCCGAAGTGGATGCCTGCTTGTGCCCCAGGGGAACTGCAGGATAGCTAATCTCAACAAAAACACAGAAGTGGATTCCTGCTTGTGCCCCGGGGGCACTGACAGCAAAAAAACAAAAACAAAGCACACGGGAAGCAGCATTTTCGTTGCTATAGCAACAAAATGGCGTGGGATTGTCCACAGTCCCTACGAACACGCGCATGCTGTCTGCTATGGACAAATGGCAAGAGCAACCATGTTTGTCAATGCAGGAGCGTGCATAAAAGCCCTTGCAGAATCGATTCCAAAAGGTACTCACAATAGGCACACAGCTATGGAGTTCAAAAAACCTTGCACCTTTAACTCCAGTTGCCCAGTCTTTATTGTTCTGGGTCCCGAAATGCACCAAAACAAATAGCCAGATTCACAAAGGTAAACTTACCCTTTAGAGTAAGTTTAAGTTTGTTTTGGAATTCACTAAACTGCATTTTAATAGTAAGTTTACGAGTGCAGTGATTCTGCAGACCGGGCGGAGGACTCCCCACATAAAAAGATATGACATGCCCATCTTTTTATGTGCGGAGTTCTTCTCCCCGAATATGGAGTCACCACACTCATAAACTTACTGCTGAAATGCATTTTTTGTGAATTCCAAAACAAACGTGTACGTTTACTTTTGTGAGTCAGGCCCAACATGTCTTCACATTTCCAACACCTTCCTATACTAGATCCTCCTCTCCTTTGGGAACTTGCAGTCCCTACACCCTGCTCAGCCTTTCACAACCACTCCTGCTGCATCCCTGCCCTTCTCACTCATCAAGCTCAGTCACAATAACCGCTTCTACTGTTCCATCAAATCTCCAGCCAACATTTATCCTTTGGCCACCTAACGCCACCTCTTCTTGTAGCTCCAGTGTTTCAGATTTGTAATGCTTCCTGCCCATTTCCAACTCTAATAACTCACTGTAGATGTTTCTATCCTCTCCCCACTGTGTACTTCCTGACCAGACCCACATGCTGTTCAGTGCTTTAAGTGGGCCAGGTCCTGCCGGTGCTCAGCACTGGCAGTTCTAAAATGCAGGTGCTGAGACGGGTCCCTATCGGGCACTCCATTGTTGCCCTCACCCTCAGAATGATATAAAAAAAATCTTAACTCTGCAGCAGTGCCACCCTTCACTGCCTGTGATGTAACTTCAAAGAGCCGTGTTATAGTTCTTTCACAGTCTCATCATTTCAGTAGGGAAGCATTTTATATATTCTATACAACGAAGCCGTAGTTGTTGCTTATTTATCTTATGCAACTAATAAACATTGGCAAAGCCAATATTCCTCCTGGCTTGTTGTAGGTGTAATGTTACTTGTTTTTTTAAATATCTGGATGCACTGTCACAAGCAGCAAAATCCCAGATGGGCGGCACGCTATGCTAAGCATAGATTCTTACCTTAGATGTTCCTAAGCCACGCCCTTAATTACATCGGACGCGCCCCTTTGAGAGACCCCCCAGTTTTTTCATCCCACTTAAAGCCCTGCTTCTGGTCTTGTGGCCTTCCACCGTCTCTTCTGCAGGTCTCCGCCTCCCTCATAAACAGCTTCATAGCTCCTCCAAAGTGCTCCGGCATTAACACAGTTGTACTATTGTGCTTTGTCATTGCTAGGTGTCACGTTCGTATACTTCTGTTCGAGCAGGATGACATCCGTCGCTGTAGAGAGCCACCCAGCTCTCCTCAACAATGTTGCTGTCCTACATGCATCCACGCACCCCTCGGGGCGGGCTCGTCCCGAAGGGAAAAATAAATGAGGGCAGAGACCGCACGGGGTCTTCCGGCCCAGAGCAAGTAACCGGCGTCACTGTGTCCTTTATTGCGACCCCAGACCATAACTGCGACACAGGCCCCGCCGCGCTACATTGGCGACGAGGCCGGTTGCACCTTCATGCGTGCATTTGCCTGTCCGTACTGCCTCTCCGGAGAGCGTGTGGAGCCCACCCGCAGTGCCGACTCTCCTGCCACCTACCTGCTCTTCGTCCTGAGGCTCGCGGAGCCCACCCGCATTACTCCGCGCGGGCCGCCTGGACTGCACGGCGGACCCGCATGCTGGTTCCTGCTGCCTGCCTCGCCCGACAGTGCTGTGCTCGCCCACGCGCCTCCCTCAGCATTGGGAGCGAGTTCAGCTGGCGGCGCTTCTGCGCGCTGTAGGGGTAAGTGATCTGGCCCGAGCACTGCATCGGCTCCCCGCTCTGGTGCCCCCTGCTCTGGTGTCCCCGCTCCTGCTCCGTCTGGCGCTGGCTCCGTCCTCCTTCGGCCGGTGTGCTGGAGGGGGCCTCAGCAGAGCTGTCCACCGACTGCCTGAAGTTAAAAAAAAGGAGATAAATAAGAAATACTGCTGAAACTAAGTAAATAAAGAAGAGGAAGGCTGATTTACAAAGGAAATTAAGTGGGGGTGAAAGTCGACCCAGACATACAATGTGGACCTAAGGCCAACAAGTATTGGCAGCATCCAAGAAGCACGCGCCCAAGCCTACACGCTGACGAAGAAGCCACACCGGTGAACCGAGGCGCCCCTGCCTGGCCGCGATGAGCACCGCACCTGCCGCAGGCGCAGCCGCCCAGCAAGCTGGAGGGCGTGGCAGACCGACACCGAACCGGTTGACATGTTCCACGAGCGGCTGCGCCGGCTGGCCAGCCCGTGCCCCTTCAAAGACCAAAGGGAGGAAATCAGAGACCAGATCATCTTAGGCTGCCGCTCCAAGCTCCTACGGAAGTTGATCCTCCGACCTGGAATCTCGCTCGACGAGATCCTGGTCCTTGCGCGCTCTCATGAACTATCGGACGCCCGGGCAGAAGAGATGGAAGCGGCCTTACACACTCCAGTGGCCACGGGGGCAATGCCTAGGACACCGCACATCAAGGAAGAAAAAGTGGAGGCTATCCAGAGGCGTCCCGCAGCGCCTCGCCAGGCGTCCAAGCCACCACCAGGAGGGTCGCGTGGGAACTGTGGCGAAGATCACCCGGCAACGGCCGTCTGTGGGACGAAAGGAAAAACATGCTCCCGCTGTGGAAGGCTAATTCACTACGCCAGAGTGTGCCGCGGCGGGCGGTTCCGGCAGCCGTCGTCAAGACCCAGGTTCGGGCCACAGCAGGTTCGCCAGATCTCTCTTGCTGACCCGCCGCCAAGCTCGGAAGACCAGCCACAGGCACGACACCCGATATATGATATGAAGACGAAGACGACAATGTGTTCGTGGTGTAATATGTCAGCCGGACAGGCTCCCGGCGAAGACCGCCTCCCATGTGCTCAGTCTCAGTAGAGGGCACGGAGGTACAAGCCCTCATTGACACCGGGGCGTCTGTCAATGTGATGGACTCTGATCAGTATGACCGTCTGTCACCGCGACCCCCACTGATGCTGTCCAAGGTGCGAATATACACGTATGGAGGCACGGATCCTGTCCCTCTCCGTGGCGTCATTCATGCCACCATCGCTAGCGGGAGCTACTCGACCGAGACATAGTTCCATGTCACCGAAGGCAAGAAAGGAACTCTACTCATCTGCCACACAGCGGAGGACTTAGGACTTGTTTTCTTCGCGAACCAGGTTCATGATTCACATGCGGAGGCAATACTGAAGGAGTTCCCAGCACTCTTCACCGGCCTGGGGAAACTCAAGGGCAAGAAGTTCAAGCTCCACATAGATCCGTCAGTACAGCCGGTAGCCCTCAGACATCGGAGGGTGCCCTTCAACTTACGCCCACAAGTGGAGGAGGAGCTGCGAAAGCTCGAAGAGCTTGACGTCATCGAGAAGGTCTCAGGCCCCACTCCCTGGGTGTCCCCGCTGGTCGTGGCGCCCAAGCCCAAACAACCGGGGGCCATTAGACTCTGTGTCGACATGCGACTGCCCAATACAGCAGTGGAGAGGGAACGGCACATCACCCCCACGATGGACGATATCGTGGCGGACCTCAACGGGGCAAAATGGTTCTCGTAGCTGGACCTGAATGCCGGCTACCACCAGCTGGAACTGGACCCGGAGAGCCAGTACATCACCACCTTTTCAACCCATGTTGGCCTCCGAAGATACAAAAGGCTCAGCTTCGGAGTATCATCAGCCGCGGAGGTCTTCCAAAACGCAATCCGCGAAACACTGTCAGGGCTGCAAGGGGTGATTAACCTCAGTGATGACATCCTGGTATTCTCCACAACGCTCGAGGAACATCACTCCCACCTCCGGGCCACGCTCAAGAGGCTGGCGGAATGTGGACTAACTCTACACAAAGCCAAGTGCTCCTTCTATCAAGACAGCGTAGACTTCTTTGGGTACACGTTCACTCGCGAGGGGCTCCTGGTGGACCCGAAGAAGGCTGAAGCCATCAGGGCGGCCAGATCACCTCAAAGTCCCACCGAAGTGAGGAGTTTCCTCGGGATGGCCACCTACTGTGGACGGTTTACCCCAATCTTGCAGTCATGTCCGAGCCGCTACGCGCCCTCACGCGCCATGACCACAAGTGGGAATGGACACCAGCAGCCAACAAGGCGTTCCAAGATATCAAAGCGGGGCTATTAGACAAGATGCTCATGGCGTACTTCCACCCCCGACGGCGAACAGAACTGGTCGTAGATGCCAGCCCGGTGGGCCTAGGTGCGGTCCTCCTGCCGGAACATGGCCCCGAAGTGTGGAAGCACATCGCATATGCCAGCAAAGCTCTCACAGACACTGAGACGAGGTACGCCCAGATCGACAGGGAAGCGCTGGCCATCAAATGGGCTTGCCAACATTTCCATTTGTATCTGTGTGGGCAAGAATTTAATGTCATGACGGACCACAAACAGCTGCTCCCGCTGTTTGCTGGATTATCGAGGCTGGCGCCACCGAGGATCGAACGGTGGGGGGTGCAGTTGCAAACATACATCTTCAAAGTGATCTACCGTCCTGGGGCTCACAACCCAGCGGACTATCTGTCTCGTCACCCGGAGTCAGCGGTGCTATCCGCCCCATCAGAGGACACCTGCAGCACCGAAGCATTTGTTAGCATGGTGTCGCAAGGGGCATGTCCCAGGGCCATGACGCTGGAGGAAATGGGTCAAGCCACTCTCTCTTGCGTTTGTAGAGCACTGGACAGTAATGGGTGGGCCCATTTCATGGATGGAGCCCGTGCCTTACGACAAGAAGTCAGCCATGCTCGCCAACAAATGTGGCACGTCCGGAGAGAACTCAGCATGGGGGAAGAAGGAGTCATTCTGAGGGGACGCCTTATAGTGGTCCCAGAAACCCTACAGAGAAGAGTCCTCGCGCTGGCACATGTGGGCCACCAAGGGATGGCTAAAACCAAAGCCAGGCTGCGCGACAAGGTCTGGTTCCCGGCGATGGACTTCAAAGTAGAGGAGATGGTCCGACAATGCCACGCCTGCACTATCACCTGGAGGGGACCCTGCACCAGCCCCGGTAATCACCGAAGAATCGAGTAAGACTCCGTGGACGCATCTCAGTATGGACTTTGGGAGTTTTCCAGACAGTCGTCCCATGCTGGTCGTGGTCGACTCGTTCTCGAAATTCCCCATCGTTGAAGTGATAGCGTCAACAGCATTCCCCCATGTAAAGAAGGTCCTGGACCGAGTGTTCGCAACGATGGGGCTGCCTGAAGAGGTCAAGTCGGACAACGGACCCCCTTCCAGGGGCGAGAATTCCAGGAATACCTTGCAAGTCTAGCGGTACGCCACAGGAAGATTACCCCACTGTGGCCCCAAGCAAACGGGGAAGTGGAACGACTAATGAGAAAAATCAATCGAGTGCTGCGTATCGCCGTGGAGAATGGAGAAGATCCGGAAGCAGCTCTTGATCAGTTCATCGGGGCATACCACCAGACTCCACACAGCACCACCAAGTGTGCTCCGGCCCACCTTATGTTCAAGAGAGCCCCACGGGACAGTATTCCGTCAGATCCGGGGTGGGTGCCTGTGGAACGGGACGACGCTGCCATCCAAGCGAGGAGAAAAGCAACCAATCGGAAGGCCAGGGAGTCCCGAAGGGCCCAAGAACCACAGCTAAGAGTCGGAAATCGGGTGGTAATCAAGGACCGACACCCTGGATGGAAGTTCCGAACCCCCTATGAGCCTGAGGTGTGGATCGTGGTCGAGGTTCGAGGGACCATGGTCACGGCAAAAAGGGGACAACAGGTCATCACAAAGAACGTATCGAGTTTCAAGAAGGTCTCGGAAGTGGATACGGATCGAGAGGAGTCCAGTTATCAAGAGTCACCTCCGGACCTCGGTTCCCCTGCGTCTCCCAGTGAGAGGATCTCCTCACCGGTTTCTAATCAGCAAGTCAGTCAGGACGGCGCTGACAATGGAAGGCCAACCTGTCAGGACGCTGTCGCTGAGACGTCAAGGAGTGTCCCGTTGGGCAGTTCCCCGGAACCTTGTGCCTGGAGTCAGAAGTATGGACTCCGGCCGAACCCGGTCCCAAGTCAGAGGCTGAAAGACGTTTTATATACTTCTCCATGACTGGGGAGAACTTGATAGTCCTGAACTGAAAGAAAGGAGGGATGTAGAGAGCCACCCGGGCTCTCAACAATGTTGCTGTCCTACATGCATCCACGCACCCCTCGGGGCGGGCTCGTCCCGAGGGGATATATAAACGAGGGCGGAGACCGCACGGGGTCTTCCGGCCCAGAGCAAGTAACCGGCATTACTGTGTCCTTTATTGCGACCCCAGACCATAACTGCAACACAGGCCTCGCCGCGCTACAGTCACCACCCCTACCTTGATGCAGTAGCCACGATTCTGGGGCATTGGCAACCAGGGCAAGATATTGAGGGGAGTGGATTAGGAAGGGGATTCTAGGTGATGTATCCTGTAAACGATGAGTCGCAATTACGCTTTTTGTTCCAGAACTGAACAGAGAAACTAAGCTATTTAGTATTAAAAAAAAAAAAATTCTCCTACCTGTTTATTGCAGTTATCACTTATGTATTAGCGGACTTTATTCAAATGTATGGATTCTTTGGAGATGGTGGTATAAATATACCTTAGTATGAGGAGAGGAAGAAGGAAAGCAATACTCCAACTCACATATGAGGCTCACTGCAGACCATACAGATAAGCTCCGCAGGTTTTGAAAGACTGTATGGTTCCTGGTGCGCTTTAAATTTCTTGCGAGTTGACTCTAGGTCTTGTCCTCTCATACCGAAGTATGTTTCAGTATTAGGGCATATTCGTGAATAGCACCAGCAAGTGAAATAGGTACGTTCTGCTTCGGAAGGCTGCTCTATTGATTGTTTTTCTTATTTTAAAACTCCTCTGGCTCGGAAGAAGAAAACAAGGCTAACTGTGCCCATGTTGCCCAACCAAGTTGTTAGTTATTTTCTCCCTTAGTTTTAAAATAGTCTTTTAGAAGAAGTTCAGTAGCTCTGTTATGCAATGTTATTGGATCAGTGCTTTTTTAATATAACAAAATATTTATTACGTTTTGAAACCACTTGGGAGAGGAAAATTACATCTCAATGCTGGGGAGGCCGGATCTGTGGTCAAACCCGGAGAATGCTTGTTGCAGGATATCCCGTAGTACCCTATCAAAGGTGTATTATGAATACAAGCTACAGGTTGCAACTGAGTCCCTGCGCCAGGAATCCCTTTCTAATCAGTTTCTTACTATTAAAGATCATTATCATCTGGAAATAGTCCTTGATGATATAGCTCCCCAACTTACAAGGAAGCTCTTCATGCAGTGGCGCTATGGTACACTTCCCCTGAGGGCACATGTTGCACACTGGTCTGAAACACACTCTACAGTGAATTGCCCAAATTGTCCATCTAGGCGAGAAGATGATATACATGTTATTTTTTTCTGCCCTGCATACAATACACCTCGAAAATACTGGCTTACCCCACTCCTTAGAAATTTGGGTTTTAGGGAACATTACCCTGCTTACAGAGTCCTAAAGTCAGACATATCCGCACCAACTGTATTTGCCGTTGCCAAATTTTTAACGACGATGTGGTTCATCCGAAACCGATTAATGAAAGCCACTAGTACCAATTGTTAAGTAATTTATGTTGTTTAAAAATGTTTTCCTGGATTAATGTGTTGATTTTCATCTAATCTTACTCTTTTATTGTAAATATGGTGAAATGTTATTGCTTTTATGGTCCATAGTGACCGAAATAAAGATTATGATGACATCTCAATAACACCTTCACATTCCAATCCACCTTTTGACAGACACCAGCTCCAGACCATTGTAGGCTCCCCACCTACCCCATATCTTGTTGTGTTTATGCGGACATTCTCGTGCAGTATATATGGGTTCTTCCATTTGGGTGCACCAGTCTACTCCTGCCCTTCATTCCATCAGGAAGGGGGTGCTTGGGGAGTTCCACTTCCGGGCAATGTCTTGCTTAGTGACCAATGTGGCGATACTCACAGGCGTACAATCTGCCCGGGGCTTGCCAATCTCTTTAAGCATTCATAAGACGACCAATCTGGGATTTAGCTCAAGGTCCCAGCCCAAAGCCCTGGAGACTTCACACTATATCTGCTGCCAATATGGTGAGAGGGCTGGGCAGTTCTAAACAATGTGGTAGAAATCAGCCAGGGCAGTAGAGCAGCGAAAGCAAGTGGGTTGGGGGATCCTGCCAGCATGGTGTAGACGTATCGGGGTGAGGTATGTCATATGGAGGTAATTCTATCGAATCAAACGTAGGCGGTCGAAAATGGCCAGTGTGCTCAGGGCAGACCTGGCTTCTTTCCAGTCCGCTTTGCCGAATTCGCCAATCCAGCCCTTGCAGTGGAGCTTAAGTGTGTCACAATCATGTGAAGTATTCGCTGTAAGCGAGCAATAGATTTGGGATATGGCGCCTTTATCAATGTGCCCCACAAGCAGTTTGGCCTCGAGGGGGCTAAAATCTGGAATGTCAGTGTGAGGCTGTATGCTGGCTATGAGTGAGTGGCATAGTTGTAGATATTTGTGGACTTGTGTCCGATTGAGGTAGTATCGGTCTTGGAAAGTCAGAATATGATTCTCCACCCAAACATCTCCAAGGACTATAATGCATATATATCCCACCTGTGGAAGCTCTCTAACCCAGCTGTGTGGTGGAGCCCTCCAGATGAGAGTCATCCCAATCAGTCTACAGCTCCAGCCCAGAAATCTCATTGCGGAGCTCCAACAGAGGGAGACCAGATGAGGGATGTCAGGTAGGGTATGGGATATTGGATCACCGTTCAGAATATCTAGGATGTGTTCAAGCCCTAGAGAAGCAACCTACCCTCGATAGTTTGGTTCATTCCGCCCACCACTTTGTCAGTTATTAATGACAATCAGCTGGGAGGCCTGGTAGTAACATTGAAGGTCCATCATCCCCAGCCCACTGTCATACAGGGATCGCCTACCATTGGGGAACGTGATTTTTGGGCAACCACCCAACCATAGGAAGGATCAGATGACGGAATTAAGTGTGTCTCATTGCCCCAGAAAAGGAACCGGAGCAAGGAGGACCGCTACAGACACCTGGAAAACGAGAAGAAGCCTGCAAAGGAGGAGAAGACCCAACGCGACTGCCGGAACCGCCTGGAGGCAACACGCTAGAGTCCAGCCAACCCGGAGAAGAGGAGGGCGGTGAGACTTCCCCTGCCACGATCCAGGAGGGCCGTGGCTCCAGGCAAGTGCCTTTCATCTCCCATCTTACTGTGGGGTGATGGATACTGGGATTGTAACCGCACCGCTTGTGGACTGCGCACTGAGACCCTTCACTCCTAGCCACTAAAATAAAAAAACAACCCTGCACTAGCACTTCCCCAGGTGTAGGTGACGGTATATCTGCCCCAGAGTCGCAGTACTGACTTTTGTTTGCTCCTTTCCTCTGAGGGCTTTACAACCCCAGTTCCCTTTCTTCAGCGGTCCAGGGTGAGACCACCAGGAAATGACTGCACCATAATCCCAGATCCCAGCAGTTGACAAGGACCATCCAGACACAGTGACTGAACTGTATCCAAAGGAAGCCTCCCGCCTTTTGTTTGTTTTCTCCTACCCTCTATCCTGTCCTACCTTTTTATCCCTTCTGGACGCACTTTTGTTTATGTGACCATTAAAGTCTATATCGCCTCCCACTCCTGTCTAAGCATTCTGCATCACTAGGTGACCACAGGGGATTCGGGAGTTTCCATGGTGAACCTGTTTAGGAATGTTTCAAAATCCGAATGAGGGAAAGAATGCATACACAGTAACTACCAATATTGTCCTTGAAAATATACACCCAGTTAAATACCAACTGAAGGAGTAGGGTGTGCAACATTAAAGTGTATTACTTGAAATGTGCAAGGATTATCCAATCTGCGAAAAGGGCATCAAGTGTGGTCATGGAGCTCAAATAACGTTTCTACAGGAAACGCACCTTCCCCCCCCGGTTCTCTCAACAGCTTTGCCACTAATTGGGGTGCAAACCATTTTTCACCAATTACAGCACGTACTCTAGAGGTGTATGCATACTGATACACAGAGCAATCCCTATTATTACATGCAAGGTCGTTACCGGGAGGGCCGCTATCTTTTAGCTTCTGGCACATTAGCTAACACGCCCCTTGTATTAGTAAATATCTATGCACCAAACTTAGATTTCCCTGTTTTTTCATTAATGTTTCCGCTCAACGTAGCCAACTTCAAACTCACGTGATACTCATGGGGGGTGACTTTAACCTTACTAAGGACCAATTGATAGACTCAACAGGCACTGGACTCATCACCAAACCTCATTCCCTCCAAACACTCTCCACACTTCTTCACTCTAATCTCCTTGCAGATGCCTGGTACTCTAAAGACCTATCTGTCAGGAGTTATACTTTTTTCAGCCCCGCACGGCTCGTGGTCGAGGATTAACCATTGGTATCATATGCCAAATTTGACGCTGGCACTCACAAACATCAAACATCTCCCTTAAACGCTATTGGACCACTCTCCAGTACTCCTCACTCTCAGACCTCCCAAAGCCTCATTGCCCTGTGCACCCTGGCGTTTTCCATCCAGCGCGTTACTAGATGCCGTCTTCAGATCGGAAGTGCGAGATGCAATAACGGAATACTTTCAACTAAACACTGGCACTGTAGAACACTACTCTACCCTCTGGGATGCTTTTAAAGCATATATCAGAGGGGTATGCATAGGTAAATATTCTGGGGTGTTATGATCAATACGCCGGGAACTCACGGCAGTTGAACAGGCACTGCAGGACTTAGATACACAAGCACACGCCAATTACTACACCCCAACACTATGCAAATGCGCGTCCCTGATACAAGACTTCCAGGATTTGGTAGCCAGAGAAACCAAATATCTTAGGAAATATGCACGTGCCCGCACTTACGGTGGGGATGAACGACCAGGCCGAAGTTGGCCAATATGCTGCATCCCTCATATCAGGCTTCATTGATTGTGCACCTTCAGCTAGACAATGGATCAACGGTCGACAACACTGACGATATAGCTACTACTTTTTTTTACTATTATACCCAACTGTATACATCCAGCTGTGATAATACTACGGAAGCTATCGCAGATTACCTGGCGGAAGTAACCATGGTGTGGTTGGACACAGGTCATAAATTATTTCTTGCCTCCCCTATCTCCAGTGATGAGATTATACAGGCCATTGACGATTTAAGCAGCACCCAAGCCCCCAGCCTTGATGGCTTTACTGGAGCTTTCTACAAAGCTTATAAAACAGTGCTGGCCCCACATCTACTTGAAGTCTATGCAAAATCACTCACGAAGGGGAGTCTCCCTCTGTTGATGTGTGAGGCAGTAATAACGTTGCTGCTAAAACCGGGCAAACCCCTGGACAGATGCACCTCTTACAGACCATTATCAATACTGAACCATGACAGTAAGATATTGGCTAAGACTATTGCTACCCGAGTTATTTTACTAATGGACCAAATATTGTCCGCAACGCAGTTTGGGTTAATCCCAAATTGCTCCACATCAATAAACTTGTGGACCATCTTTGTTGTCCTTTTTTAAAAAACAATATTATTTTATTGCATTTTTCAAGCGATAATATAACCAAGCAGGAATTGAGAAGCAGGTGGCCTGCAATCTGCCGGACCTGCTGCGTTATTATGACAAATATAAAACATTCTCTTTCATCCAACACAAAAAACTAATTACAGAGGAGCAGCATACACAAAAAAATCTAGTAATAATTACAGTACAGCAATACCCCTGTATTCAATCATAATATCATTACCGTTACGCACTCTTGGACATTTCTCGTAGTGGGAGTCATTCAGCCTGCGCCTATTTCCCGGTCTTGTTGATAGCTATATACTACCCATGTGTATGTGTACCCATCTCATTGGCTGTCTATGGAGTGATCCTATAAATAACGTTTGAGTGGTTGCCAAATATCGCAGGGGCGCGACGCGATGGGTAAAAGTGTGGCATATATGTCACTCATAGAATCACAGTAAGTGAGGTCCCGAAGCCATGCCGGCACTGACGATGTCTGCGTTCTGCCCCAGTGTAATGAAACCTATCGCTTAGCTATCAATAAGGCAATTGCAGTGAGCCTTCTAATCCTTCTCTTGAGTGGTTTAACATATCCCAAAAGGGCCATCAACGGTTTGGGTGGTATAGTTTGTTCCACCATGATGGACAGATGCTGAAAAATATCTTCCCAGTATGAGTTCACAGGTGTACAGTACCATGCAAGGTGTGTAAAATCTGCCTCAGGAGTACCACATCTCATACACGTGCTCAATACTGTGGTGTTCATTTTTTATAACAGTTTAGGAGTCACGTAAACTCTAGGAAGATATTTAAAATGTAACAATTTATATCTATAGTTACTAGAGACCTAACGCGTTTGTGTACAACAGTAATGCCATATGTCGGTGGTAATAGTGATATCTAAATCCTGCTCCCAGGATGTGCGGGCTTTAGTGCCCACAGGTGGGCGAAGGGAGAGCGACAAGTGATAAATACGCGATACTGAATGAGTATTATCAGGCAAGTTTATAACAAGCGTGAGTGGGGGAAAGTCGTCCGGTTCAGTCGAGACTTCTGATAACATTTTTAATAGAGAGCCACGAATTCTATGGAGCAGAAAATTGTCTATGTGTGTGGCGGCTCCACGTGCGGCTAGTTCGGCAGTTGAGCACAATCTGGAGTCGCGAAACAAGTCGCCCATTTTTAAAAGTCAATGTTTAAGTAGTTTTTTAGTGAGCATTTCCATGGTAGGGGGTATCCATGGGTTATCTGCTAGTGGTAAATGTGGAGAGTATAGGGACTTGTATTGGAGATACCTCCACAATTTAGTCTATGTCCAACATGTTGTGGGAACTGTTTGAATTTCTGTAGGGCATCGTGGAAGACCTTGGGGCAATAACGTCGATAATGAGTGGGGATATAGCTGCGATCAGTCAGGTTTGAGATATTGAAGTCGGGCATCTGGATTATACCAGTAATACGTAAAGTGGACTTGGGCTACCAGGCAATATAGATAGAAGTCAGGGACCCCGAAGCCCCCCTGTTCAAATGGCATAGTCAATGTGGCCCAGTTCACTCGTTGTTTTTACCCACCCAGATGAGTCATATCAGAAGCGACTGGAGTGTATTAAAAAAAGGCACCGTTAGATGAATGGGGATATTTTAAAAAAGATATAAAAACCGTGGTAATACCACCATTTCTATGATAGCAATCCTACCAGCGATAGATAGCGGAGGTTTCGTCCATTTATTGATTTGTGTCTCAAGTCAGTCAATCGCGGGACCATAATTTAAACGGATGACCTTGGGGGCACTACAATGTAAAAAGATGCCCAGATACTTAGGAGGATCAGTGCACCATTGCAAGGGAAATTCAAGGTTGCCCGGAATAGTGGCAGGGGTCAATGGAAATATCGCGGACTTGGTCCAGTTGATGACCAAGCCCGAATGCACTCCAAAGCGGACCACCTCTCTCAAAAGAGGGGGCTGATTATCAGCAGATTTGTGTACAAACAGCATCACATCATCGGCGTAAAATGATGCGATGAGGGGGCCTGTATGCAACTGCAATCCACGGTGTAAACGCAGTTCCTGAATGTGACAAGCAAGCGGGTCCATAGCTATTATAAATAGCAGGGGTGAAAGAGGGCACCCCTGCCTGGTGCCCGTGTTAAACCAAACTGAGGTGTAATCATACTGTTTATTTTCAGCCGTGCGACCGGATTAGAATATAGTAAGCGAACAAGATTTAAAAAACCAATGGGGATACCCAAATTTTGCATTACAGCATACAGAAAGGACCACTCTAGGGAATCAAAGGCTTTCTCGGCATCCAGCATCACGGCTGCCGCCAGTAAAGTGGGTTCCATTTGATTTAGCACCGAGAAGACTGCGCGTAGATTAAGTGTCGTAGACCTTCATGGAATAAATCTGGCCCGAAACGGGCACAGTGTGGTGTCGACTAGTAATGCCAGCTGTGTAGCAAGTATTTTAGCAGGGATTTTATAGTCATGGTTAAGTAGTTATAATGGCCTGTAAGACTGAAATTTATGGAGGGACTTGTCTGTTTTGAGTAATAGTGTGACAATAGCTTTGCGCATTGTTGGTGAGAGTGATCCGCTCTGCAGTGCCTCATCATATACCACCAAGAGGCGGGGGCAAGTTCGTGTTGATAGGCTTTATAAAAATCACCAGAGAGCCCATCAGATCCTGGGGCACAGCTGCTAGCTAGATCTTTTATTGCCTGTTTTATTTCATCTGCACCTATAGGGAGGCTAAAAAATCCTGCTGTCCCTCTTCATGCCAAACCATAGCTATCTCTTGTAAATAATCATTAAGGGCCTGTCCAGCAGGTGGGCATCTTGTCTGGTATAATTTGGTATAATAATCAAGAAAAGCTGTAATGATGTCCGTTACCCTTGTTAGTGAGTCCCCCACGTCAGTGTCTAGTTGGGTCACAAATGTCGATTGGTACTACTATGGTCTAAGGAGGTGCGCAATTGTTCTGCCTGGTCTTTCCCCCTCCCCGTATACTCGGGCCCTGGCGTATTTTTCCATATACTTGACTTCTCGGGCAGCAGCATCAGAGAAATCAGCCATTAGATTGGAACGATCCCGAAGTACTGTCAATGACTGGGTACTTTACATGGCAATGTCATTATCTTGAAGTTCCTGCTCTATTTTTTTTAATTCGTCCAGAATGGAGCTCAACACACCGACATGTTTCGAAAAGCAGACATCTCGGATAAAGGCCTCAAAGGCATCCCAAAGCACAAGCTGTGAATCTACGGTGCCCTCATTCAATTCAAAGAATTCTTTAATAGCGTCCCCCACTTCAGTGTGAAATACTGAATCTAGTAGAGCATTTGCAGGGAACCGCCATAAAGGACGCTGCTTGGGGACCGAAGGGAAAACCATTTCCAGCAATACCGGGGAACGATCAGAGATAGTACGTGGCAAATATTCAACCTTCTGTACATCTAAGAGAAGCTGTGGCTTGAGATACCAATGGTCGATTTGGGACCAATTGCCGTGTGGGGCTGAGAAAAAGGAGTAGTTTCGGGACCCAGGATAGTTAATGCACATGGGGTGTTCCAACAATACTGCCTGCAGTAGAGTGAGAAGGTCTTTTGTAGCCTGTGGTTTCGTGACATGCCCATGTCCAGTAGTATCAGTGGTAGGGTCCAGTGTGAGGTTGAAATCCTCTCCCATTATTATGGTGTCCGAGTTTTATCGGTCAATGTTCATAGCTATTGTGGAGAAAAAATCGGATGTGTCCACATTTGGAGCGTATATGTTAGCTAGGCGCACTGGCATACCCCCAAAAGATCCCTGCACCAAGAAAATCTGCCTTCTGGGTCCGTCACCACTGATATGGTTTGGGAGGGAAGAGAGCGGTGTACAAAGATGCACACCTCACGTGAGTAGGTACTGTAGCAGGAAAAGAACCGATTTTGCCCCCACGACAATGCAAACCCATGGGTAGGAAGCGGGTGTCTTGTAGGAAAGCAATCTGAATGGAGAGTCTCACTAGATAGGCCAACACCTGTCTACTCCTTTTTAGGCACAAGAGCCCTCTTACATTCCAAGATAAGCATCTAAGGCGCAATCCAGTAGTATTTAACTCCCTTGCACTCATTTAACCACCAATAATCTGTTGAATGCTCACTGGTAAGATTAGACCTCAACTTGTCATGCTGTACAGAATAGTGTGCTCCAGACAAATTAAACGACTGATAAAAAACAAATTAGAACAAACAACCCATTTCAAGCCCACCCCAACCCCCATCGGATACACAAATATGCGGCACCCGGTGAATCCCAAGTAGATAACAATGAACATAGGGAAAGGAAGGAGGAGGAAGGTGGTAGGGGTAGGAGAAAGTGCAGGAAGTTATCCTGAGGGGAATAGCAACACGGAGCCATCTTGTGTCCGGATAGTCACTGCTGGAGATATGTCCACTCAGCCCGGTTTCATGATTTGAGTCTAGGTCCGTGCTACTAAATAAAGAGGAGGGATGGCGATCACAGTCTTATCGCATATAAGTCAACTGATAATCTCAGCACAATTAAGACAATCAGTACACCATTGTTTTGTCAGCGCAGACAATGATCCATCTATGCGGCACCTCGACGGATTCCGAAGAACATCAAGCGCCAGGATTGAGTCGTCCATCTTTTTCTTGTAGCTGCATCATCTGCTGATGGTTTTTCCAAAATGTTGCCGGGGCATCCGGATCGTCAAAAAAAAAGTGATTTATTCCCAACCTGCACACGGAGTCCAGCCAGGTATACCATAGCATGCCTGACGTTTGCTTTCTGGAGTGAGCGTTTCATATCCGTATACTTGCACCAAGCTTCTTGTACTAAGGGCGTAAAGTCAGGAAATAGTGAAATGTTTGAGCTCTGATAAGTGAGCGAACTCTACGCTTTCTGGACATACGGAGCACAGTGTCACGGTCATTGTAATTGAGGAGTTGAGCGATAATTATCCTAGGGGTCGCCCCCGGTGGCGGAGGGGGACCCAGCGATCGATGTGCTTGCTCAACAGCGAACATAGCAGAGAAGGACTCCCTCCCAAACAAGTCCACCAGGACGGATTCAATAAATCTGGACATGGGGCCTATGTTGGTTGATTCTGCAATACCAGCTACGATCAGGTTATTTCCGTTTGAGCGCGCTTCCAAATCTTCTGCGTTTGTTGCGAGTTGTTTAAGTAGGCCTTCTGTCCTATCCAATCTTTTCTGGATAGAGGGGTGAATGTCCTCCAGTTCAGAGATCCGGTGTTCTACATTGTCAATCCGGGTGTCCTGTGCCTCTAAGTGACCATTGATATCATCGAGGCGATTGGTGAGAGTGTCTAAGCGGGCGTCGATGGATTGAAAACCCACTCTAAGTTCGGCCATGATGGCCGTCGCACCCTCAATTTGGTTCTGTTCTGGTTCAGTGGTGCCATCAGTCTCCTCTCGTCTGGGGGTTTTCCCACCCTCAAAGTTTAATTGCCGCTGCTTGGGGTCAGTGCGGCCCATTGTGTAGTCTCGGTGGTGGGAGAGAGGCTCTTAGGGAAGACTGTCTGCTTTAGGATCACCAATATACGCTGTGTACAGCAGCCAGCGTCAGGATGCAGTCTATAGGCCCAATCCACCACAGCACTGCAGGTAAGTACAGAGTGTATGCAGAGATCGTGATCGTGGCAAATTTATTTAGCACGATGTAGACCATAAGTCAGCATTCAGCAAGCAGGCTGACACACAGTGGAAAATCTGACCGCAATTGAAATCAGCGTTAGTGCGCGGTTACTTTTAAGGCAATTCCGGTTTCTAGGATATTTTTATGGAAGGTAATATATGCAACACATGTGCCTTGAAGGTACTGCTGTCAGCAAACATCCGTGTTCTGCGGGGCGATTAATGCCCGATCTGCCGTGTTTCAGCACAACCTCCACGTCATGTCCTTTACCGCTATTGGTTTCAGTAGATAAATGCAGCCCCTGTTATCTACGTAGTGCAGAGGTCCATAGCGAGGCAGCCGGAGTCACGCTTCAGCCAGTGCTGCCATTGAAGGGGCCGCCAAGCTCGGATCAGCCCAGCGCATCAGTGCGCTCCGAGGCCCGCCCTCAGGCTCACCCAAGTCCACTGTCGACTCAGTGCCTCCAAGGGCCGCGTCAGTCTTTGATATGCCACACGTGGATCTCCACCCCACCGGCACATCCAGTTGCCATTTTTGGGGCAAGCGATCACTCATATCCCCAGCGCATCCAGCATTACGCGGATGACCGCCTCATATCATATATACGCCGGCGGAAGAAAATTTCTCTATGACCGCTCCGGAACTTTCGAGTCAGGCGGCCATCTTAGTCGCCCGCTCGGCCACGCCCCCTCATCTTTGCTGTCCTTGATCAGATAAAGCCGGAGCTCTCTGCTGAGGCTGTGCTACTTGACGCAGAAAAAGCGTTTGACTCACTAGAGTGGCCCACCCTATTTGCTACATTGAACAAGCTGGGAGTCCCTAACGGTTTCCTTGAATTGGTCCGCCTTCTCTATGCTACTCCATTGGCTCGATTGAAAATTAATGGTACTCTGACTGACCAACATTATCCCGTGGCACTAGACAAGGATGCCCCTTATCTCCCCTTCTTTTTATAATTGCTTTGGATCCCCTCGTGAGAGACTTGCAGGAGCGTCAATTAATGAGCGGCCTTCAATTCAACCGGGTACCTTTCTTGGCCTCTTTATATGCTGATGACATAATGCTAATTGCCAGGAACACAGACACCAATATATAGCCTTTACTACGTGAGGTGGTTAGTTTCGGGCACTCTCTGTCTTGCGATTAATTGGAGCAAGTCAGAAATCTTCCCTCTAACAGACGTCACAACAAATTGTGTCTTTGAATGAATTTCCTTTAAAACGGTGCACTGACCCGCCCAAATATCTCCAATGTAGAAAAAAAAGAAATGGCAAGGAGAAAAAAATCTCTGTATCTACTAAACTATAGAGGACTTAATACTTTTGTAGATTAATGTGAGATATATTCGAACAACAAACCACATACCACAGGGACATTTTTGAAAAGATAAACATTATTTTTTGTTATTCTTTAAAACATACAAATATATATATATATATATATACATAACACAAAAACTTGAGGTCCATTACTGGCGAAGAGGCTTTTAATTCGGCATCTCGCAGCACAGCGTACTTCCATTACCTAACGTTTCAACCATACATTGGCCTTGCTCACAGGTGGAAGTCTGACGATCTAATTGCCCAGTGCGCTCGTGCATGCTTAAAAGTTCTTGGGTCACGTGACTTAGTGAAGAAATACAAATCCCATAGTGCACTTCACCGCATTAAAAAGTACCTTATGGAAGTCCTCATAATGCTCTCAAAATTCGGCGATATTATTCACAAAAGCAGTTGCACTGATGTTGGTGTGGAGTCTTGTACATACCCAGTCAGGTGAGTTGGTTTCTCTGCACAATGCTGCGTTAATCGAACCAAGCTGAAAAAAGACACCAACACACCAGCACGATCAGAACGGGGTTTAGTCCATCCCGAATCCCTTCCACACGCGCTCATTCTTTCGCCCCATTGGCATTCCTGTGTAGGCTGGGCGCGTGAGTGGGTCATGCTCCTCTTTAAATATTCACACAGCTTTCTCCATATCCGGAGCCCCCGACCCTTCAGGGCGACCTCAATACAATGGGCCTGGAGCAGCCCATCAAGCACCACCAGGTAACACAAAAACTTGAGGTCCATTACTGGCGAAGAGGCTTTTAATTCGGCATCTCGCAGCACAGCGTACTTCCATTACCTAACGTTTCAACCATACATTGGCCTTGCTCACAGGTGGAAGTCTGACGATCTAATTGCCCAGTGCGCTCGTGCATGCTTAAAAGTTCTTGGGTCACGTGACTTAGTGAAGAAATACAAATCCCATAGTGCACTGCACCGCATTAAAAAGTACCTTATGGAAGTCCTCATAATGCTCTCAAAATTCGGCGATATTATTCACAAAAGCAGTTGCACTGATGTTGGTGTGGAGTCTTGTACATACCCAGTCAGGTGAGTTGGTTTCTCTGCACAATGCTGCGTTAATCGAACCAAGCCGAAAAAAGACATCAACACACCAGCACGATCAGAACGGGGTTTAGTCCATCCCGAATCCCTTCCACACGCGCTCATTCTTTCGCCCCATTGGCATTCCTGTGTAGGCTGGGCGCGTGAGTGGGTCATGCTCCTCTTTAAATATTCACACAGCTTTCTCCATATCCGGAGCCCCCGACCCTTCAGGGCGACCTCAATACAATGGGCCTGGAGCAGCCCATCAAGCACCACCAGGTAACACAAAAACTTGAGGTCCATTACTGGCGAAGAGGCTTTTAATTCGGCATCTCGCAGTACAGCGTACTTCCATTACCTAACGTTTCAACCATACATTGGCCTTGCTCACAGGTGGAAGTCTGACGATCTAATTGCCCAGTGCGCTCGTGCATGCTTAAAAGTTCTTGGGTCACGTGACTTAGTGAAGAAATACAAATCCCATAGTGCACTGCACCGCATTAAAAAGTACCTTATGGAAGTCCTCATAATGCTCTCAAAATTCGGCGATATTATTCACAAAAGCAGTTGCACTGATGTTGGTGTGGAGTCTTGTACATACCCAGTCAGGTGAGTTGGTTTCTCTGCACAATGCTGCGTTAATCGAACCAAGCCGAAAAAAGACACCAACACACCAGCACGATCAGAACGGGGTTTAGTCCATCCCGAATCCCTTCCACACGCGCTCATTCTTTCGCCCCATTGGCATTCCTGTGTAGGCTGGGCGCGTGAGTGGGTCATGCTCCTCTTTAAATATTCACACAGCTTTCTCCATATCCGGAGCCCCCGACCCTTCAGGGCGACCTCAATACAATGGGCCTGGAGCAGCCCATCAAGCACCACCAGGTAACACAAAAACTTGAGGTCCATTACTGGCGAAGAGGCTTTTAATTCGGCATCTCGCAGCACAGCGTACTTCCATTACCTAACGTTTCAACCATACATTGGCCTTGCTCACAGGTGGAAGTCTGACGATCTAATTGCCCAGTGCGCTCGTGCATGCTTAAAAGTTCTTGGGTCACGTGACTTAGTGAAGAAATACAAATCCCATAGTGCACTGCACCGCATTAAAAAGTATCTTATGTAAGTCCTCATAATGCTCTCAAAATTCGGCGATATTATTCACAAAAGCAGTTGCACTGATGTTGGTGTGGAGTCTTGTACATACCCAGTCAGGTGAGTTGGTTTCTCTGCACAATGCTGTGTTAATCGAACCAAGCCGAAAAAAGACACCAACACACCAGCACGATCAGAACGGGGTTTAGTCCATCCCGAATCCCTTCCACACGCGCTCATTCTTTCGCCCCATTGGCATTCCTGTGTAGGCTGGGCGCGTGAGTGGGTGATGCTCCTCTTTAAATATTCACACAGCTTTCTCCATATCCGGAGCCCCCGACCCTTCAGGGCGACCTCAATACAATGGGCCTGGAGCAGCCCATCAAGCACCACCAGGTAACACAAAAACTTGAGGTACATTACTGGCAAAGAGGCTTTTAATTCGGCATCTCGCAGCACAGCGTACTTCCATTACCTAACGTTTCAACCATACATTGGCCTTGCTCACAGGTGGAAGTCTGACGATCTAATTGCCCAGTGCGCTTGAGCATGCTTAAAAGTTCTTGGGTCAAGCCTCTTCGCCAGTAATGGACCTCAAGTTTTTGTGTTACCTGGTGGTGCTTGATGGGCTGCTCCAGGCCCATTGTATTGAGGTCGCCCTGAAGGGTCGGGGGCTCCGGATATGGAGAAAGCTGTGTGAATATTTAAAGAGGAGCATGACCCACTCACGCGCCCAGCCTACACAGGAATGCCAATGGGGCGAAAGAATGAGCGCGTGTGGAAGGGATTCGGGATGGACTAAACCCCGTTCTGATCGTGCTGGTGTGTTGGTGTCTTTTTTCGGCTTGGTTCGATTAACGCAGCATTGTGCAGAGAAACCAACTCACCTGACTGGGTATGTACAAGACTCCACACCAACATCAGAGCAACTGCTTTTGTGAATAATATCGCCAAATTTTGAGAGCATTATGAGGACTTCCATAAGGTACTTTTTAATGCGGTGCAGTGCACTATGGGATTTGTATTTCTTCACTAAGTCACGTGACCCAAGAACTTTTAAGCATGCACAAGCGCACTGGGCAATTAGATCGTCAGACTTCCACCTGTGAGCAAGGCCAATGTATGGTTGAAACGTTAGGTAATGGAAGTACGCTGTGCTGCGAGATGCCGAATTAAAAGCCTCTTCGCCAGTAATGGACCTCAGGTTTTTGTGTTACCTGGTGGTGCTTGATGGGCTGCTCCAGGCCCATTGTATTGAGGTCGCCCTGAAGGGTCGGGGGCTCCGGATATGGAGAAAGCTGTGTGAATATTTAAAGAGGAGCATGACCCACTCACGCGCCCAGCCTACACAGGAATGCCAATGGGGCGAAAGAATGAGCGCGTGTGGAAGGGATTCGGGATGGACTAAACCCCGTTCTGATCGTGCTGGTGTGTTGGTGTCTTTTTTCGGCTTGGTTCGATTAACGCAGCATTGTGCAGAGAAACCAACTCACCTGACTGGGTATGTACAAGACTCCACACCAACATCAGTGCAACTGCTTTTGTGAATAATATCGCCGAATTTTGAGAGCATTATGAGGACTTCCATAAGGTACTTTTTAATGCGGTGAAGTGCACTATGGGATTTGGATTTCTTCACTAAGTCACGTGACCCAAGAACTTTTAAGCATGCACGAGCGCACTGGGCAATTAGATCGTCAGACTTCCACCTGTGAGCAAGGCCAATGTATGGTTGAAACGTTAGGTAATGGAAGTACGCTGTGGTGCGAGATGCCGAATTAAAAGCCTCTTCGCCAGTAATGGACCTCAAGTTTTTGTGTTACCTGGTGGTGCTTGATGGGCTGCTCCAGGCCCATTGTATTGAGGTCGCCCTGAAGGGTCGGGGGCTCCGGATATGGAGAAAGCTGTGTGAATATTTAAAGAGGAGCATGACCCACTCACGCGCCCAGCCTACACAGGAATGCCAATGGGGCGAAAGAATGAGCGCGTGTGGAAGGGATTCGGGATGGACTAAACCCCGTTCTGATCGTGCTGGTGTGTTGGTGTCTTTTTTCGGCTTGGTTCGATTAACGCAGCATTGTGCAGAGAAACCAACTCACCTGACTGGGTATGTACAAGACTCCACACCAACATCAGTGCAACTGCTTTTGTGAATAATATCGCCGAATTTTGAGAGCATTATGAGAACTTCCATAAGGTACTTTTTAATGCGGTGCAGTGCACTATGGGATTTGTATTTCTTCACTAAGTCACGTGACCCAAGAACTTTTAAGCATGCACGAGCGCACTGGGCAATTAGATCGTCAGACTTCCACCTGTGAGCAAGGCCAATGTATGGTTGAAACGTTAGGTAATGGAAGTACGCTGTGCTGCGAGATGCCGAATTAAAAGCCTCTTCGCCAGTAATGGACCTCAAGTTTTTGTGTTACCTGGTGGTGCTTGATGGGCTGCTCCAGGCCCATTGTATTGAGGTCGCCCTGAAGGGTCGGGGGCTCCGGATATGGAGAAAGCTGTGTGAATATTTAAAGAGGAGCATGACCCACTCACGCGCCCAGCCTACACAGGAATGCCAATGTGGCGAAAGAATGAGCGCGTGTGGAAGGGATTCGGGATGGACTAAACCCCGTTCTGATCGTGCTGGTGTGTTGGTGTCTTTTTTCGGCTTGGTTCGATTAATGCAGCATTGTGCAGAGAAACCAACTCACCTGACTGGGTATGTACAAGACTCCACACCAACATCTGTGCAACTGCTTTTGTGAATAATATCGCCGAATTTTGAGAGCATTATGAGGACTTCCATAAGGTACTTTTTAATGCGGTGCAGTGCACTATGGGATTTGTATTTCTTCACTAAGTCACGTGACCCAAGAACTTTTAAGCATGCACGAGCGCACTGGGCAATTAGATCGTCAGACTTCCACCTGTGAGCAAGGCCAATGTATGGTTGAAACGTTAGGTAATGGAAGTACGCTGTGCTGCGAGATGCCGAATTAAAAGCCTCTTCGCCAGTAATGGACCTCAAGTTTTTGTGTTACCTGGTGGTGCTTGATGGGCTGCTCCAGGCCCATTGTATTGAGGTCGCCCTGAAGGGTCGGGGGCTCCGGATATGGAGAAAGCTGTGTGAATATATATATATATATATATATATATATATATATATATATATATATATATATATATATATATCACCAACAGTCCCGATAATGGAGAAGGCTGTCAGAGAGGGCGGTCCGAGTTGGGGTAATCGGCAGCCCCAATTATAAAACTCCAAACTTTTCTTTATGCAAAAGTAAACACGGACTCCCAGGAGATTTGCAGTTCTAAAGCTTGTTTAATAGACTGCACACAACAACGCGTTTCAGCTTTCGCCTTGTTCACGTCAAAGAAAATACTGTTTGAATAAAGTTAAATACAATTGATTAAGCGCAAAATAGACAACAGACTCAACTAAACCACATAATGGTACAGGGAGATGGTAATATGGCGGCCATCTTAGCCTGGTGCAAAATTCATTCAAAAAACCTGTAATGTGAGATAACACTACAAAAATTGTAAATAAATAAAGCGACAGTGATTGACTTTCATTATCACAGCTCAATACTATTTTCAATGAATGTGAAAAGCAAATCATACCCCATATCATACCAAAAGACGTATAAAAATATACATCAAACACAATGCGTTAATATAGCCCAAGTGGGCAAAACACAGGTTTTGAAACCTAGAAACCTTCATACAAAAATTACTTGCCTAATAAGCAAATCTCTATTACTGTATCAATTACAGTCATCGATATGCACAATTCCTCCTACATATATAGCCCCAGTGGGCAAAAGAAAAATACAATGCTATGAATAATTTACTTAAGCTTGATACGAATTTCAAGTTCATCAGAAGGCCTCAGCATAATAATGGTACCACTCCCTGAAAAACATAATAGAACAAAACAAAAACAGATTTAATAACACATAATTCTAGCCTCAGTAATAACAATATAATAATAACAGTTTTAGTTGTGCAGATGTACAGATAGCTCCTCACTTGAGTTCAACCCTTTTGGAAACATAGTCTCGAAGTCCACAATAAATCTGGACTCCAATTGTCTTAAATGAAGTACTTTGTTCCCTCCACGTACAGTATCAGTAACAGCATCTAATACCACCATTTTAAGAAGCCGTTCATTTTGGGCATGTTGCTCGAAAAAGTGTCGTGCCACAGGGTATTGTTTATTGTTATGGCGCAGTGCCCTTACATGTTCTAGCACTCTTTTTTTTGCACGATGAATGGTGCTACCAATGTATGCCTTATTACAAGGACATACTAGTGCATAAACACAATACATAGTATTACAAGTGAGAGCTTTTTTGATCTTAAATTTTTGACTCATGCTGCTGAATTGTACCTCCGTACAGTCCACACTGTATCTGCAAGCCTTGCAGTTTTTACAACAACGGAATCCTGGCCTGCCACTACTTTTTAAGGTCGTGTCACTAGTAATAACATTAGGACTTAGCTCATCCCTCAGAGAGTTGCTTCTCTTAAAAGTGACTTGCGGATGGTTCGTCAGATGTTTTTTAAGGTTATTGTCAGTCATCAACACGTGCCAGTGTTTATCCAGAACACGGCGCAAATCATGCGCCTTTCCAGAGTATGTGGTTATGAAACGGAGACTTTCCACTTCTGATGCACGTGGTGCTGGATGTAACAACTCGTTCCGTGCCACAGCATCAGCTTTTTTACAAGCTTCTTTGATGGTGTGTGAGTGATAGCCTCTGTCTCTAAAGCGTTGCACCATATTGGCTTTTTCATTAAGATAGCTGGTCTCTGTACTACAGTTGCGCTTCGCGCGTAGTAATTCCCCATATGGGATGCTGCATACCAATTTCCGAGGATGGGAGCTTGATGCACATAGAATGCTGTTACCGGCGGTCTTTTTACGGTAAAGATGTGTGTGTATGGTTTGGTCAATGATCTCCACCCTAACATCTAGGAACTCAACAGAGGTTCTACTAACATGCTTGGTGAAGACCAAATTGTAAGGGTTGTCATTTAGCTTATCTACAAAAGCACTGGCAGAGTTGAGGTCGCCTTTCCAAATTAAAAAGATGTCGTCAATATATCGGAGCCACAGGACACAGCTGGAAAAATCTTCCAACTGCCAGGCCACCTGCTCCTCCCACCAGCCCATGACCAGATTGGCATAGCTGGGGGCGAAGCAGGTGCCCATCGCCGTGCCCTGCGACTGCCGATACACGACACCATCAAACAGAAAAAAATTATTGGTCAGACAAAATTCGATCATAGCCATGATCATTTCAGAATGGTGTAGGAGAGAAATAGAACGGGCTTTGAGGAAGTGTTGCACGGCCCTTAAACCCAACTGATGCTGTATGCTTGTATACAAGCTGCCGACATCACAGGTAACCAGAATATAATCAGGTTCCCAATGTATCCCATCGATGATGGTCAGAAAGTGGGTGGTGTCACGTACATAAGCCGGCAAAGCAACTACATATGATCTTAAATAGTGATCGATATAGCGGGAAGTATTTTCCAACAAAGACCCAATAGAAGAAACTATAGGTCTGCCCGGCGGGTTAATGGGGTCCTTGTGCAGCTTAGGGAGTAAATATAGCACAGGAGTCTGAGGATGGGGACATCTCAGGTAGTTAAATTCCTCCCATTCGAGTAACCCTTTTTCCCTCCATTCTATTAGAAGTTCTCCATACTTAGTATTGGACAATGTTATGGCCTTCCTGTCGGAAACCTCATAGCACGTCTGGTCTTTTAGTTGTCTGAAACCTTCACGCAGATAAGCTAGTTTGTCCTGAATAACGACATTACCTCCCTTGTCTGATTGCCGAACAACGATGGTATTGTCAGCCTTCAATTTTTGCAATGCCTGTATTTGTCGCCAATTGAGATTTTTCTCACAAGCTGGAATTCTACCGTATCTTAGTTTCTTTAAATCATTTAGGACACCTCTCTCAAATACTTCAATGGCGTCACACTCAATAATCGGTAGAAACACAGATTTAGGTTTAAAATGACTGCCTAGATTGATGTTAGTATCAATAGCAAACTCATCCAAATTCAAACAAGACTCAACATTACAATCATCTGAATTAGACATAGTTGATAATGCATGTAGGACTTCAATATCATCAACATTGAGATTACTCAACGGCACAATCGCAGGTGTTATATCGGTCTTACTATGTTTGGTCTCAAACCATTTTTTTAGTTTCAATTTGCGCGAAAAGTAAAATAGATCAATTCTTGTCTGAACAAAATTAAAATTGGAGGTAGGGCAAAAGGACAAACCTAGACCAAGGAGATCTTTCTCATCTTCAGACAGGATTCGTTCAGATAGATTGATGACAGTCATTGTTGAACTTTCTTGCCCCTTGTCATCATTCCCATTGGGCTTCCTGTTTCTTTTCTTGCTCCTCTGTTTGGCCTGTTTGTTCCTCTGGTTCTTCCTCTGCCGCCTCGCCCTCTGCCTCTCTGACCAGTTTGGTCTTGATATTGCTCTGTCCGTCCCTGATTTAGCATCTGGAACTGGGCTAAAAAATTCGCTTTTTTGGAAGATCTTGACTCACCAAGCTGCCAGCCACTGCCATAGGTATATCCGGTAAGCTGCCGTCTGAGACATCGCTCTCAATAATGTCTACATTAACTGATGCTGTTGGTGGTGGCATGGACACTAACCCATTTGTGTCGAACATGTGATCGTATTTTTTATGAAAAGTCAGAGTCCGGCCTGATTGATAATCCTTAAAATCTCTTAAGAATTTACGTTGCTTTTTGGCCGTAATCTCTTCCTCTAACTTGTCCATACGTTGTAATAGGGCTTTCATAAAGATTTCTAGTGTTTCTTTGGCCACCAATTTTTCCAGTTCGGCTGATAGTTGGTCAATCTCAGCCAACAATTTGCTCCGATCTTTTAATGCAAATTTAACTAGTATACGCATCATAGTGATGGAACAGGCAGCAGAATTATTCGACCATTCCTCCAGCATCTCCGGATCAGGGTCCTCATAGGTGGGGATAGTAAATATGCGTAGCCCTCGAGGCACTCGGGCTACATCTATGTATCTTTGTAAAGACTCTGCCTCCCACCATTTGGAGAGTTCTTTCTTATATAACTTCTCCAATTGTATATAGATTTGCTGGACTTTGATTTCTTCCATAATGACAGTAGTTGGACTTGTAGAATCACCATTTGCATTGTTTTGTGTAAAAAAGAGTCTGTTGGCTGTTACCTTGCGCTTTGCTTCTAAAGCCGCAGCCATACTTAACAAGCTATGATTCTCCAAATCTCCTGCGCCGAGAAAATTGAGACTAGTCAGTCCCAATATCCACTCAGCTCCCTACTCGCAAAGCACCTCGATGCGTGAAACACATGAGGATCCCACACACTGAACCGGGGCCAAACCTATGTGATCCAGACGCTCGTTAACCAACAAAGCCCAGAAGCACAAAGAGACACCGGCTTGGATGTGCAGAAATCTCTCAATTCCTTTAAAGTTAGCAAAGGAAATGTTACAGCGCTGTAGTTGCTCTTCTCACAACAATTGTAAGCCACAGCGTCTCAGTCACACCGACTAGGCGGACAGAGATCACACAGTTCCTTAAGATTAACAATGGAAATGTTGTAACGTTGAAGTTACTCTCCACATGCCAAATGCAAAATTGTAGATCGCGGTGTGAGTTCGATTGAAGACGCCGCGCTTTGAAAAGCTTTGTGCGGTGAGTGGTTGCAGCGGGACTGTTGTCTTCGGAAGCGAGGGCTAACCCATCCGTTGTGTCTGCTGGGGCGTTTCATGCCGATTCCATAGCTACAGGTATCGATGCGATCATGATCTAAACGCCGCGATCTACAATTTTGCATTTGGCATGTGGAGAGTAACTTCAACGTTACAACATTTCCATTGTTAATCTTAAGGAACTGTGTGATCTCTGTCCGCCTAGTCGGTGTGACTGAGACGCTGTGGCTTACAATTGTTGTGAGAAGAGCAACTACAGCGCTGTAACATTTCCTTTGCTAACTTTAAAGGAATTGAGAGATTTCTGCACATCCAAGCCGGTGTCTCTTTGTGCTTCTGGGCTTTGTTGGTTAACGAGCGTCTGGATCACATAGGTTTGGCCCCGGTTCAGTGTGTGGGATCCTCATGTGTTTCACGCATCGAGGTGCTTTGCGAGTAGGGAGCTGAGTGGATATTGGGACTGACTAGTCTCAATTTTCTCGGCGCAGGAGATTTGGAGAATCATAGCTTGTTAAGTATGGCTGCGGCTTTAGAAGCAAAGCGCAAGGTAACAGCCAACAGACTCTTTTTTACACAAAACAATGCAAATGGTGATTCTACAAGTCCAACTACTGTCATTACGGAAGAAATCAAAGTCCAGCAAATCTATATACAATTGGAGAAGTTATATAAGAAAGAACTCTCCAAATGGTGGGAGGCAGAGTCTTTACAAAGATACATAGATGTAGCCCGAGTGCCTCGAGGGCTACGCATATTTACTATCCCCACCTATGAGGACCCTGATCCGGAGATGCTGGAGGAATGGTCGAATAATTCTGCTGCCTGTTCCATCACTATGATGCGTATACTAGTTAAATTTGCATTAAAAGATCGGAGCAAATTGTTGGCTGAGATTGACCAACTATCAGCCGAACTGGAAAAATTGGTGGCCAAAGAAACACTAGAAATCTTTATGAAAGCCCTATTACAACGTATGGACAAGTTAGAGGAAGAGATTACGGCCAAAAAGCAACGTAAATTCTTAAGAGATTTTAAGGATTATCAATCAGGCCGGACTCTGACTTTTCATAAAAAATACGATCACATGTTCGACACAAATGGGTTAGTGTCCATGCCACCACCAACAGCATCAGTTAATGTAGACATTATTGAGAGCGATGTCTCAGACGGCAGCTTACCGGATATACCTATGGCAGTGGCTGGCAGCTTGGTGAGTCAAGATCTTCCAAAAAAAGCGAATTTTTTAGCCCAGTTCCAGATGCTAAATCAGGGACGGACAGAGCAATATCAAGACCAAACTGGTCAGAGAGGCAGAGGGCGAGGCGGCAGAGGAAGAACCAGAGGAACAAACAGGCCAAACAGAGGAGCAAGAAAAGAAACAGGAAGCCCAATGGGAATGATGACAAGGGGCAAGAAAGTTCAACAATGACTGTCATCAATCTATCTGAACGAATCCTGTCTGAAGATGAGAAAGATCTCCTTGGTCTAGGTTTGTCCTTTTGCCCTACCTCCAATTTTAATTTTGTTCAGACAAGAATTGATCTATTTTACTTTTCGCGCAAATTGAAACTAAAAAAATGGTTTGAGACCAAACATAGTAAGACCGATATAACACCTGCGATTGTGCCGTTGAGTAATCTCAATGTTGATGATATTGAAGTCCTACATGCATTATCAACTATGTCTAATTCAGATGATTGTAATGTTGAGTCTTGTTTGAATTTGGATGAGTTTGCTATTGATACTAACATCAATCTAGGCAGTCATTTTAAACCTAAATCTGTGTTTCTACCGATTATTGAGTGTGACGCCATTGAAGTATTTGAGAGAGGTGTCCTAAATGATTTAAAGAAACTAAGATACGGTAGAATTCCAGCTTGTGAGAAAAATCTCAATTGGCGACAAATACAGGCATTGCAAAAATTGAAGGCTGACAATACCATCGTTGTTCGGCAATCAGACAAGGGAGGTAATGTCGTTATTCAGGACAAACTAGCTTATCTGCGTGAAGGTTTCAGACAACTAAAAGACCAGACGTGCTATGAGGTTTCCGACAGGAAGGCCATAACATTGTCCAATACTAAGTATGGAGAACTTCTAATAGAATGGAGGGAAAAAGGGTTACTCGAATGGGAGGAATTTAACTACCTGAGATGTCCTCATCCTCAGACTCCTGTGCTATATTTACTCCCTAAGCTGCACAAGGACCCCATTAACCCGCCGGGCAGACCTATAGTTTCTTCTATTGGGTCTTTGTTGGAAAATACTTCCCGCTATATCGATCACTATTTAAGATCATATGTAGTTGCTTTGCCGGCTTTTGTACGTGACACCACCCACTTTCTGACCATCATCGATGGGATACATTGGGAACCTGATTATATTCTGGTTACCTGTGATGTCGGCAGCTTGTATACAAGCATACAGCATCAGTTGGGTTTAAGGGCCGTGCAACACTTCCTCAAAGCCCGTTCTATTTCTCTCCTACACCATTCTGAAATGATCATGGCTATGATCGAATTTTGTCTGACCAATAATTTTTTTCTGTTTGATGGTGTCGTGTATCGGCAGTCGCAGGGCACGGCGATGGGCACCTGCTTCGCCCCCAGCTATGCCAATCTGGTCATGGGCTGGTGGGAGGAGCAGGTGGCCTGGCAGTTGGAAGATTTTTCCAGCTGTGTCCTGTGGCTCCGATATATTGACGACATCTTTTTAATTTGGAAAGGCGACCTCAACTCTGCCAGTGCTTTTGTAGATAAGCTAAATGACAACCCTTACAATTTGGTCTTCACCAAGCATGTTAGTAGAACCTCTGTTGAGTTCCTAGATGTTAGGGTGGAGATCATTGACCAAACCATACACACACATCTTTACCGTAAAAAGACCGCCGGTAACAGCATTCTATGTGCATCAAGCTCCCATCCTAGGAAATTGGTATGCAGCATCCCATATGGGGAATTACTACGCGCGAAGCGCAACTGTAGTACAGAGACCAGCTATCTTAATGAAAAAGCCAATATGGTGCAACGCTTTAGAGACAGAGGCTATCACTCACACACCATCAAAGAAGCTTGTAAAAAAGCTGATGCTGTGGCACGGAACGAGTTGTTACATCCAGCACCACGTGCATCAGAAGTGGAAAGTCTCCGTTTCATAACCACATACTCTGGAAAGGCGCATGATTTGCGCCGTGTTCTGGATAAACACTGGCACGTGTTGATGACTGACAATAACCTTAAAAAACATCTGACGAACCATCCGCAAGTCACTTTTAAGAGAAGCAACTCTCTGAGGGATGAGCTAAGTCCTAATGTTATTACTAGTGACACGACCTTAAAAAGTAGTGGCAGGCCAGGATTCCGTTGTTGTAAAAACTGCAAGGCTTGCAGATACAGTGTGGACTGTACGGAGGTACAATTCAGCAGCATGAGTCAAAAATTTAAGATCAAAAAAGCTCTCACTTGTAATACTATGTATTGTGTTTATGCACTAGTATGTCCTTGTAATAAGGCATACATTGGTAGCACCATTCATCGTGCAAAAAAAAGAGTGCTAGAACATGTAAGGGCACTGCGCCATAACAATAAACAATACCCTGTGGCACGACACTTTTTCGAGCAACATGCCCAAAATGAACGGCTTCTTAAAATGGTGGTATTAGATGCTGTTACTGATACTGTACGTGGAGGGAACAAAGTACTTCATTTAAGACAATTGGAGTCCAGATTTATTGTGGACTTCGAGACTATGTTTCCAAAAGGGTTGAACTCAAGTGAGGAGCTATCTGTACATCTGCACAACTAAAACTGTTATTATTATATTGTTATTACTGAGGCTAGAATTATGTGTTATTAAATCTGTTTTTGTTTTGTTCTATTATGTTTTTCAGGGAGTGGTACCATTATTATGCTGAGGCCTTCTGATGAACTTGAAATTCGTATCAAGCTTAAGTAAATTATTCATAGCATTGTATTTTTCTTTTGCCCACTGGGGCTATATATGTAGGAGGAATTGTGCATATCGATGACTGTAATTGATACAGTAATAGAGATTTGCTTATTAGGCAAGTAATTTTTGTATGAAGGTTTCTAGGTTTCAAAACCTGTGTTTTGCCCACTTGGGCTATATTAACGCATTGTGTTTGATGTATATTTTTATACGTCTTTTGGTATGATATGGGGTATGATTTGCTTTTCACATTCATTGAAAATAGTATTGAGCTGTGATAATGAAAGTCAATCACTGTCGCTTTATTTATTTACAATTTTTGTAGTGTTATCTCACATTACAGGTTTTTTGAATGAATTTTGCACCAGGCTAAGATGGCCGCCATATTACCATCTCCCTGTACCATTATGTGGTTTAGTTGAGTCTGTTGTCTATTTTGCGCTTAATCAATTGTATTTAACTTTATTCAAACAGTATTTTCTTTGACGTGAACAAGGCGAAAGCTGAAACGCGTTGTTGTGTGCAGTCTATTAAACAAGCTTTAGAACTGCAAATCTCCTGGGAGTCCGTGTTTACTTTTGCATAAAGAAAAGTTTGGAGTTTTATATATATATATATATATATATATATATAGATATATATAGATATATATAGATATATATACACATACAAACAATATATACAATTGACATCACAATTCAACAAAACAACAATAATCATATACGAGAATTCCTTCTCCAAAAGAACAAGTTCCTACCACCCACTTATTTGGGACCACAAATCAGTGTTTGTACACTAAATCAAGACAATACACTGTGAGGTAGTCTACTCGGCACATGAAGTTACCACACCTCTAACTGACTTATTTATAATGTGTTCTAAACCAACAGGAAAATTATTTCTCATTTTCAATTAGACTCCTCTTCTCATGAACTGTCGTCGCGGACGCGTTTCGGCCTTCATCGAATCTTGGCCTCCTCGGGACAAGGGTAAGGAACCAAAATGTGCAGCAAACAGTATTGACTAACTGTAGGCTTCTGAGGAATCTGCCTAATGGCGCTCTCCAATGGACCAGCCACTGGTTGCATCACCTGAAATCCGTAGAGACAGGCAAGCTTATGGGTAAAAACAAATACCACTCGTGTCACTCCACAATTTGACCAAAGTTTTTCACACTTCACTTGATATCTAAGGTGGAAGTGCAGTACACCACCGGAACCTACTTTGTAACGTGCGCTCATTTTCTCTTTTTCACAATGCACTTAGTCAGACCCAACGGATCCTCGCTCTCTATTGCGGGACATTGCTAACGCGCGATGTCCATAGTCCACTGCCATTTGTCAGGAACACAGACACCAATCTACTGCCTTTACTACGCGAGGTGGTTAGTTACGGGCACTCTCTGTCTTGCGATTAATTGGAGCAAGTCAGAAATCTTCCCTCAAACAGACGTCACAACCAATTGTGTCTTTGAATTTCCTTTAAAATGGTGCAATGACCCGCCCAAATATCTCAGCATCTATCTTCACCGTCAAAGCACTGAGGTCATATGTTTGAATTATTGTCCTGCAATCAAAAAACTAGCGTCTTTGGTAGAAAAATGGATTACACTTCCATTATCCATTGCAGGCAGAATAGCAATTGTAAAGATGATGGTACTGCCCTGTTTTTTTTATACTTATTTCTCAAAATCCCCATAGGACTAAGCACTACCTTTTTTGATACGTTACTTAGCGTACTAACACGCTTGGTGTGGGCTGGTAAGCAGCCCAGAATCAACTGGTAGACCTTGAACTTACCATATGCACGCGGAGGATTCTGTGTCCCCAATTTTTATCTCTATTATTTAATAGCGCAAGCACACTTCGTGTACCATTGATATCATTATGATGCACAATTACAATTTCGAAAACCAGAATAGTTGCAGATATACCCCTCACCACTCCCCACACTCCTGCCACAAGGCCTGCCCAGAGAAGCTAACAAAATACAAACACTTTTAACTACTTATTGGGCCTGGACCAAACGTCAAAGATATCTGGGTAATTATTATTTATATTCTCCAGACATTCCTCTGGCCGACAACCCTTGGCTGCCATTAACCACAGAAAACCGCACTAAGCGCACCTGTCAGACTGTTGGCTGCTCCAGTTTGGTGACCTCTTTGCAGATGCTCTTTGGCACTCTACCACATCCCTAACAAATGGATGCAATGTGTCACACATGGACAGGTTCATAATACATATATACTGCAGTGCGTACCATAGTTCTGACTGCCCCGGCGGAACTTACCGATTTTCCATTGCCATCACTAGGTATTACGACCACAAACAATTCTAATTTGGTATCGCGCCTATACCATGCGGCTCTGAAACCTGTCCCGGAGAAAGGAGCGCGTGGAGCTTGAGAGACGGATCTGGGTAATTCCATACCTGACAAGACATGGCACTTTGCCTTTGAACAAATCAAACTGGTCTCAAACAACCACCAACATAAAATCATAATGTTTAAATATATTCATTGCGCATATGCCACCCCTCAACTATTAACTAAATTTGACCCCACCAGACCACACTGCTGCCCCAGATGTGCCATGGACCATGCGGGCTTCACGCATCGGGCGTGGAACTGTGCACAGATATTTACTTTTTGGGATAAATTGTTCAAGGTCCTATCGCAAATAATCAAGGTGGAGTTGGTCCCATCCTGCTTGTGGCACTGCTCGGATACATTAAGCCTCTCCTTGTTGCAGTTCGGCGATATGCCACTATCGCGATATTATTAGCGAAGCGTCAGGTATCTTTACATTGGTGTACTACATCAGTTCCAACAATACATGCTGGATCCGGGATTTAGTCAACTGCAACACCATGAGTGACATTTACACCTCACTACAGCCACCCACTTTCAGGCCTAAGAATATATGGCATCCGCTGCTTCAGTATTTGGTACTCCATACACCTAATGAGGGGGTACCTGTCTGTATCCTTAATGCGCATTGGGTTGGGGTGAGAGCAGATATAGCATAAACAAGCTGCAGCAACCCTAACGTAAGAGGTATTAGATGCGGGCCCCCATGGAGTGACTCACAACATTGCATGATTATTGCACCCTGGATATTAGCCCTCTCCATCTTATCATTATGTATTTCTCTTACTATTGAACACTGCACTCTTTCATACTGCTTCCCTCGCTGGCATTATTTACCCCTGTACAAATCAACTGTTATATTGCTTTATCCTTTCCTTATATATTTCAGGACTACATTTTGTTTTAACGCATATTTTATTTGTATTTCAGAACTACATAAAACAAACATTAAAAATGCAATAGGTCTCGCCTTTCATTAAGTTAAAGCCATATGTTTTGCTATACAATACCATTAGCAAAGCAAATGGCTTTAACTTAATTAAAGGCGAGACCTATTGCATTTTCAATGCTTGTTTTTATATTCCGAAAGAGGCATATGTGATTTAAGCCCTAAGTATTGGGGTGTCTTCTTTAGATTCATCACCTGAACAAGAGCAGTGGTAGGAGGTAACAAATTTAAATGTCTTCATGGTACCACATAGCTTGCGCTTAGAGGCAGTTAACCCGGAAACCGGTGAGTTGTTCAAGTGTACATACTCTCACCTCGAGACATCCAGCAACGCAGGTCGCCATCAGTAAGAACACATGAGGGGAGACTGGGCAATTTTACGTGTGACCCTTTACCCGGAACAGTAGCCCCCTGAGCTCCCTCTGATTTATAATGTTTGTGGTGGCTTTGGGACTTGCCAAGAACTCCCGGCTCATTGGGAATCAGCCGCACTGCTTGCTCTTGGTCATATTGTGCCGCCCTTGCATCTTTTATGCTTCTCACTAACTTGCACCGGGGCCACGGGAGCAGAAAGATGCATTTGCAGATTTGTCCAATTTACATCTCCTCTGAAATGATCTTGCAGCTTCTAAGCGCCTTATATTTCAGTGGCTGCATGAAATAATGCCCACTGGCATTTGGAGGTGAAGTGATTTGGCCAGGATCTCAACATTTTATCAGAGGAGAAGTTAAGATTAAAACTCTTATGGTCAGCAATTTAAACTGCAAGGCCGAAGAGAATGCATTTGTAAGACTAACCGAAAACAAAGCAAACGTCGTGAGGTGGAAATGGATGAACAAAAGCAGAGAACACACATACAATGTACCGGTACGATAGTCACAGAAGCACCTAAAACACAGCAGAAAAGTATCATTCTTTGAACGGTGATCTGCCGCAGATCTTTCGTGTGTGAGACAGGGTCCCGGTGCTAAGTGCCCTGGTCTTCCTCCTCAAGGGTGGATGGACAGAAGGGTGGATAGATGGGTGAAGGAGTGAAAGGGTGGATGGATGAGTGAAAGGGTGGATGGATGAGTGAAAGGAACGATGAGTGATATGGTCAATGGATGAGTAGATGGATGGGTGGATGGAAGGATGGATGGTTAAATACAAGGGGATGGAGAGAGAAAGGGAGAATGGATGGATGACTGAAAGGGTGAATGGATTGAAGGATGAGTGACCGGGTAGATGAAGGAGTAAGTGGAAGGATGGCTGGATGGGTGAAAGGCTAGATGGCTGGATGGATGAGTAAATGGATGATGAGTAGAAGAGTAGATGGATGAGTGTACAGATGGATAAGGTGAAAGGATGAATGGAGGGATGGATGAGTGAGTGAAAGGGTGGATGGAGGGCTGGATGAGTGGATTGATGGATGGATGGACGGATAGATGATGGATAGGTTTTAAAATGGTTGAATATTGATATGGATGGGCACACAGATGGAAGCTACCAGTGATTCAATATAATTTAAGCATTCTCTCCCTCTCAGTGAGCCAGCCTGGGCCATGTGCCAGGAAGTGGGCACCGTAGCTCGCTGTGCTATGAGAACTCAAGCAATCTTCATTGGTGAGGTCCAAGAAAGCCAAAACACGCCCAGGGTTCTTGTTCCCCCTATGAAGACAGAGGTTCGAACCAGGCTGCTCCTCTCGGAGGCAGGCCATGATGGTTCATTGGTATGCGGTCGGTCGTTTACTGCAGTGCCGGCCACAACAGGCGTACATGCTCAGATTTGTTTCCATTTGATATTTTTCACTCTCCTAAGCTAACAAAATTCTGATCTCTAAGAGCAGGCTGATTGACAGTATTAAGAACTTTATATTTTAAAAACCTGGAAGCCCTGGAGCAGGCCGAGGCGGATCAGTTTGTGACGCTGCCCAGGTGAGTCTCATACAATTGTACCCTTCTGGAAATCGATTTTTTTCTCTGGAAATCTGCTTTCCTTTTCACAGTTATGGGGTAGGTGGAGAGCAGAAAAAAAAGAAATACGGAAAGGAAGAAATAAAATGATAGTCGCTGAGCAGTAAATAAGAATGGGAATGGAGACAGCAAAATTAAATTACGCACTGCGGAAAGGGAGAGAGAATGGAGGCAAGATGGACTAGATGAAATAAAGAGAAAGCAAGAGACAGACAGAGAGAACAAGCGTGTGGATGGCGCTGCAATTAAAAACAAGCATTGAAAATGCAATAGGTCTCGCCTTTGATTAAGTTAAAGCCATTTGCTTTGCTAATGGTATTCTATAGCAAAGCAAATGGCTTTAACTTAATCAAAGGCGAGACCTATTGCATTTTTAATGCTTGTTGGTAAGGAGATTAAGTGATCTGCCCAGAATCACGGGATGTTGAGCCAACGCCGATGCTCGATCCTTGTTCCCCAACTCTGGCCGTTAGGCCAGATCCTCAAATTCTGGGAGTTCAGACTAGATTAATTTCAGCAGAAACAAATCGGCATCTTAAAACAATGTAAGAGTGGGGAACATGAAGTTATCCAGTGGCCTTAAATACAAAGTGCCCCGTTTTGGCCGTCCAGCCTTAGATTGTCTCAAGCGCATATTTAGCTTTACCGCTGCCTTCGATTGACTCTGACCGGCAGGCATTACTAATCAATCAATCAATCAATCAATTAATAAGGACTGTGGTAATATAACTAATACAAGAAACAAACCAGCAAACGCTCGCCTCTGTTGTTGGCCGGAGGGGACACCTCGTCCTCCGAGGGAACACTTCTTACAACGTTGGGGGTGGCCATGCTGCACTATGAGAACCATGCACTACTCGAAAGAGCCAGCCAGCTGGAAAGGCCACGTCACCCGCAGGGGGGTGTCTACAGAAGACAGCCCCTTGATGTTTCCCCCATTGTCTGGGAAGAAAAGTCTTTTTTCAGTGGCCATGTGGCCCCTCAGGCTAGCCGCAGTCAGCACGAGATCTCTTACCGCATTCCCCCGGAGCGATATCCAGTCCTGGATAAAGTTGGGTATTCACGAGGGCTCACTCGCCTGGTCATCCTTGGTTTCTGGCTAGTTTTCATTCCATCTCATATCTATTTTTCTAAACACCCTACACTTTAAGTGGCCTTTGTTCACTCACTCTAGAAGTTCTAGAGAAAAACACTTTCCCAACGACAGATTATTTGTTAAAGAGTCATAGAGCCGCACATCCCAGCCATGATACCCTGCGTTGCCCGTAATTTTGGTACATAATGCCCCCACCTGAAGCTGCACTCCGTGTCGTGACGTTTGTGCAGGCACAGGCCCCCGACTCGACCCTGCACAGTGCGCTGACCGTCACTTAGTTTACAGGCTGTTCTCGTCTGTGTTAAATTGTTAACACGGTCACTGTCTATCCATCTATGTAAAACATTCCAAAGTAAAAAAAAAAAAAAAAAAAAGGTGTTTGGGGACGGCCCTTTGGCTTTGTTTTCAAAAGTATGTATTTGTTTAGGCCTAGATTGCTCCCCAGAGCAGATGTGTAATGCAATCTGAACTCTGTTCCTAGATGCGTGTCCTCCATCGAAATCCACACTTAAGATTCTCTGTGGCTAAAAATACACAGTTATGACTGTTTACTCATTTAATTGATTGCTTTTAGTATAAAAGTATAGTATTGCTTTCTATAACTTACTACAAAGTCCATTTTGAAGTCATAATCCTTTCGGACTCTGGTGTAAGAACTGTGAATACCACGTGACTCAATGGCGTCAGTGTTTTCATGTCTTTGGTTCCCATTCAGCAGCCCAGTGCATTTTTTTGTTGTTGCATATTCATTTAGCGCGAACTCAACCCGGAGGTATTGGAGTGCTTTACATGAGCACCAGTTGCATTACACAAGGAGATACTCCTTTTTGGTAGGGAGATTAAGTGATTTGCCCAGAATCATGGGACGTCAAGCCTACGCCGAGGCTCGATCCTTGTTCCCCACTCTGGCCGTTAGGCCACATCCTCCAATTCTGGGAGTTCAGACTAGATTAATTTCAGCTGAAACAAATCGGCATCTTAAAACAATGTAAGAGTGGGGAACATGAAGTTATCCGGTGACCTTAAATACAAAGTGCCCCGTTTTGGCCGCCCAGCCTTAGATTGTCTCAAGCGCATATTTAGCTTCTCTTGCAGGACACCGCAATCATTTATTTTCTAACTTTAAAACTGAGCTGGGGAGGGAAGAGGGGGAGGACTCCATCATACGGGAAGGCACCTTTACATCTCATTTCTTATTTCAGTTTGGAAAGGAAACGTTACAGAGATATGACTTTTGCAGAATCAGTGAGTGAGAACCAAATGCGCAAAAAAGAAAAAGTGAAGCCGTGGGCTTTCGCGCCTCACTGCACCGCAATTTCCGAATGACCGGGGTGAAAGTCGACGAGGACGCCCAGGATGGAGTTTGCTGTGCGTGCCTTTCCTCGACAGAGACTTTCCTCTTTTGGAGCCGTCCCACTTGGACGGACTGCCCTGCTGGCGTAAAAGGTTTATTATCTTCTTTATGGGGTCATCTGTTTCGCCCCATAAAGAAGATAAGAAACCTTTTACGCCAGCAGGACGTCAGATGAGCCAGTCCAACTGGGACGGCTCTAAAAGAGAAAAGTGTACGTCACTGGAAGCTCTTTTCCAATGGCTGGCCACCGTATAGCATACACGGTGACACCAGCCAATGGAAAAGAGGCACAGGGCTTAAACCCCGCTAGTGAAAGCTACCCAAAAACATAAAATCTCGCCAGCGAGACTGCGAGACTGCGCATGTGCGCAGCCTACGCTAGCCGAGACCTAAAAACTAAAAAACCTTTTTCGCCAGCAGGAAGTCAGACGAGCCAGTCCAACTGGGACGGCTCTAAAAGAGAAAAGTGTACGTCACTGGAAGCTCTTTTCCAAAGGCTGGCCACCGTTTAGCATAAACAGTGACCCCAGCCAATGGAAAAGAGGGGCGGGGCTTAAATCCCGCTAGTGAAAGCTACCCAAAAACATAAAATCTCTCCAGCGAGACTGCGCATGTGCGCAGCCTACGCTAGCAGAGACCTAAAAACTATAATTCATCATTGATTCGATATTCCTCCCTTGATATATATTTAACTTATGGAATGCCTGTTTCTTTTCTCTTCCTCATGTTATGTTGTATTGATTTCTGGAAAAAAACCAATACAAATATTTTTTTTCAACTTTAAAAAAAAAATCATCCAGATGTCATCCGTTGATGTAATAAGGGCAGTTTCCCTGCTGTGGTTGGATCTAATTCCTTATTGTATGGCATATAGAAGCTTGTGTTTGAGGAGGTGGTCGGAGAGGTGCTTGTTATGGCTTTTCCCAAGACTTTGGCTGTTTAGGAAAGGAGGGATATCAGTTGGTAATTGGTGTGTCTGGTGAAGTCAGCCAAGGATTTTTTGTAAGAAGGCGCTGCCACCTACCTAGAACCATATTTCCATGGTCCCCGGTACGTGGCTATGCAGATGGAGGTTCTGAGGATGGGGTTGAGTGCCTCCCTGATAGAGACTGCTCCTTTGTCAAAAGTGCGGTGCTGCAATGGTCCACCGGGGTGCCGGAGTGAATGTTCTTCATGATTGTTGTGGTTTAATCTGTGCTAATTTTGTACCATGTGGTAATTGTACTGTCTTCATTCATCATTAGGAGACTTCTGGAGAGGACCAGGTTGTCTGATTGTGGGTCAAAGTGGCTGTATATGTTTGCGATTTTGCTGCAAAAGAAGTTCTAGAGGTTGTTATGCAGATCTTGCGATGGGTTAATGTCATTGGCAGCTGTGGGTGCTGTGAAGTCTTTAATGATAGCAAAGATTTGTTTGCTGCTGTTGGATCTGGCATTTATTTGGCCAGCTTCTTCTTGGTTTCTTAGATTAGCTGGTGGTACCTTCTCTGGGCAGTTTTGAAAGCGTCTTTTTCCACTTCCCCTTTGCTGGTTCTCCATTTACATTCCAGTTGTTTGCAGTGTCTCTAGGACATTCTGAGGGCTTCTGTGTATCAGCTGGTTTGCATTCTAGTTTTTGCTGTGTTGCTTCATTTCATGGAGGCCAGAGTTTTGGTGCAGTTGGTGACCCACTTGTTGATGTTCTCAATTTTGTGTACTAGAAGGCCTGAGAGTTGCGGTTATTTCTTGTGGAAAGTGGTCATCAAATCTGCCTCTGTTAGGTTGTTCGAGTGTCGGTGTGCTGGGCCGCTGTGGTGGTTCTTCTGGGTTGTTGGATGTTAATTATGAAATTGACTATTGCATGGTATGTCAGGGGCGGGTCCCTGTGCACTGATCATCATGTTGTTCGAAGATGTGAAAACGGAGTTTAGGATGTGTATGGCGGCGTGAGAGGGCTCTGTGATGCTTTGGAATTAGTCCCAGGTTTCCAAGGTCGTCATAAAGGGTGGCTGATTTGTGGTTGGTTCGGTCTTAAAGATGGAAATTGAGGTCTCCTTGGAGAATGAAAGCACAGGAGTTTAGGACTAGGGGGCGATTAATTCTGTGATGTTTCTTGCGAAGTTCAGGTGGTAGACTAGATTTCACCTACGTTGAAATTTGCTGTGATTTGTTATTAAAAGTTTAAGTGCTCCATGTAGTTTGTTCCGGCTTCAGCAATGGCAGTGCAGATGTGTCCTTGTAGACGATGGTGATTCCTCATCTGCGCCTGGTCAGGCGGTCTTGCCTGGTGATCTTGTATCTGGTAGGGATGACGTTAACGATGTCTGGCATTGAAGCTGTGGTCAGCCATGTTTCCATGAGGGATAGGAGGTCCGGGTGTCGTTGTCCAGCAGGTCCTAGATCTCAATGGTGTGCTTACTGAGTGATCAGGTGTTGAGGAGCATGCATGGTATGTGATTGTGTTTGTTGATATTGCAGTGTGTTTGGGTGTGTTCTTGGTTGGAGTTGCGGGAGTGGTGGGGCAGGTAAAGCGACAGAGGGATCAGGTAAAAGCGCCTTCCGTGTAGTGTGGTGCGCAAGCAGAGGATGGTGGAATGGCCAGGGTTCAAGGCACGAAAGACAGCACAGTCTTGCCTTTGGCACACCAGCAGTGGGTTTGTGCTACAGCGACCATTAAGTAGGTCATGGGAGGACCGCAGGGGGCAGTTGGTGGAGCTTAGGAGCAGTGCCACAGCAGTAAAGGAGAGAGGCGTGAGGAACATGTAAGGAGGGAGGAGAGGGTGCAGAGAGGGAAGGAAAGGGGTGCAGATAATATGAAGGGATGGCAAAGGTCAAAAAGGAGTCCAAGAAATGGCACAAAGAGCGAGAAAAGGCAAAAAGAGCAAGAGAAAAGGAACAAACGTAACAGAAAGAATGAGAGAGAAGGCACAGAGAGTGAGAGAAAAGGCATAAAGAGTGGGAGAAGTGGCACAAAAGTTGCACACAGAGAGAATGAGGTGAGCGAGCGGGAGAGAGGCGAGGCGAGTGCCTATGGCGTGAGAGTTGGATCTGCAAGGGCCTTGACCAGTAGGAGGACAGGTCGCAAGTAAGTCCAGGGGCAACTGGGCCTGTGCACCTGCTTACTGCTATGACTCTGATGGGGGCCAGGTGTCGTGTTCCACCCCAGAAGGGGTGGTCTTTGGTTAAGAAGATGACTCGTGCTGCAACAGTTACTCACTAGAATTCTGGATATGTCACACATGAAGCTTCTAGAAGGTTCTAAATAATGGGTTTCAATGTGAGGCCTCTTTAATTTTTAGAGAGAAAACATGAGCCTGATCTTGTCATAGTGTTTCAATGAATTCCCCCTTCTTAGTCATAAATGCAGTAATCTGCTGGGCACATCTTTACACCACTGACAGAGAACATACAATGCGTAAGAACACATTGTTTTTCAGCACACACAAAGGCTATGGTGTGACCTTGCTTATACTTCACCTGATTCTTTTGTGATGCGTCAGTGGGCGCAAACGCGACCTGAAACCTTTGGCTTGTTCTAATTTACACACAGTTCTGACTGGTATCCTGACACTATTTTCAGAATTTAAAATCTTAGAACTGTTCTACCAGCAACTAGTAGCTCTTTTTAAAATGCAGCTGGTCATTCTAGATGCCAAACTGTGAGCACCTGAAGTACACACTGGTGTCCATCCCTTGTGTTCCTATAGGTATACCTACAATTAAAGAAAATGCTTTGTATAACCTCTTTCTCCTGCAGATTAATGCACTTTTTTCACCAACTACAATTTGGTGACGAGTTGTTGGTAAGGAGAAAGACAGCAACCCTAAACAACTAAAGGCTCACAGGGGTGGTATTTTGGTGAGTTAGAGCATTTCTAAGAGGACTTGAAGTTGACTTTCCACATAATACTCTTGTCATTGTACTGTTCAACTACATCAACTGCGTATATTTAAGAAAAAGAAAAAAATTAAATTGTGAGTGTTATACCTGACAGCTTTGGAGTGGTCTTCCCCTAACTTTTTGCCTTCCTCCTCCACTTTTTCTCACCTAGTTTGTTGCTTCTATCAGGACTCTGCACACTTTACCACTGCTAGCCAGTGCTAAAGTCCTTGTGCTCTCTCCCCCAAACATGGTAATATTGGTTCATCCCCAATTGGCAAACTTAATTTACTTATAAATCTCTAGTAAAGTGGTAGTCCCTGTACTTAGGGCTTGTAAATTAAATACCACCAGTGGGTCTGCAGCACTGATTGTGCCACCCACTTAAGTAGCCCTTTAACCATGTCTTAGACCTGGCATTGCTGAGCCTGTGTGTGAAATTTACACTGCCATGTCTCCCTGGCAAAACAAACTTTTGCCAGGCCCAAACCTTCGGTTTTTGTATATATAAGTCACCCCTAAGGTAAATTCTAGACAACCCAGAGCAGGGTGCATTGCATTTAAAAGACAGGGCATGTACTTTTAACTTTTACATGTCCTGCTAGTGAAAAACTCTCAAAGTCATTTATCACTACTGCAAGGCCTATATCTCCCATAGGATTACATTGGGATTAATTTGTTACATTCTATAAGAGTAATTTCCAAATGAGAAGATATAAATGATTCAAGTTTGGTGTCTCTGGAATCATAATTTAAAAATCAAACTTATGGTGCAGTCAGATTTTAAATAGTAATTCTGAAATTGCCACTTTTAGAAAGATGGCATTTTCTTACTTTAGCCAATTGGTGCCTGTAGCCTATTTCTGATCACTCGTCTGGTGGGTGACAGCTAGACTGTGTGTATTCCCCCTAGACAGCCACACACAAAAGGAGCTTAGGTCTGACCTGATGGGCCATCCTGGCACGATGGGAGTGAGGAGCTGGACCCAGCCTTATTTCACCTTAATAGGCTGTGTCGTGTCCCCACACAAAGGGCTGCATACCCCTGTGTAGTGAGTTTGGATCCAGGGCAGGGCCTCTGTGCACTTCGAAGGCCTGTCTCTGAAGTCTCCCCCTCTTCAAAGGCATCACTGGGTGTAAATACTGGACCTTAGACACCACCACTTCAGTAAACTTATGGAACTGTGAATACTCTGCCAGGAAGAAGCACTGCTGTTCTGCTGAATGACCGCAGCTCTGCTGGACTGCACTCTGCTGAACACCTGCATTGCTGTGCTGATCTGCTGCCTGTTACTTTCTTGCCTGGGTGAGAAGGACTGGACCTGCATCTCTTGACCCCAGAGCCCAGAGTGTCTCTCAGGGCTAGCTGGCTGGCATCTAGATCTGAAGCCTCAGTGACATAATAGGCTTCCAATCCCTGCACCTGGACTCTGCCATCTGTAAGTCTACACTGCCAAGTGCTGCCACTCCCAGTCCTGGACCCTTGGAAGTGGGCCTAAGGTGCTTGCCAGTGGAACTGACACATCTTCTCTGCTGAGCGATGCATCCTGAGCAGAACCAATGCTTCTCCTCGGCTGAGTGGCGCATCCCCGAGCAGAACCGGTGCATCACTGCTGATGCGTGGATTGAACCCGTCGCAAAAGACTTGCATCGCCGCTGCCTCATGCACCTTGGAACAGAAACATTGCCTTTGGCATCGCTGCTGTGCAATGCTTTTTCTGGCACAAGATCCTTGAATCCCTAAACAATAGCAGCCTCGATGACAAAACTCTTCATCGCATTTCCACCGCTCCTCTAAACCGACGCATCGCCTCTTCTGCGCCTCACATTCTCGACACCGGACTTAGCATCACAAGCCCCATCGACAGGATCCTTAACGTCAACGCAAAAGGACCTCACACTACAGCATCGTTGCATCTCAGAACTGATGCATGGCCTCTGCTGCGTGATGCATCTTCAACGTCGATTCACGCACTGCTCCACAACTACAATTTAGGGTACTTTTGTTTTGGCCTAACTAGGTCCCCGAAGCCAGCCTGCGCTCCAACACAATTGGCCTGAACTTGTGACTTTGTTCCGGTTATCCAGATAATCCCAATAGCACTTTCTGCTTCTTGACACTATTTTTCATAAAAACTTTGAAATTCAATATCTTCAATTCTGCTAATTGGAATGTTGTCATGAGGGTCTTGTTTTATTTGTTATTTGTTATTTGTTACAATCAGAGTAATTGTTTTCTAACTTGGTGTGGAATCTTTTTGTGTGGTGTTTTCACTGTTTTGCCGTTTGAAGTGTCGCACAAATACTTTACACACAGCCTCTAAAGTTAAGCCTTAATGCCCTGTGCCAAGCTTCCAGAGGGTGAGCACAGGTTAATTTAGGGTTTGCCTACCCCTTACCCTGACTAGGATTGTGGTTGCTGCTTGACCATAGCTCGTACCCTAGTCAACCAGCAATCCAATTTCTAACAGTGAGTATTTTACCTTGTGCTAAGTTGAAGATGAACAAACATTGCAACAACTGCCTGTGGAACAGCCGTGCAACAAGTCTTGAGTGCAAAATTCCAATTCGAATTTGAATGCGCACTGGCCTGCATACACCTTATTATCATCATTGTGTCGAGTGTCTGACATGCTTCATGTGTCACTAGAAAGTGAAGCATGGCCTGAAAGCTGTCACAGCCAGGTGTCAGGCGTAACGCAAAGTGGGAATCAAGTACAGCTATGCAACATCGCATGCTGTGAAGAAAAAAAGAGTTTGCTCTTGTCATTCTTTCTTTATGCGGCAAGGAGTTTCAAGGTACTTTTTTATTTATTTGGCAGTACATAGTGTATTTTCTTTCAAAGCATTACAAATTAATGAAAAGGGTTGAGCATTAACTGAAGGCCTTTTGCGACTGACTACACACAAAGTACGTAGACTACATGTAATACAAAACATGACAGTGAAAATAAGCATTGCATTCTCAACAGGTCTCGCCTTTGGGACCTTATACGTGTTTAGCCAGAGATATTGACTTTGCCTATGTCTTTAAGTTGTGTGGTAGAGAAGTCTGCAGCATGCTGAAAAGTTATAATAAAGAAGTGTCAGAAGCATTTTTGTTACCTTATATAGGACCAAGAAAGCATTATGTACAACTGAACAATACATGGAAACCCAGTTTTTACAATGGTGATGTCAGTTGCGTGAGTACATACATGAAAAAAACAAAGAAACAAACCAAAAAGTTGACATTTCAATCCTAAGGTTAGAAATTGAATTGGGTTCATCATCTGGTAAACTGGAAATGCTCAAAGTAGATTATTTGCCAGCTGGTGCACATTTTAATGATGTGTAGGCAGATTTCTAGAAGAGTTTCAAGACCATCAATTGTCTTGAATACAGGATAGCAAGGTCAATACTCCCTGCTCTTATTTTTAAGTTGACCCACCTCCAGTATTGAACTTCAGAAAAGTGGTCGGAGAGAGAGAGAGAGAGAGAGAGAGAGAGAGAGAGAGAGGGAGAGAGTAGCTCAAACTGCTTTTGCGCTCTGGGGCACACCGCCTCACTTCGCCTTAGCTCGGATTCTCGTAAAACAGCAAACAACTTGTTACGGTCACCAAGCGTCATCAACCAGTGGCGGCTGGTGGAATTTAAAAGTGGTGAGATGAAACTGTTTGACCCGAGTAAAACAGGCTAACTAATGCAGCGAACCACCCATAGTTAAACGGCTCTGCCTTCAATCACGTTCTCATTGCTCTTTGGTGTGGGGGGCGTCCTAGCCTTCAAATAATCTCATTACACTGCTACCGGGGGCGCTCTAGTGCCTGGTTCAGTCTCGTTGCCCGTGCAACGGGGTGTGTCTACATCTCGCTGATGGCAAATACAGCAGCTGAGATTATGGTGGCTGGCGAGGGACAGTCAACGGATTGTAAGAGACAGCTGGCCAGTGTAGGGGGCTAGAGGAGTAGCGTCTCCAAACGAGACTGACAAGGAAGACCTCAGCGCACTCACATGTCACTCAGAACTGAGGCGCTCTCCTGCACAGAGACCTCCAACACAGCACCTCTCAATTCAGATACCCAGTTTCCAAAGACCCCATAACACACTCCCTTAGAAAAGAGACATCTGCATAGAGAGACCACCAGACACAGTCACCTTCCTACAAAGAGACACCCCAATACAGACCTTCTCAACCCCCTGCTCAGAGACTAAGGCTTGCAAAGAAACCTTAGTAAATACCCCTCATAAAACACAGACCAATATGAGGAATGGGCGAGAGATGAGAGACGTGCGAGCGAGAGGGGGGAAACATAGACGGGAGAGAGGAGCCATGGGCGAGGTTAGAGAGACGAAGCTAAGCGAGAGACCCTGATTGACGGGGAAATGAACAAAGTTGAGGGGGGGAGATGGGTGAGGGGAGGGGGAGTTGTGTAAGACAGAAAACAGACGTGGTAGTATGAAGAAATGTGGGATACTAAATCAAAAGTGGTTTTGTAATGTTGACTCCCATGGCATTTTGCTCTCGGGAGCGAGCAGCGGCACGCAGGTCGGCAACTGCATTCCTGTGCCTGACCCCACGACTCCTTTTGTTTGATTATCCCAGGACAAGAGGAGTGGTGGTGGCGTGCACAGGAATGCAGCTGCCACCCTGAGCGTTGCTGCTCACTCCCGAGAGCAAAACGCCGTGGGAGTGAACTTTTGGAGAAGAGGTGGGACATGACCCGCCTTTGGCCATTTGCGTGCTTTCATTATTGAAAGACACATGCAAAGGCCAATCCAATGTGTGGGAGGAGTCAGACCCACACGGAGAAGTTTTGGGGAAGTTTAGAGTGCTCACAAGAAGCCTCTCATAGGTCAGCGCATGCGCGCTGCGCTAGGCTCGACCTAAAAAGTAAAATGAATGATGTGTATATATATATCGGCCTGCCATTAGAGATAAAAGTTAGTGCACAGTCACTACAACAAATTAAACACATGGATCAAAAAAACAGGATTCTGGAAGTGCGCGCAATGAAAAGTATGAAATATAGCAATTAATAAGCAAGAATTCTTCACAGCAAGTGGGCAATGTCAGAAGATTACAAAACACATCGGATGTAAAAGTAAATTCACTAGTTATTTGATTGAATGCCCATATGGCTGAAAATATATGGGGACCACTGTATGTGAGATCATAAAAAGAATCCTTGAACACATCAGAGCCATGGTAAACAGAGACAGAAGCAACTGAGTGGCGAAGCATGACAGCATCTGGGACAAATTGAAGTACTAGGCTATGTAATACATTGTGTTTAATTTTATGTAAACATATTGTATTTCAGATTATTTTTTGGGGTGGGTAGAATTGGGCTACAGTTTTGTATCCCACATTACTGTCTGGGTTTTTTTTAGATCAAAAGTTGTATAAGTATAGTGATGATAGTTTTTGTAGATGAAAAGTAGACCTGGTAATCAGTGTTTATGTTGTATACTGAAAATAGGCAGCAGTATCTTTTTTTGTGGGTGGTTTCACTGGTACTGTGGTACTATCTAGGGAGTACCATGGTACTCTGCGAGAGTAATAAATATTCTGATTGGTTGGAAACATTTCTTACCAGCCAGTAGAAAGGTGGTTTATATTTAGTGGCATTTCCGTTGTAGTTATGAGCTGTTCGGAACTCAAACAGGCCTGCTGTTGCTGACTCGCTTTGTTGGTGGACATTTTACTGAGATGGCTGAAGGAGGTCAAACATGCTGCTGCTCAACATGCATTAGAGGAGGAAAAGGAGAACATTGCTATGAAGGAGCAGGAGTTGGACCTCGTTTAAAAACTCAGTCGTTTGGCAATTCTTCACTTGTCCACCAGGGGAGAAGAATTTTAACACCCGACATGTCACTTGTTGTTTGTGCAATAAAGCAATCTCGTATCGAGCAGGACAGCAGTACCCACAAGGAATAATGAGGAAGGACCTGAGTGCCATGCATGCCACCTATTTGGCTCATGCAGAAAGAAGGCGCCAGTTGGATCGGTTCAACTGGAGGAGAAAACCTCTGCTGCACACTGTACCTACAACTTCAGGCATGCCCACTCAACCACGACCACAAGATCGTACTTCAGCTCCACCCACCATTCAAGCGGTTGGCTTGCAAGTTGCTGTGAACCACATCTGGCAGCAGTGCAGCATTGTAAAGCCCTATGCGGGGACTGCGACTTACTGTCTGTACTGGGAAACAGGTAAGAGTGACTTAAATATTCATCATGAGCTTGTCATTGCTCCCTGTTGTCCTCCCCAAAACCCATAGTGTTTTTGTTTTGGTGCAGGTTTCTTCGTACTCTGTTGGGTGCATTTTATTTTTGTTTTATAGCTGGTCCTGTTGACCATCAGTTTATGAAGAAAAAAAGAGGGAAAAAAAACCCAGAAAAAAACTTAAAGAAGAAAAAAAGTACAATTTTCAAATTTCTTTAAAATTAAGTGCTCGTTAATTTTGCTAACTTTTAACTTACAGGTACTGTTATTAATATATAAAATCGAAGACTAAAGGAGAAGATAAGTGAATCATAAGTTTCATGAAGTCAGTAGATATATAAATACTATTGTTCCTTTCAAAAATTCTAATGTTATTTATTTAAAACACAGAACTAGCAGACATTTAAAATAGAGTAATAAACATACATAGATACTGAAACAAAATGTTTTTATTTAGTGTTCTTCAGATGGTAATAACAGGAAAGTTACTAAGGTATGTTATCATTTATCACCCCCTGGGGTGCTGATTAGCATTATATTTTGGTCATCATCAAACACGGGGCAAACACAAATCAAATGGATTGTGAAAAAACCCATCCTAATACTGTGCTTGTTCAACAATAAGTTGCACTTTACTTTGTACAGCTCTTCCTAATAACTAACTACATTTCTTACCTAAAACAGCTGAATTCTTTACAAGTCATCAACTATGCTAGGCCACATAAAGATGTATCTACTGTAGGTAGTAGGTAGCATATAGATTCCATATTTCACAAATATTCAGTTTCTGACCTATAATTAAAATTAGGAGTTAGTATCAGAAGGTAACAGTTCATTAAATGTTTTGACAATCAGTGTTTAAAGGTTAACTTAGTGTCATCAAATCAGGCCACCCTGTATTGTTTCTTAAATATATGGTGTAATGACCACAAATAGTGTTTTCCCCAATGATTGAAGATAATTGCATGACAAGTGGAAGTGCAACCATTAATTTAAATTTGAGTAGCAGTGAAATCTGTAATTACCGTATTTATTATTGTTTTATCTTGAGCACTTCTTTGTATCATGACACATAAATACTTTTCACCACAGTTAAGGAAAGTGTTAAGAGAAGTTGACATCCACAATTTGAACAAAAGTTTGAGTACAAATCTTGAGGTATCAATTTCTTAAATGATATTGATTTACAATCAAGAATAGGAAGGTAGAGGGCGTGGCTGAGCGGAGAAGAGAAATGGCCGCTGCTTAGCGGAGCTCCGTACAGCCCGTCTCTCCCCCGTATATCTGGCACATCCATCCGCAACCCTGAAAGGAGATTCAGCTACCGGAAGATGTCCGGTGCCCTCTCCTGCAACAGCCGACTTCGTCGACCGCCTGGGGGCTCAGATAAGTCCCATTTTAGAGTGTAGCCTGGTGCGAGCGCTGGGCCTCGCGTGAAAGCTAAGGCGGCGTGCGTGCTCACGTAGCCGGGCGGGCTGGGCCGCTGATTCAGGGATTACCACACCGCCCTGCCCCCAGAGACACGCGAGTGTAGATTCTCACCTGAGGCGAGGCCCGGAGGGCCGGGGCTGCGCAACTGCACAGATGGAGCGAGGGTCGCTTGCTCCACTCTGCATCGGAAGGCGCTGCGAGGAGTAACGACGCAGCGCATTTAAGCACCGGGCCCACCACAGAACCAACGCCACTGGAGGCGGCGCGGGGCCCCAGCGGCCGAAGTCACCCCATAGAGCTACATCCTCCAACAGCACTCACGGGCGACTGTGCGAGAATTGAGAGCAGCCCAAGACTGATCGGTCCTCCCGAAGTCAGACCCCATCGACACTTGAGGGACATCAGTTGGTTTCCCCTGTGAAACGACACATTGCCACTGCACACCGGGTCTCCAAACCAGCCAATTTCAACACAGTCTGGGGAGGTACATGAGGAACGGGATCCAGGTACAGACGCCTCAATTGTGATCATGGAGTGGCGGGGGGCCCCCGACTGCCTGTGGTCTCTCCTGGGACGTGTTTGACCCCCGTGGCGACGTCTGCGGCCCAGACCGGGATGGTACCGTTGTGGCTGATGCCCGGTGGGTCTACAGTGACCTGGCCCTGCAACACCCTCTTCATTACTGCCGTGACCAGGACAACTGGGGGGAGGCACAATGTCGTACAAGAGAGGCAACAAACCAGTACAGCAAAACAGACTGGACCGGTACACTCTCCCCAAGACGTCCCTGCCAGATCCCTCACCCATTGGGAAAAGCGCGATGACAAAGGAAACGGCAGACCCGGAGCCTACCCTCAAGGACGTCATGGAGGCCATAGCAGGGATCAAGCCATTGCTGGAACAAAAGATGAACTCTATCACAGTACAAGTCAACCTGCTGCGAGTGGACCTTAATAAGAACAGTGAACGAGTTAAGCAGGTGGAAACCACGGCCACAAGTATGGTGGAAGACACGTCCCAGCTTCAAACAGAGGTGAAAGACTTATAAACCTTTCGGAAGTTCACTGAAGCTAAGCTGGACGACTATGAAGGGCGTCTACGGCGCAACAACTTGCACATTATGGGTGTTCCAGAGAAATCAGAGGGCCAGGCGACTGATCTTTTCGTTGAGGACCTCATCCTAAAGCACCTACAACCCAAGGGGCTGGGGAAGTTCTTCATCATAGAGAGGGCCCACAGAGTTCCTGGGGGGCGTCCGAAACCAGGGGCCCCTCCCCGCCCAATCCTGGCCAGAGTCCTCAACTTCCGAGACCGGGATGTCATACTACAACACGACAGAACGGGTCCACTGCTCCGCTATGAAAACGCAGACATAACCTTTTTCCCGGATTTCACCCAAATGGTCCAGAGGCAACGTCGATCCTTGCTGGGAATCAAGAAAACACTGAGAGACAAGGGATACAAGTATGCCATGTTGTTCCCGGCCAGATTCCGGGTGGAGGCCGAAGGTAGGGCCTGGTTCTTTAACCACCCGGAGTCAGCAGCAGACTGGTTGGAGAGCCGCTGAACCGCAGGTTATGTAACAGGTAGGGTGAACTCTCTCTGGACTGGGTGAGGGATGACCAACAGACGAAGGTAATGGATTGGTTATGGTGGGAGCATGGGGCTGACACCGGAGAGCCCCATTGGACTTATATGGTTTATGAAATCGGCTGATTTCCTTTTAAACCTTCTCACAGCTAGCTCACTTAATTTTTTCTTTATTATAGTTCTTAAAATCAACATAAAAACCTTCTTTCATTACATGCATTGTTCATTTTTTTGAATTCCTTTTCTTATTATAGTAATTGTGATATTTTTCTTGACTTATCGTGAATGGGACCACTGTTCCTTATAAATATGTGTATCGCCCCTACGGCATTCCAGTTCTTCATAAACCAGGGTCTTCGAGAATTTCTCTAACTTTTTGTGATTGTCTATATAGATGACATCTTGATATTTTCTAATAACCCACAGAAACACGAACATCATGTTAAAAAGTTTTACAAAAGTTACAAGAGCATCACTTATTTGTCAAACTAACAAGTGCATGTTTCATGTCCCTCAAGTAGACTTTGAGGGTTTTTGTGATATGGAATTGCAGGCTCTATTGGGCATTGCCAACATCTGTAGGCCCTTTATTATGCATTTCCCTGATATAATAATCATCCTTACTTGTAAAGTGCAAACTTATCACCCCTTAAGGTTTCAAGATGCTGGGGGGCGTCAGGGAGATTAAGTGAGCTATTGCCCAGAGTCACATGATGATGAGCTGAGCTGCTGTCGGGAATCAAACCATGATCCCCATGCTCCAGAGTCAGCCGCTCTGGCTGCTGCGCCACACCTCTCCCTCTCCACCTCTCCGTAATATCATTATCCCGATTACGAGATTACTCAAAAAGGTGGTCTTCTTTCATTGGTCTACCGAAGCTCAAACAGCTTTTGACCTGCTGTGAGAAGTTGGCCTGGCATTTGCTGGTCACTAGTTATAGTGGCCACCTTGCACTAGTCCAATTCGACTCTTATGGTAGATAGGTTTAAGACAACCTTTTTTTTTTTTTTTTTTTGGATAACATTTTATTGATTTTATCAGTTGCACATACAGGGTCACATTTGAATCAGCAGCAGCATATAACACTTTTCTGAGTAACATATAATGAATTACAGTCATTGGTTCAACACTTCCTTAAGTACTTTCCGTCGCATTGCCAGATCCACCAGTGGGAATGTACATAGGGACCCTCTGTACCTATTCCACGCTTTCCATTTCTGTTCCCACTTCCTAGGGCACCCCCGAGTTATGAAGACTTCCTTTTCAGCTACCACACATCTGTCTAATTCCTGTACCGATGTCCGTATGGATGGCACCCCTGCAGCTCCCCAGTGGCGCGCTATTTCCCGCTTGACCAGGGTGAAGCCCAGCGTTACCATCTGCTGCTCTATTTCCGTGAGGTCTGTATCCTCCCAGATGTTCAGTAGGCCCACCTGAGGCGTGAGGGTCAGGGTTTTCCCCAGTGCGGTTTGGAGCTTAGTTGTAGCCCCCTCCCATATCGATCGGATCGCGGGACATTCCCATATTATATGATAGAAAGTGGCCTCCTGGTGACACCCTCGAATACAAAGTGAGTCCTCCCTAGCCCCCATACGTGCAAGAACCACCCCCGTGATATAGGCCCTATGCAGGACCTTTAGTTGGATCAGTCGATATCGGAGGGTGATCGCCACTCCCTGGGAGACATCAAAGCCTCCCTCCAGTCTTCTTCTTCAATGGGTCCTATGTCGTGTTGCCACTTCTCTCGAAGCGCCTCAAAGGTATCAGGGAGGTTGTTACAGAGCTTTTTGTATGTCAGGGATATGGCCTTTGAATGCAATTGCCCATCTAATAGTCTGTCCTCTAGGGGTGATGAGTCAGGGATATCTCGTGGGGTCGTGAATGCTGTCTGGAGGGCATGCCGAACCTGGATGTAGCGAAATAATTCACTTTGCGCCATGTGGTAGGTGGTCTTCAGTTACTCAAAGCTAAGGACGGCCCCTTTCTTTATCAAGTCTCCGACCTTTGAGATGCCGATTAGGTCCCATTTGTCGAACCCAGGTTGAAAACATAGCAAACCAAGTCTTTGGGCCTGCCACAGCGGTGTCGCCTTCGTAAGGACGTTTGCCCACCCTAATCGAGAATTCGCTCGGCGCCAGATGTCAATTGTATGGGACATGGGACCTATATATGGCTGTTTTCTCCCCGTGGAGTAAAGCGCCCCCAGATATCCCGCACGGCCTGTCTGGTATTTATCGAGCCCGAATGCTGGGTCATCAGGGGATCGATATAGCCAGTGATTTATCACCACCAACTGTGAGGACCAATAGTACAGCTTCAGGTCTGGCAAGGCTATGCCGCCGTCGTACCATCCTTTAGTGAGTTTTTTCAGCGATATGCGGGGGGCGCCTCCGTTCCATAGTAGCAAACTTAAGACAACCTTTTAAAGAAACCTATCCTAGTGGTAGCTGTGGAGAGCAGCCTTCAGGCTAAGTCTCAGAGGAATGTAAGGCAGCTTATTTTACCTTATAATCTCTTGAATTACCAAATGAAAGGACACCTCACAGGTGTATATATCAAATATATATGTATTTATTTCTAGACACACTCTACTAATCTATTGAGATTAGAAGTCAGGAACATATGCAAATACCAACGTTTTACAATAAGTTAAGCACAAATATGGCTGGGGCCCTAGGGGCGTATCAGACCATATACTAAAAAAGAGGTTTAGGAAAGTCGACTTGCAAGGGGACAAGGCCTAGGGCCTGTAGAATCGCTGGGGCTTCACTAATCCACCCAAGGCAGGTAAGTAAAAGACCCACGGGATACGCGTGATGTGTGAGAACACAGTCGCAGGTTCCCTATTGATTTCAATGGAGCAAGTCGCGGTTGGATTTTTAAAGTTTAAGGGTACTTCTAGAGAGTCTACAAGCAAGCCACTTACAAGGTAAGTAGTTCGAGGGCCAACACCCACAGGAACACCGGAGTACACGAGTTACCTCACCCAGGGAAGCCGGGTGCATAGGTGTCTTTTGGTGTCGGGTCGCGTCGTCGTTTTCTATGGAAGCCGAAGAAGTTTTGCTGCTTGCGAAGAAGGGAGAAGTGTCCGGTGGAATCCAAGGCTGGATTCAAGATGAAGAAGACCTGAAAGCAGAAGGGACAGTGTTCACAGTCACTTGCCAGTGACCCGGGGCCAGGAAGATGGATGCCCACGGAAGTCGGGTGATTTCAGGTGATCAAGGGTGTTTTGACTCTTCAGCCACGAGGTCCAGGAGGCGTTGATGATGGCCAGGAGCTGGATTCGGATTGTCCCACAAAGTCTGCAGCTTACTGAGGTGTCGGCAACCAGATTGGAGCCAACAAGTCTTGGCAACAGCAAATATCGTGGAAACCAAAGAAAGTCAGCGGTGCAGACCATCAAGGTCTGAGGGACTCACCCAGCGAGGGTAAGTCAGGACAGGCCTGGAGCAACCAGGGGAGCCCTTTGGTTTGATGAGAAAGTCTTCAGGGGACCCACAAGCCAGCCAGCAAGGGATCGCGAAGACGCCTCGGGAGGATTCGCTTCACAGGAGCCCACGGTCACTCGGGATGAGGTAGGCCTCTGATTTTCAAGGAAAATCCTGCTGGAGGCTTGGACCATACGTGGTCCAATGCACAAGTTTGTAGAACATCATGAAGGGGTTGCACTGGACAATAGTGCACAGTACCCGGGTATTGCTGTTCCTCGTCACTCGTGGGGTCCACTCGCCTCAGCTCTGCTGGGGACTCACAATGGCCATTGAGAAGTCAGGAAATCCACTTCCAGGGCTGCAGGGACTTCGGACTCAGACGGGAGCGGGAAAGTTTGCGACCATTGAGTCAAGTTTTTGGTGCCTGCCAAGCAGGGGAGTCACTCCTTGACTCCAAGGGAGATTCTTCAGTCTTCTAAAAGTAGTGGAACGTCGAAGGGCCATGATTCTTCTTGTAGAGCGTCGTCCAGGGATATCTGATTTGCAATGGCAAGGTTTCCCTATCTTAGACTAAAAGAAAGGGAGGGACTAGCTCTATGACCACTCCTCTAGGAGGGTCAGGGGAGTGGGTGGTTACACCCACTTCCCTTTGTCCAGTTTCACGCCAGAGCAGGGGCAGGTAGCCCCTGAACCGGTTTGAGCTGGCATATGCACAGAAGAGCCTACTGCTCCCCCAGTGCAGGACTTCAAAGCACTCTAAGAGTGCACCCACCCAGCCCCAATACACTAAATCCTGTCTGGAAGGTGGTGACACCTACCTGTGACAGGATGCCTATTGTTGGGCCTCCTCCACTGCGAGTTTCAGTCAGCAGTAGGAGGGCAGCCCTGTGTTTGTGCTGGTGGCATCCATTTTGTGATGCCAGGGCTCTTTCAGATTTCTACCGTGTTTCCACAGTGGGTACATGTTGTTCCTTCTAGAATTCTAGAAGGGTGGGATAATACTCCCACACCAGTTACTGGTGTGGGGGTATGATTCCAAGTTGTTTGACACCAAACACGACATGTTTTGGGAAAACCTGCAAAAATATCCCAACACAATACCCATGTTCTGTTATCCTCGAGTTTTAGAACTATTGGAGACCTGAATTATTAGTTCAGCACGAATGACAAAAAAACTTCGGTAGCACTGGAGAGCTACTTTAAACGTACATGTATGTAAACAGTAAAAGGGTTTCAACAGAATAAAATGTTTTTCAAACGGTGTAATGTCTGGAAAATCATTTTCAGTACTCTTTTTTTTTTTTACTTGTTACAGCCTGATTTAATAATATTATTTGCTATTGCGATAGAAAAGATTGTCAGCTCTCTGGGTCACAAGTTAGTGTGGCACACCAAGAGTGGTGTGCACCGTTTAACTAATGTTTATTTTACTCGACAAAATAAATATGGATAAATACAGAAAAAATGACCAAAAAATAATATGGATAAATACAGACGGAAATGTAAAAAAAGAAAATACCTTAAAACCGGGAGCCCTAGTTATAATGCACTTAAGAGTATATGGTTTAACCGCATCCACAAACAGCCACAGAGGGTAGACTCTGCCAGCTGCAGAGGGGCCCTGCTCAGGCAGAGGCACCCCCTCACATTGTAAACCAAGCACCCTGCCCTCAGGATTGATAGGGCCTGCCTTAGGGGTGACTGATAGGTTTATATGTGTGTGTATGGCGAGACATAGGAACCTATACCTCAGTGAGGAGTGCTAACACTACCTCACCCAGGCTGCAGTAGCAGGCCTGTGGTGTCAGATTTAGTCTGCTTCCCAGGGGTGGCATAATACATGCTTCAGCCCCTGGTAGGCCTGTGAAGTACCTATGCCCTTGGCACCTAAGGTACCATATACTAGGGGCTCATAAGGAACCACAGTATCCAATCAGTAGTGCATCTAATAGGCACCCCAGTCATTTAAGGGAGTAAGCAGATAGGCTGGGGTCCTGGATAGCAGGATCCCAGCCAGACTAGTCAAAAACCATTCAAACACTAGGAAAAAAGTGGGGGCAACCATGCAGTCAGATTCCACCTTCCTACACCCGCTAAAGAGGACATTCAATTCAGCTCCTGTCTTGATACACTCTATTATGTGGAAGCCGACGTATCCCAATATGCTGTGGGTGGGGTTTTGTTGCAGCATGATAATGAGACTGATCTTATGCATTCTATAGCATTTCTTCCTAAGAAGTTGTCAGCAGAACAAAATTATAATATTTCTGAAAGAGATTTGCTGGCAATTAAGCTAGCATTCCAGGAATGAAGACACTGATTGTGGGGGGCCCAGCTTGTGGGGGGCCCGGCACCCTATTATCATATACTCCGATCATAGAAACCTGCAGTTTTATCACTCTGTACAAGCTTTAACATCCCGTCAGATGCATTGGGGTTTGCTCTTCAATAAATTAGATTTTGTTATCACCTATAGGCCAGCGGCACAACAGGCAAAGGCAGATGCCCTTTCACGCATCTGTATTCCTACTCTAAACAAGAAAACCATACTTGAGGCAATACCCATGAAACCAGTTGACTGGGTGATTGGTAGCTGTTTCAGGGAGGAGTTAATTGCTGAGATCAAGAAAACACTAGAAACAGTTGATCACAGCATGGGGTTGTCTAATCCTTTGTATTCAATAAAAGAGGGGCTTCTCTGTCATGATGAGAAGTTATTCATTCCAGCAGAGTATAGAAACCAGATTTTGCAATGGTGTCATTCTTCTACTTTAACCAGCCATCCTGGGGTAATAAAAACCAGGGAGTTATGTACTATATGGTTTTGGTGGGAGATACTTGCAAGAGATGTACAAAACTGTTGTGGAGTCCTGCTCAATTTGTGCTGCCAATAAAGCCTCCCACACTCCACCTGCAGGTCTTTTACAACCACTACCTGCCCCCCTACCCATGGGACACCATTAGAATGGATTTTATTACTGGTCTCCCAAAAGACCTGGAACACACCACCATTCTTGTAGTCGTGGATTTATTCGCTAAATTGGGTCATTTTGTTTATTTTCCTAAGTTGCCCACAGCTATAGCCCTAGCTGTCACAATCATTCAACATTTAATAAGACCCCCATGGTATACCTTCAGTCATAATATCTGATCAAGTCCCACAGTTTGTATCTAGGTTTTGGCTGCATAGCTCTGCAAATGGACCTCTGGTTGTCATCAGCTTATCATCCGCAAACTGATGGATAAACAAAAGATACCAATCGGTCCATCGACCAGTACCTTTTCTGTCTGTTGTTCATAATAACAAGAAGCTGGGTTAAGGCATTACCCATGGCAGAATTTGCCTATAACAATATCTATCACTCCGCTATAGGCATGTCTCCCTTTTTCTGTTCTATAGGTCTATCATCAAAACTGTACCTGTACAGCCAACACACAAGGTACAGGCAGTAGATGCTCTTTGCACTGCACTACTGGACATTTAGAAAACTGCACAAACACAATTACAGACTGCTAAGGAGAATATAAAAAAACAGGTAGATTGGCACTGGTGTCCAGCCCCTTCTTATGCCCTTTGTGATCTTGTCTGGTTAGCCTAAAAAAAAACCTGCACTTGGAGGGGTATAAAAAACATTGGCCCCGTTATATTGGGCTATTTAAGATTCCGAAGGTTGTAAACCCAGTGGCCAAGAAACTAGAATTACCTGCAGAATACTACATCCACCCAGTGTTTCAAACCTCCCTCCTCAAACCCTTTGCTCCCACTACGAATCCTCATCCACTTCCACTGCCGCTTACTGTTGAGGAACATGAGGAATAGGAGGTAAATAGAAACCTTGACTTCTGGAGATGTCAGGGGAAATTATTTTATCTGGTGGATTGGAAAGGTTATCCCCCTCAAAGAGTGCTCTTGGGAACGCTCCGGGAGCACCCTTGGGAACCCTCCAATCATGTGCACTCTCCCCGCTTGTATCTTATCCATGCCCGTAATTACTAAGCCACATCCCGTTAGTCGGCCTTTGGGGGGGATACTGTCACAACTTGTGCTTCATGCACTGTCTGTACTCCACCTGTGTCTCTGTGTAGTAGTGATCTAACTCTTCATGTCATAAATGGAATGACCCCTAGGTGATTTCCCTACACTCCCATTACCTTGCGATTCATGTCACCCTGTTTATTGTTGCCAACAGCTACGTTTTTGGTCCTCTACGGACTTTGTTACATTTGTGATGATCTTGTGGGGTTCATGTATGTTCTGGGGGATTGGGATATGCATTTGAGACTAACATTATGTTAAGTCCTCCTTTTGTTTTGTTGGTTGCCACGGTATGTGAGATCTTGCGAGATCTTAGCGTTGTGCGATATGTGGCCCTCAACTTGGGGGCACTGTCAATAAAGATCACATCCACCTTTTCCCTGATGCTTGACTTTGAACATACAATCAGGCAGAAAGTTCTTCTTTAAACGTAGAGAAGGCAAGGACTCCCTGCTATAGGATGCGAGTTCCTTAAGGCAGGGATAATAAAGCAAATGTGAAGTCCTAAGGCAACTCAAACAATTGTCACAGCATATGATAATAAATACATTGAAGGAACCAAGATATAAAAATATCCAAAAAATATGTTATTGTCTTAAAAACACTACAAAAACCTTATTCTTTGTATTAATTGACATGATCAATAGTTCAATCAATTCCCATGCTCGCTCCAAATGTGTCTACACTCACTCATTCACTTTCATACTTGGTGTACATTCAAATGAATAATCGTGAAAAAATGTATAATGGATTCAAATGATGATTTCTACAATTGCTGATCTGATAGTTTCAAAAAAGTTATTCATCCAAATTCATGTTGGTAGATTCAGCACTATAATGATTGATAATCCCACACTGAAAACACAATAACCTCAAGGGCAAGACAACAATGGGCGAAAACGTGGCTCGAGGATCAGATGGAATCTACGTGCGTTTCGGCACAGTGGGTGCCTTCATCAGGAAAAGCTACAAGGTTAAAAGTCTTGATGCCTGTAAATAATAAAACAGAATATGTGGTTCCTTCTATGAAGCACAATGATAAACTTATTAAGTATACTAACGCATTAATTGTTTAGCATCAGTGTGCAGAAAAGATTGAGGTCCCTAGGCATGTATAGTTCATGCAACCAACTCTAACACCCAAAGTGTGTGAACCAAAAACTAAATTATACATCATGTGTCCAAAGCGAGTGGCTACCCTATTGCAATATTGTTATATGTGTCTTTTGCAGATACATGGATACATGTATAAAGGGGATTTGAAGGTAAATGAGAGAAGTGGTAAGGCTTTGGGGGAATTCAATATCTCAATGCTATGTAACTTTAAAGACATCATGGACTTCATGGGGTATTTTATTTTCAGATATATATATATGTGGCAGAAAAGGGAGAGACATCGTGGGTTGGAAAGATCCAGGTAGGTTAGGGGTGGTAATTAATCCAGGTACCTATTGTTCTATAACGTTAGCTGAAAATTCGACCTCTGAACTTACGACTCCTTTGTCTGCATTGTCTGAAGTAGAGATTGATGTAAAGCATATTACTAAGAACCACGAAGCAGTGTTCACACCTTGAAGTGGCCGTGTGAAAGATTTTGAACACAAAACTAAACTGTAGAAAGGTGCTATACCTGTAGTTAATAAGGTGCACCTGGTGCTTGATTGAGTGTCAGATATAAACTTAACAATCATCTTGATGATCTTTGTGAGGAGGACATTATTGAACTGACTGACTTATCAGAATGAGTTTCTTCTTAAGTCATTGTACTTAAAATGCCTGATGAGATAACTCTGTGTGCTGATTTGCTCTCACTAAACAAAAATATTGTTGATGAGCACCATTTACCCAAGATTCACGAAATGTTAGTGATGGGTGGCGCCTGATACTTTTCTATTACAGACCTCAAATCGACCTATCATCAGGTTGTTTTATCATAGTCTTGTGATTTTATTACTTTTGCCACCCAATATGAGGCATATAGATATTAAAGACTACCCTTTGGGCTGGCCTTGGGGGCTAGTGTCTTCCAAAAACTTATGGTCATTGTTTTAAAGACGATGGGTTGGGTGCAAGCCTTCCAAGATGAATCTTGGTTTATGCTGTGGATATTAAGGAACATAATGCATTGCTGGATAGAGGGTTGAGTGTTCTAGAGAGTAGAGTCATTACCTTGAACATCGAGAAGTGCATGTTTTTAAAACAAGAGGACGACTTTTTAGGGAACACAAAAGCTTGCAGGCCAATTTGTAAGTCTTGAGGGAGAATCTTCAGGGATGAGGCAAGAGCCATTTAGAGAGGATAGTATTTTTCTTATTTACGTTAGACCCTTATGTACAGTACCAGGTACATAACTCTAACCACGGTTTCATTCTCCCATGAAAAGGAACTACAGCTAGACTTCCACTCAACACATACAACAGTATATGACATCATTATTCATACTCAGCATTCCATGCACCAGTTCAGATATACGAGAGCACCTGCCCAGCTGCCAGCCTCCTTTTCTTCACCCACCTTGCAGAATGGGCGCAACTGGCTCCAAGAACTTGGCTTTTACTACAACGTTTCACGTACTGTAGCTAACAGCCATTGCTATTTCCAATTTATGGTACACAAGTTTAGACCTTTGGGCTAATGAAAGGCTGAATGGGCTATGCCGTTTAGAGGACAGAAGGCTGAATGAGCTAAGCCAGAAGTTGAACTTGTGACCAGCCATGTAGAGCACTCTTCAAAGAACAAAACTTCAGCTCATTTAGCTAGACTCCATTATACTGATTGTGATATCTCAGCTAGGGTTGCCACCTTTCCAAGAGAAAAATACCAGCTGTTTGCTCTTTTTTTTAGAGTCTGCAAAGGCCTTGACAAGATACTAAAGAGGACTTTAAACAAAATAGATTGTATTGTGGGAGCATAAATGTGATATTGAGCAACTGTTCTTTTATATTGTTTCATCACAGTGATTTTATGAGCCATGCAACTGTACAAACCCTGGCTTCTGCACGTAGGCAGGAGGAGGGTGGGTAAAGTCCCAGAACTGTTTATGCTTGTTAGTTTCCCCTATGTTTATAAAAACGGAATAGTCCACCACCACCACTACGTCCATCACCACCACGTCCACCACCACATCAACCACCACCACGTCCACCACCACCACCAAGTCCACCATCACCACATCCACCACCACCACATCCACCACCACCACGTCCACCACTATCATGTCCACCACCATCACGTCCACCACCACCATGTCCAGCACCACCACATCCACCACCACCACCACCACATCCACCACCACCACGTCTACCACCACCACATCCACCACCACCATGTCCACCACCACCACGTCCACCACCACCACGTCCACCACCGCGTCAACCACCAGGTCCACCACAACCATGTCCACCACTACCATGTCCACCACCACCACGCCCTCCACCACCACCATGTCCACCACCACCACATCCACCACCACCACATCCACCACCACCACGTACACCACCACCATGTCCATCAGCATGTCCACCACCACCACATCCACACCACCACATCCACCACCACTACGTCCACCACCACCACCGCATCCACCACCACCACCACATCCACCACCACCATGTCCACCACCACGTCCACCACCACCACATCCACCACCATCACCACCAGGTCCACCACCAGGTCCACCCCACCATATTCACCACCACCATGTCCACCACCACCACGTCCACCACCACATCCACCACCACATCCACCACCACGTTCACCACCACCACATCCACCACCACCACGTCCACCACCACAACATCTACCACCACCACCATGTCCAGCACCACCACCACGTCCACCACCACCACGTCCACAACCACCACCACGTCCACCACCATCACCACGTCCACCACCACGTCCACGACCATCAACACCACGTCCACACCCACGTCCACCACCACCTCATCCACCACCGCGTCCACCACCAAAACCACCACGTCCAGCACCACCACGTCCAGCACCACCATGTCCACCACCACCACATCCCCCACCACCACGTCCACCACCACGTCCATCACCACATCCACCACCACCACGTCCACCACCACAACATCCACCACCATGCCCACCACCACCACGTCCACCACCACCACATCCACCACCACCACATCCACCACCACCATGTCCACCACCATGTCAACCACCAACAAGGCCACCACCACCACCATTTCCACCACCACTACGTCCACCACCACCAAGTCCACCACCACAGTGTCCTCCACCACCACCACGTCCACAACCATGTTCACCACCACCACCACATCCACCACCATGTCCACCACTGTGAGAAGTGGCCTGGTATATGCTGGTCACTAGTTAAAGTGGCCACCTTGCACCAGTACAATTCAACTCTTTTTTTTTTTTTTTAGATATTTTTATTTCAGCTTGGAAACACAAACAAATCAAATAGCTTTTTTAATTGACATTAGCATCTGTTATATCTATTACAGTCATGATTGCCTATATGTCGTCCAAACATACCTTAACTCATAACAAAACTAAGACAGACCCATGGGTCTCATTTCCCCGAGAAAAAAAGCCATACTATTACTATTTATAATACCAGTAATAACAATAGTACACATTTGAAATGGCTTACTGCAGCCCAATTGTATAGCATTTAGCTTTCCAGCCATTGTGTGAATGGGGCCCATATTTGTGTGCCCCTTTCCCGTCTTCTCCTGCCCCCCCCTTATAAACACAGCTGACTCCAGATTGTGGAGGGCTACGATCCTTGCTCTCCAGTTCGCGAAAGTTGAGGCGGCAGAGCTTATCCATTCCGATGTAATGCATAATCTTATTTGCGACATTGCAATGAATATTAGAGCAGTAATGTGACTCGCTCTATTCATTGATGTATCGGTTTCACAACCCAATATTACTAATTCAGCTGACAAAACCAAGGGAATTTTAAGGCTTATATTAATGAATGTTTGTACATCTTGAAGGAATTGGGCCAGCTTGGGGCAGGTAAAGAACATGTGGACGTCATCAGCTGCTATTATGCCACATCTAGGACAGATGTGGCCACCCCTGCCACCCCATTTGCATATTTTAGCTGGGGTATAATAAAGGTCGTACAAAGCCATATAACTTTGGGAGCGTAAGCTCCCTGAGATTAAAACCTTGCCAGAGAGTTCTAAGGCTTGGACAATATCAATATCAGGCTTACAAAGCTTGGCTTCCCATTTAGTTTCATATATCAGTATATCGTCAGGTAGAGCTGATAATAAATTTCTATAAATAGGCCCAATTCGTGAATTTTTCAGAATTAAATCCATAAGTGTGTTCCTACAGAATAAAGTTGGAATATTATGCAGAAGTTTGGAAAGATAACTTCGAACCTGTAGATATTTAAAGAATTCGTGGGTATCTAATGTAAACTTGTCTTTTAAAAAGAGAAAGGTAGCCATACTCCCCTCATAAGCCAGATCCCCTACTGTCTTGATACCTTGTGACCGCCATCTTATTGTAACATTGTCTTGGAAAATACAAGGAAGCAATCTGGCTGCTGAAAAGGGGGTATAGAAGTTAATACCAGAAATTGACCATCTACGTCGAACCTTCCTCCATACTGAGTACATAGAAATAATAACTTTAAATTTGGTCTTTTTGTAGTAACTAGGTTCGAGTACTGACGTTCATATGCCCTTGGCAGCCTGTCCTAAGCCTATCTCAAAAATAGATGGCGCCCGGCATGGTGGAAGATTTGCTCTGCCCCAAACAGCGGAACAGCAAAATGTTGAATCAGCGCTGTCCAACTGTATAGCAGCAAGTTGGGAACCGACCACCCCCCCCCCCCCCTTTCCAGTGGTACCTGCATCCATTTTGCAGCCCTACGCGGCTGACGGTAGCCCCATAAAAACCTGCTGCAACATCTCTCTGCACGGACAAGGCTTGACTGGGCAAATTCCAATGGGATAGTCCTAAATACATAAAGAAATTTCGGGAGTATCACCATCTTTAAAACATTACGTCTTCCAAACAAAGACAAGTGTAGATTATCTAATCTACGTAGTGTAAAACTGACTTTGTCTATAATGGGCAAGATGTTCATATCAGGCAGTCTATCAATCGCAGCTGTTATTTCTATCCCTAAGTATCGTGCACTCTGGACCACCGGCACAGTAGAAGGGCCCATCGCAGCCGTTTGGACCACCTGGGTTTTCTGAGCATTAAGTTTATAGCCCGAGTACTTGCCATAATGTTTAGCTGCCTCTTTAATTGCTGAGAATGAGGCGGATACGTCTCTGGTTAACACTATAATATCATCTGCATATGCTAGGACTTTGAATTCGACTGTATTGATCTTAACAGGAGCTATATTCGGGTAAAGTGCAAGTTTACTCAAAAATGGATCTATATACAGGGCAAACAGCAGGGGGGAGCACGGACAACCTTGTCTAGTACCCCTGCTGATTGCAAAAGACCTTGAAACCGTTCCAGATATAGATGTGGTTGCCCAAGGTGTTATATATAATGACTGCAAGGCATGAATGAAGTTGGCACAGACCCCCTTCCAATGCAGGACCCGCCAGAGAAACCCCCAGGCAACCCTGTCGAACGCCTTTTCGGCGTCCAGCAGGATCGCACCAAGGGGGGAACCCGTGGCCTATGCCCAGTCTAAGAGTGCTATAACACGACGGACATGATCCGTCGTGTCCCTACCTGGAATGAATCCATGTTGGCGGATGGAAACTAATGGTGATATCACTAACGCTAGCCTTGTTGCCAGAATTTTTGCAAATATTTTATTGTCAGTGTTAATTAGTGATATCGGACGAAATGATGCAGGATCAAGCTCTGGCTTATCCTTCTTCTTTAAAAAGAATTATAGTTGTATAGCGCCAAGAGTCTGGAATCTGACCTAGTTGTGCCTCTCTAAGTATCTTCAGAAAATCCTCACGGATCTCGGACCGGAATATTTTATAAAATTCCAAAGGAATTCCGTCCGGACCTGCAGCCTTGCCATTTGCCAATGAATTCAATGCAGTTTCCACCTCATCCCATTCTATGGGTGCCGCCAAGATAATGTTCTGTTGGTCTGTTACTCTGAGAGTGTTGAGTTCTGTTCAAAAGGTACTAATATCATGATCTGCATTTGGGTCCTTAATTTCTTCCGTATAGAGGGATGTGTAAAACTCAAGAAAAACAGATAAGACAGATTCTGGAGTGTCTTGAATATTGCCATGAATGTCCTGAATCTTAGTGATGCGATTAGCCATAGCTTGTTGCTGGAGTCGTTTAGCCAGGACCTTACCCGACTGTTCACCAAACTCGAACATCGTCGAACGGTACTGAAGATATTTAGCCATGTTCACCACCACCACCACCACATCCACCACCATGTCCACCACTGTGAGAAGTGGCCTGGTATATGCTGGTCACTAGTTAAAGTGGCCACCTTGCACCAGTACAATTCGACTCTTATGGTAGATAGGTTTAAGACAACCTTTTTAAGAAAGCTATCCTAGTGGTAGCTGTGGCTAAGTCTCAGAGAAATGTAAAGCAGCTTGTTTTACCTTATAATCTCTTGAATCACTAAATGAAAGGACACTACACAGGTATATATATACAATATATATGTATTTATTACTAGACACACTCTACAAATCTCTTTATGAGATTAGAAGTCAGGAACATATGCACAAATCAATGTTTCACAACAAATTAAGCACTGATATGGCTGGGGCCCTAGGGGCGTACCAGACCATATACTAAAAAAGAGGTATAAGAAGAACGACTTGAGAAAGGAGAAGGCCGAAGGTCTTCAGAAGCGCTGGGGCCTCACTAATCCACCCAAGGCAGATAAGTAAAGGACCCACGGGAGGCGCATGCAGTGTGAGAACACAGCCGCGGATCCCAATAGACTTCAATTGAGCAAGTCGCGGTTGGAATTTTAAACCACGTCCACCACCATGTCCACCACCAGCATGTCTACCACATCTACCACATCCACCTCCACGTCCACCACCACATCCACAACCACCATGTCCACCACCACGTCCACCCCCACCACATCCACCACCACCACACCCACCACCACGTCCACCACCACGTCCACCACCATGTACACCACCACCAGCACTTCCACCACCACCACGTCCACCACCACCACGTCGATCACCACATCCACTACCACCAAGCCCACCACCACCACAACCCCCACGTGCACCACCACCACACCCACCACCACCACCACGTCCACCACCACCACGTCCACCACCACATCCACCACCACGTTTATATGTGTGTGTAAGGTGAGGTACAGGGAACCTATACCTCAGTGAGGAGTGCTAACACTACCTCACCCAGGCTGCAGTAGCAGGCCTGTGGTGTCAGATTTAGTCTGCTTCCCAGGGGTGGCATAATACATGCTTCAGCCCCTGGTAGGCCTGTGAAGTACCTATGCCCTTGGTACCTAAGGTACCATATACTAGGGGCTCATAAGGCACCACAGTATCCAATCACTAGTGCATCTAATATGCACTCCACGTTGTTTAGAGAGAACAGAGAGGCTGGGGCCCTGATTAGCAGGGTCCCAGTCAGACTATAGCCAGAAACCAGTGTTAACACCAGAAAAAAAGTGGGGGCAACATAAGTGCAGATCCAACTCTCCTACACACACCATGTCCACCACCACGTCCACCCCCACATCCACCACCACGTCCACCTCCACGTCCACCACCACCATGTCCACCACCACCACAACCACCACCACGGCCACCACCACCATGTCCACCACCACCACCACGCCCACCACCACCACGCCCAGCCCCACCATGTACACTGCCACCACATCCACCACCACGTTCACCACTACCACGCCCACCACCACGTCCACCACCATGTCCACCATCATATCCATCACCATGTCCAACACCACCATCACGTCCACCACCACCACATCCACCACCACCATGTCCACCACCACCATGTCCACCACCACCAATTCCACCACCACGTCCACAACCACCACCATGTCCACAACCACCACCACATCCACCACCACATCCTCCACCACCACCACCACCACATCCACCACCACATCCACCACCACATCCACCACCACGTCCACCACCACCACGTCCACCACCACATCCATCACTATGTCCACCACCACCACGTCCACCACATCCACCACCACATCCACCACCACATCCACCACATCCACCATCACCATGTCCACTACCACCACGTCCACCACCACCACCACATCCAGCACCACCACCACGTCCACCACCACCACCACATCCACCACCACCACGTCCACCACCAGCACATCCACCACATCCACTACCACATCCACCACCACATCCACCACATCCACCATCACCATGTCCACCACCACCACGTCCAGCACCACCACCACAACCAGCACCACCACCATGTCCACCACCACATCCACCACCATGTCCACCACCACCACGTCCACCATCACCACATCCACCACCACCCCGTCCACCACCATCTACACCACGTCCACCCCCACGTCCATCCCCACATCCACCACCACCACCTTGTCCACCACCGTGTCCACCACCAAAACCACTGTGTCCACCACCACCACATCCACCATGTCCACCACCACGTCCACCACCACCATGTCAACCACCAAGTCTACCACCACCACATCCACCACCATGTCCACCACCAGCATGTCTACCACATCTACCACATCCACCTCCACGTCCACCACCACATCCACATCCACCATGTCCACCACCACGTCCACCACCACCACATCCACCACCACCACACCCACCACCATGTCCACCACCACGTCCACCACCATGTACACCACCACCAGCACTTCCATTACCACCATGTCCACCACCACCACGTCGATCACCACATCCACTACCACCAAGCCCACCACCACCACCACCACAACCCCCACGTGTACCACCACCACACCCACCACCACCACCACGTCCACCACCACCACGTCCACCACCACATCCACCACCACGTCCACAACCATGTCCACCACCACGTCCACCACCATGTCCAAAACCACCATCACCATGTCCACCACCACGTCCACTACCACCACATCAATCACCACCATGCCCACACCCACCACCACGTCCACCACCACGTCTAGCACCACCGCCATGTCCACCACCACGTCCACCACCACCACATCCACCACCACATCCATAACCACCACCACGTCCAACACCACGTCCACCACCACCACGTCTACCACCATGTCTAAAACCACCACCACCACATCTACCACCACATCCACTACCACCACATCCACCACCACCATGCCCACCACCACATCCACCACCACCACGTCCACCACCACCACGCCCACCACCACCACACCCATACCCACCACCACATTCACCACCACGTCCACCACCACTTCCACCACCACATCCACCACCATGTCCTCATCCACCACCACGTCCACCACCACCACATCCACCACCACATCCACCACCAAGGCCACCACCACCAACATATCCACCACCACATCCACCACCAACATGTCCACCACCACCACTATGTCCTCCACCATCATGTCCTCCACCACCACCACATCCACCACCACCACCACCTCATCCTCCACTGCGTCCACCTCCAAAACCACCACATCCACCACCACCATGTCCACCACCACCATGTCCACCACCACCACATCTACCACAACCACGTCCCCACCACCACGTCCACCACCATGTCCACCACCACATCCACAACCACCACCACCATGTCCACCACGATGTCCACCACCACGTCCACCACCACCATGTCCACCACCACCACGTCCACCACCACGACATCCACCACCACGTCCCCCACCACCACATCCATCACCATGTCCACCACTACCATGTCCACCACCACATCCACCACCTCGTCCACAACCACCACCTCCACATCCACCACAATATCCACCACCACGTCCACCACCACAACCACACCCACCACCACCACACCCACCATCACCACGTCCACCACTTCCACCACCACCACATCCACCACCACCATGTCCACCACCATGTCAACCACCAACAAGGCCACCACCATTTCCACCACCACCATGTCCACCACCATGTTCACCACCACCACCACATCCACCACCATGTCCACAACCACCACCACCATGTCCACCACCACCACATACACCACCACCATGTCCAACACCGCCACCACGTCCACCACCTCCACCACCACCATGTCCACAACCACCACCACCACCATGTCCACCACCACCACATCCACCACCACCATGTCCAACACTGCCACCACGTCCACCACCTCCATCACCACCATGTCCACCACCACCACGTCCACCACGTCCACCACCACGTCCACCACCACCACGTCCACCACCACCACACCCACCACCACCATGTACACTGCCACCACATCCACCACCACGTTCACCACTACCACGCCCACCACCACGTCCACCACCATGTCCACCACCATGTCCATCACCATGTCCACCACCACCATCACGTCCACCACCACCACATCCACCACCACCATGTCCACTACCACCATGTCCACCACCATGTCCACGTCCACCATGTCCACTACCACCAAGTCCACCACCATGTCCACAACCACCACCACATCCACCACCATGTCCTCCACCACCACCACCACATCCACCACCACATCCACAACCACCACCACCACCAACACGTCCACCACCACATCCATCACCATGTCCACCATCACCACCACGTCTACCACATCCACCACCACATCCACCACCACATCCAACACATCCACCATCACCATGTCCACTACCACCACGTCCACCACCACATCAAGCACCACCACCACATCCACCACCACCACCACATCCACCTCCACCACGTCCACCACCAGCACATCCACCACATCCACCACCACATCCACCACCACATCCACCACCACATCCACCACATCCACCATCACCATGTCCACCACCACGTCCAGCACCACCACCACAACCAGCACCACCACCACGTCCACCACCACCACCACATCCACCATCATGTCCACCACCACCACGTCCACCATCACCACATCCACCACCACCCCGTCCACCACCACCTACACCACGTCCACCCCCACGTCCACCCCAACGTCCACCACCACCACCACCTTGTCCACCACTGTGTCCACCACCAAAACCACCGTGTCCACCAACACCACATCCACCACGTCCACCACCATGTCCACCATCAAGTCCACCACCACCACGTCCACCACCATGTCCACCACAGCACATCTACCACATCTACCACGTCCACCTCCATGTCCACCACCACATCCACAACCACCATGTCCACCACCACGTCCACCACCACCACATCCACCACCACCACATCCACCACCACGTCCACCACCACGTCTACCACCATGTCCACCACCATCACCATGTCCACCACCACCAGCACGTCCACCACAACCACATCCACCACCACCATGTCGATCACCACATCCACCACCACCAAGCCCACCACCACCACCACCACAACCCCCACGTGTACCATCACCACACCCACCACCACCACCACCACTTCTACCACCACGTCCACCACCACCACGTCCACCACCACATCCACCACCACCACATCCACCACCACGTCCACAACCACGTCCACCACCACGTCCACCACCACCACATCCACCACCATGTCCAAAACCACCATCACCATGTCCACCACCACGTCCACTACCACCACATCCACTACCACCGTGCCCACCACCACCACCATGTGTACCACCACCACCCACACCCACACCCACCACCACATCCACCACCACGTTCACCACCACCACCATGTCCACCACCACGTCCACCACCACCACATCCACCACCACATCCATAATCACCACCACGTCCAACACCATGTCCACCACCACCACGTCCACCACCATGTCCAAAACCACCACCACCACATCCACCACCACGTCCACTACCACCACATCCACTACCACCATGCCCACCACCACATCCACCACCACCATGTCCACCACCACCACGCCTACCACCACCACGCCCACACCCACCACCACGTTCACCACCACCACCACGTCCACCACCACTTCCACCACCACGTCCACCACCACCACATCCACCACCAGCCCGTCCACCACCTCCACCATGTCCACAACCGCCACGTCCACCACCACTATGCCCATCATGTCCACCAGCACCATGATGTCAACCTCCACCATGACGTCCACCATGTCTACCACCACCACGTCCACCACCACCATGCCAACCCCCACCACGCCCATCACCACCACATCCACCACCATGTCCACCACAACCATGTCCACCACCATGTCCACCACCACTATGTCCACCACTACAACCATATCCACCACCACCACCATGTCCACAACCACCACATCCACCATCACGTCCACCACATCCACCACCACAACTACGTCCACCACCACCACGTAGTAAGCAACTACTTGGACGCAGGTGATTCTGAATGTGATTTATTCAGATACAGCTACTCAGCAGACAAGAGCACGATGAAAGGCTGTCTCCTCCACCAACAGCTCCGCAAACGATTTAAATAACCACAAACAATCGATTGCCAAGCAACCATAAGATTCTATGACACGGTACATAGATAAACAGAGTAGTGAAACTAAGAAAGGGAGATATAACATATCCTCTTTCCTCCCAACAAAATAAACAAAAAAAACAAGCAAAACAAAAAAACAAAAATACAATACCTAAACTAACAATTGATATAAAAAATATGGTCAACTATCAATCACAGTATCTATAAAAAACATATGTTCACATTCTCAATTATGATATCTGTAAGGTACATTTCTCGATCTATTGCTTCTTCTAAGAGAACCCTCCAAAGTTTTTGTGTCTTGAACAACATGAGAGGTTGAAGGTGACAAGGTAAATCTGTAACCTTCTTTACCTTTACAATTTTGTTAGCATTCCACCATTTCCCTCCTTCAACTTGTACAGCATTCCTTCCCACCTTAGTAACCTTTACTGGAAGACCAAACTTAGATTCACCTTTGTTTACATGAAAAAGAGTTCTAATGCGGACAAAATCACCTACAAAGAAGTGCACAGTTTTGACACCACGTTTGTTATCAAACCACATTTTTTGTTTATGTTGGGAATTGGAAACATTTTCACGTACCAATGTCATAAGACTATCAACATCAGGAACAGAATTAAGTAATCTGTTCGTCCATGTAGGTTTGAAAGTTGTATTAGCTCTCCTACCTCTCAGAAGTTGAAACGGAGAGACTTTGGTGGTGGAATGTGGGGTAGTTCTATAGAACCAAAGCATACTGTCAATTGAGCTAAGGATGTCAGCGTTTCGAGATCTTGCCCACTTAATACAATCACCCACCACCCTGTTCATCCACTCGACAAGACCATTAGATTGAGGGTGATAGAGCGAACGTTTTACATGCTTAATATGACACGAGCGCAAGAAACATTTGAATTCTGAACTAATAAATTGTGTCCCATTGTCTGTAACAACTGTATCGGGAAAACCCTCTCTCATAAAAACCTCTTTTAAAAAAGAGATCACCGAACAAGATGAAGAGTCTTTGACAACTTTAAGTTCAGGCCATTTAGAAGAATCGTCAATCATGACAAAAATAAAATGACACCCCCCTGGTAGCATTTCTAGTGGTCCTATAATGTCCAATCCAACCTTAGACCACGGTTCTGAAGGACATTCTATGGGGAGAAGAGGAGGAGTTGTCACCTTCAAACCTTTGTCAACTGAACGACAAATCGCACAGCAATCGACAAGTTGATTGATATCATTATCCATAGCTGGCCACCAGAAGGATTGACGAACCCTTCGCTTAGTAAGCATAGTACCCAAATGACCCTCATGTGCCTTAGAAATAATATTCCTTCTGAGGCTTTGAGGGGCAATAAGCTTATCACCACGCAAAAGTACTCCATCCTCCACTGAAATTTCAGACTCTACTTTCCAAAAAGGTTGTAAAGGTTGTGGGAGTACACGTTCTTTTGGGCACCCTGATTTAACTAATTCACACACACGTTGCAAAACTTGATCCTCACTGAGGGCTTTTACCCATTCATCAACTGAATCAAGACCATGCTCATGAAGATCAATAGACACTACAAAACAATCTTCAGAATCATCCCCAACCTCACATTCAGAATCCTCTAACTTCCAACTGTCAAGTGGAAAACGCGAACAAATAATCAGCTCTAAGGTTTCTACCTCCAGAGATGTGCAGTACATCAAACTGATATTGCATGAGACGAGAAACCATGTGAAGAATCCATGGAGAACATGATTTCCCTGTACCTGAACTTAATATACTGACTAGGGGTTTGTGATCAGTTTTTAATGTAAAACATTTTCCCCAAATGTATGGTCGGAACTTTTCAACAGCCCACAAACATGAAAGTAGTTCCTTCTCAATTACAGAGTATTGTAACTCCGCATCTCTCAAAACTCTGGATGCAAACTCAACAGTATTTTCTCCCGAAGGAGAATCTTGGGTTAAAACAGCTCCCAAACCAACTTGGCTTGCATCAACTATGATACATGAAGCGAACGTAGGATCATAAGGTTTAAGTGCCCCACTCTTAGCAAGTGACAATTTCACGTACTGCAAAGCCAATTCACACTCATCCGTCCATGCAAAAATCACCCCCTTGCATAAGAGTCAACTAATGGGATGAACTATTGAAGCATAGTTCGGGACAAACTTGGAATAGTATTCCAGCAAACCCAGAAGTGATTTGACTCCTGCCTTGTCAGAAGGTGTTGGGGCACGGGTGATTGCATCAAGTAAACCTTGCCTAGGCCTGATTCCATCACTAGAAATCAAATGACCCAGATATTCAATCTCATCACAAAGAAATTTGCATTTCTCTGATTTTACTACCACACCCTGATTCTTTAACAAGTCAAAAACTTTCTTGAGTAATAAATTGTGTGAAGGAATGTCTTTTGAGTGGATTAGAATATCATCCTGAAAGACCAGAACTCCGCTAATCCCACCTAAAATGTTTTGCATCACCCTCTGAAACACTGATGCCGCAGACGCAAGCCCAAACGGCATCCTTTTAAACTGAAATGTGCCAAGTGGAGAAATAAATGCTGTAAGATGACGAGAGGAAGGAACCAATTCGATCTGATGATGGGCACTTGCCAAATCTAGTTTTGAAAAATATCTAGACCCCTTGACACTTGAGAAAAGATCAGAGATTTTGGGTAACGGGTGGGAATCAACCCAGATCTCCTTATTGAGAGACCTCAAGTCCACACAGACGCGAAGTTTTCCACATTTTTTCCGAGCATCTACCAAGGGAGAAAGCCAAAGCGAGGACTCCGTCGGCTCACTGATTCCCTGCTCACATAACATTTTAAGTTCTTTGTCCAAATCGTCCCTCACACTGAAAGGTACACCTCTCAATTTGTGTTTGATTGGAAGGGCACCTTCTTTTACTATGATTTTATGTCGAAAACCCTTAATTGTACCTAAACTTTCACCAAAGACAGAAGGGTATTGTTCCTTCCAACTGCCCAATTGTTGGTCTTCTGTGATTACCAAGACTTGTTCACTAGTACCTGGTCTGAGTACCATTCCGAACAATCCTTGATGGTACCAACCAAGAATGTTAAGACCTTTAACGGCAACATAGATCTTACCTCAAATTTTCCTGTCTTTGAAAACAAGTTCGTCTTCGAAAAAAACCAAAAGAAGAATTTTGCGTCCCTCGTACGAGACTGGGGAGCGATCAGGAGGTTGAAGTTGTTTGTCACCCCATGTATCATAAAACAACTTTTGAGTAATCATTGTTATTCTAGCCCCAGAATCAACTAAGAGATTGAGAGGTTTACCGCCAACTATAATCTCTACAACAGGATCCACACATTCAGATGAATCATTAACATTAGACACAATATCATGAAGGTCAGTAACCACTGATATGATTTCCGGATCAGAATCCTGATCGGACTCAACAACACAAGCAACAGGGTTAAATGGTTTCTTCCTTTTCATGCAAACTTTAGCAAAATGCCCTATTTTTTTGCAATAATTGCACGTAACGTTTGCTCCTGGACACTTTGCACCTTTTTGGTGAGGAGGGTTTCCACATCGGTAACACATGTTCCTTGTAGTTTGAGATTGATAAACACTGTTCCCTCCACTAATATCTTTACGTGAGCTGACCTTTGTCAATGAAGATTTTGACACACTTTGTTTGTCCTTACCCTGGCTAGTGATAACATTAACAGATTCTGTAAAATTGCCCTCCAATTCTTTCAAAGATGTCACCGATGTCTCAATGCTTTTAGCTATTTTTATAGTTTCAAGAGTGGGATTTGCTAGAGATAGAAGTTTCTGACGAATCTGTTTATCTTTACAGTGGCATACAAACTGATCACGGATCAATTGGTCAGTGAAGTTTTCGAACTGACATAAAGAAGCAAAATTACGTAATACTGAAATGTAAGAATCCACATCTTCACTTTCACTCTGTTTGCGTTTGAAAAATTAGTGCCGTAACACCATTAAACTGGGTTGTTTATCAAATCTTAACTTGAGTTTTGCAACAGTATCTTGAAATGCATCCACAATTTCTTCTGGAGGATAAATAATTTCCGGGAGATGTTTGAAAATGGAACGTCCTTCAAAACCAAGGGCATGCAGAAGGAGATATTTCTTCATTTCACTTGAAAACCTGGATGCACCAATGGCACCCAGGAAGGTTTGGAAAGCATCGAACCACACCTCCCACCTGACAGGAGGTTCTCCTGGAGATTCTAAAAACGAAGGAGGTGGAGCTACAGACTGAATAATGTTGACCAAATGGAGTTTTGTCTTGAACTACAAATTAACCCCTTTGATGCGCATGATGGAGCGGTTCCGTCATGCTCGTCGGTTGCGCTGTGCGCATGACGGAACCGCTCCGTCATGGCCCCGCCCGTGCACAGAACCTTCAGCACAGTGCGGAAATCCGCGCTGCGCTGAAGGGGTTAACATGTAAAATAAGCAAACCTAGAGTACACAAATTAACTCTAATGCATGACTTACATGAAAGTTACAAGAATATAACCATGTATAGACATTGAACATGTAAATCTAACTTCATAAAGTGTTGGTGTGAATTTCAATTAACGAACATTAAAAACAAAATTGGTTCAAGTTTCTCCCTATTTACCTGAGTACATAAATAAATTCATGCAGATAAAAATGAAATAAGCAAATTAAAATGAAGAGTGTAATGAGACACAATTTAGTAACTTCAATACGTGTTTTCCATTGTGTGAACAAACTCCTTTAAAACACTGAATTTGGAACACAAAGACGTGCTGATCGTCGATCAGCAGAGCGAGTGAATGTTTTAAATATGCCTTTACTTTTCCGGTGAAAACGAGAGACGTGCTGATCATCGTGTGATGACAGCACTTTTGAAAGGTGCTGATCGTCGATCAGCTGAGATGGCTTAGATAATTCAATATTTTGAAAGAATTTAGACGTGCCAATCGCCGTGATTGGCTTGATCTGTAGTTTTGGCCTCACGAAGTAGATAGACGCTGTTAAGCACTGATCACGTTACAGATGACGCGGTGTCCCCCAAGCGAACGTTGGAGAATCGCGGCCTGGATCAGGCAAGTCAGGCAGATCTGGGCCTGCAACCGTCAGTGCGCAGCAGCGGTGATCAGCCAGCGCTAGCTTTACTGCGCAAGCCGGGCAAGAAGCGTTACAATCGCCAAAACAATCGAGAGTTTCCGTACTGAACCTGTAGGATTATTAATATACTTTATTTGTGAGGAGTTTTCTTGTTAAACGTCTTGATACGTAAATATTGAATAGACAAGCCTCTTTGCGCAGCGGGATTCTAGATGAGAAGACTTTGCGGTGAAAGCTTACCGTCGTAATCCTTTTTAAATAGATAGTCTTACCGCAATCCGTCTAGATACAGAGCTTGTCACTCAGCTTTGTGCGCGGGGTCCAACATGTGACTGAGTAGCACTCGATCGTCGCCACAATAATTGTAATAAGCAACTACTTGGACGCAGGTGATTCTGAATGTGATTTATTCAGATACAGCTACTCAGCAGACAAGAGCACGATGAAAGGCTGTCTCCTCCACCAACAGCTCCGCAAATGATTCAACTAACCACAAACAATCGGTTACCAAGCAACCATAAGATTCTATGACACGGTACACAGATAAACAGAGTAGTGAAACTAAGAAAGGGAGAAATAACACACATCCACCACCACATCAACCACCACCACGTCAACCACCAGCACATCCACCACTACCACGTCCACCACCACCACATCCACCACTACCACATCCACCACCACCACATCCACCACCACCACCACTTCCACCACCACCACATCCACCACCACCATGTCCACCATCACCACATCCACCACCACCACATCCACCACCACCACGTTCACCACCATGTTCACTACCTCCACATCCACCACCATCATGCCCACCACCACCACCACGTCTACCACCACCACGCCCACACCCACCACCACGTCCACCACCACGTCTACCACCACGTCTACCACCACGTCCACCACCACGTCCACCACCACCACATCCACCACTACGTCCACAACCACCACCACGTGTACCACCACGACCACCACCATGTCCAAAACAACCACCACGTCCACCACCACGTCCACTACCACCAAATCCACCACCACCATGCCCACCACCACGTCCACGCTCACCAGCACCACCACATCCACCACCACTTCCACCACCATGTCCACCACCATGTCCTCATCCACCACCAAATCCACCACCACCACATTCACCACCAAGGCCACCACCACCACCATATCCACGACCAGCATGTCCACCACCACTATGTCCTCCACCACCATGTCCTCCACCACCACCACATCCAACACCACCACGTCAACCACCAGCACATCCACCACTACCACGTCCACCACCACCACATCCACCACTACCACATCCACCACCACCACATCCACCACCACCACCACTTCCACCACCACCACATCCACCATCACCATGTCCACCATCACCACATCCACCACCACCACATCCACCACCACCACGTCCACCACCATGTTCACTACCTCCACATCCACCACCATCATGCCCACCACCACCACCACGTCTACCACCACCACGCCCACACCCACCATCACATCCACCACCACTTCCACCACCACGTCTACCACCACGTCCACCACCACATCCACCACCACCACATCCACCACCATGTCCACAACCACCACCACGTGTACCACCACGACCACCACCATGTCCAAAACAACCACCACGTCCACCACCACGTCCACTACCACCAAATCCACCACCACCATGCCCACCACCACGTCCACACTCACCACCACCACCACGTCCACCACCACTTCCACCACCATGTCCACCACCATGTCCTCATCCACCACCAAATCCACCACCACCACATCCACCACCAAGGCCACCACCACCACCATATCCACCACCAGCACGTCCACCACCACTATGTCCTCTACCACCATGTCCTCCACCACCACCACATCCAACACAACCACCACCACCATCTCGTCCACCACTGCGTCCACCACCAAAATCACCACGTCCACCGCCACCACGTCCACCACCACCACCACCACATCCACCACCACCACGTCCACCACCACGTTCACCTCCACGTCAACAACCACCACCACATCCACCACGATGTCCACCACCACGTCCACCACCACCATGTCCACCACCACCACATCCACCACCACCACCACCACATCCTCCATCACCACTCCCCCACCACCACATCCACCACCTTGTTCACCACCACCACGTCCACCACCACGTCCAAAACCACCACCTCCACGTCCACCACGATATCCACCACCACGTCCACCACCACAACCACGCCCACCACGCCCACCACCACCACACCCACCACCACCATGTCCACCACCACCACGTCCACCACCACCACGTCCACCACCACCACATCCACCACCACCATGTCCACCACCATGTCAACCACCAACAAGGCCACCACCATTTCCACCACCACATCCACTACCACTTCTACCACCACAGTGTCCTCCACCACCACCACGTCCACCACCACATCCACCACCACCACATCCACAACCACCACGTCCACCACCACAACATCCACCACCACCACCACATCCACCACCACGTCCAGCACCACCACCACGTCCACCACCACCATGTCTACAACCACCACCACGTCCACCACCATCACCACGTCTACCACCACCATGTCCACCACCATCAACACCACGTCCACCCCCACGTCCAGCACCACCTCATCCACCACCACGTCCACCACCAAAACCACCACATCCAGCACCACCACATCCAGCACCACCACGTCCAGCAGCACCATGTCCACCACCACCACCACATTCCCCACCACCACATCCCCCACCACCATGTCCACCACCACATCCACCACCACCACCACCACATCCACCACCACCACCACGTCCACCACCACATCCACCAACACAACCACCACCACCATGCCCACCACCACCACATCCACCACCACCACGTCCACCACCACCACCTCCACCACCACTACGTCCACCACCATCTCAACCACCAACAAAGCCACCACCACCACCATTTCCACCACGTCCACCACCACCAAGTCCACCATCACAGTGTCCTCCACCACCACCACGTCCACAGCCATGTTCACCACCACCACATCCACCACCATGTCCACCACTGTGAGAAGTGGCCTGGTATATGCTGGTCACTAGTTAAAGTGGCCACCTTGCACCAGTACAATTCGACTCTTATGGTAGATAGGTTTAAGACAACCTTTTTAAGAAAGCTATCCTAGTGGTATCTGTGGAGAGCAGCCTTCAGGCTAAGTCTCAGAGGAATGTAAAGCAGCTTGTTTTACCTTATAATCTCTTGAATCACTAAATGAAAGGACACCACACAGGTATATATATAAAATATATATTTATATATTACTAGACACACTCTACTAATCTCTTTATGAGATTAGAAGTCAGGAACATATGCACAAATCAATGTTTCACAACAAATTAAGCACTTATATGGCTGGGGCCCTAGGGGCATACCAGACCATATACTAAAAAAGAGGTATAAGAAGAACGACTTGAGAAGGGAGAAGGCCTAAGGTCTTCAGAAGCGCTGGGGCCTCACTAATCCACCCAAGGCAGATAAGTAAAGGACCCACAGGAGACGCATGCAGTGTGAGAACACAGCCGCGGATCCCAATAGACTTCAATGGAGCAAGTCGCGGTTGGAATTTGAAAGTTTTAGGATACATCGGGAGAGTCTACAAGCAAGTCACTTACAGGGTAAGTAGTTCTAGAGCCAACACACACAGGAGCACCGGAGTACTCGAGTTACCTCACCCAGGGAAGCCGGGTGCATAGGTGTCTTTTGGTGTCAGGTCGCTGCGTTGTTTTCAATGGGAGCCAAAGAAAACTTGCTGCTTGTGAAGACAGGAGAAGTGTCCGGTGGAATCCAAGGCTGGATTCGGAAGAAAGAAGACCTGAAAGCAGAGGAGACAGTGTTCAAAGTCACTAGCCAGTGACCCGGGGCCAGGAAGCTGGATGCCCACAGATGTCGGGTGTTTTCAGGTGATCACGAGTGTCTTGACTCTTCAGCCACGATGTCCAGGAGGTGTCGACGATGACCAGGAGCTGGATTCAGAGTGTCCCATGAAGTCTGCAGCTTACTGAGTTGTCGGCAACCGGATTGGAGCCAACAAGCCTTGGCAACCGTTTGGTTCTGTGGAAAAGTCTTCAGGGGACCCACAAGCCAACTGGCAAGGGATCGTGAAGATGCCTCGTGAGGATTCACTTCAAAGGAGCCCACGGTCACTTGGGACGAGGTAGGCCTCTGATTTTCGAAGGAAATCCTGCTGGAGGCTTGGTCCAAAGCACAAGTTTGTAGAACGTCGTGAAGGGGTTGCACTCGACAATAGCGCACGGTACTCAGTTATTGCTGTTCCTCGACACTCGTGGGGTCCACTCGCCTCAGCTTCACTGGGGACTCACAATGGCTCTTGAGAAGTCAGGAAATCCACTACCGGGGCTGCAGGGACTTCGGACTCCGGCGGGAGCGGGAAAGTTTGCGACAGTTGATGTAAAGTTTTGGTGCCGGCCAAGCAGGGGAGTCACTCCTTGACTCCAAGGGAGATTCTTCAGTCTTCCAAAGGTAGTGGAACGTCGAAGGTCCAGGATTCTTCTTCAGAGCGTCATCCAGGGATATCTAGTTTGCAATGGCAAGGGTTCCCTAACTTATACTACAAGGAAGGGAGGGACTAGCTCTATGACCACTCCTATGGGAGGGTCAGGGGAGTGGGTGGCTACACCCACTTCCCTTTGTCCAGTTTCGTGCCAGAGCAGGGGCTGGTAGCCCCTGAACTGGTTTGAGCTGGCATATGCACAGAGGAGCCTACTGCTCCCCCAGTGCAGGACTTCAAAGCACTCTAGAAGTGCACCCACCCAGCCCCAATACACTAAATCCTGTCTGAAAGGTGGTTACACCTCCCTGTGACAGGATGCCTATTGTTGGGCCTCCTCCACTGTGAGTTTCGGTCAGCCGCAGGAGGGCAGCCCAGTGTCTGTGCTGGTGGCATCCATTTTGTGATGCCAGGGCTCTTCAGGATTCTACCGTGTTTCCACAGTGGGTACATGTCTATCCGTCTAGAAGGGTGGGATCATACTTCCACACCAGTTACTGGTGTGGGGGTATGATTCCAAAGCGTTTGACACCAAACACGAAATGTTTTGATGCAGCCATCCCAAAGTTAGCATTTACCGCTAGGTTATAATGCACTTAAGAGTATATGGTTTAACCGCATCCACAAACAGCTACAGGGAATAGACTCTGAGAGCTGCAGAGGGGCCCTGCTCAGGCAGAGGCACCCCCTCACATGGAAACCAAGCACCCTGCCCTCAGGATTGATAGGGCCTGCCTTAGGGGTGACTGATAGGTTTATATGTGTGTGTAAGGTGAGATATAGGAACCTGTACCTCAGTGAGGAGTGCTAACACTACCTCACCCAGGCTGCCGTAGCAGGCCTGTGGTGTCAGATTTAGTCTGCTTCCCATGGGTGGCATAATACATGCTTCAGCCCCTGGTAGGCCTGTGAAGTACCTACGCCCTTGGTACCTAAGGTAACATATACTAGGGGCTCATAAGGCACCACAGTACCCAATCACTAGTGCATCTAATATGCACTCCAAGTTGTTTAGAGAGAACAGAGAGGCTGGGGCCCTGATTAGCAGGGTCCCAGTCAGACTATAGCCAGAAACCAGTGTTAACATCAGAAAAAAAGTGGGGGCAACGTAAGTGCAGATCCTACTCTCCTATACACACCATGTCCACCATCACGTCCACAACCACCACCACCACCACGTCCACCACCACGTCCACCACCACGTCCACCACCACCATGTAAACCACCACCACAACCACCACCACGTCCACCACCACCATGTCCACCACCACCACCACCACCACGTCCACCACCTCCACCACCACCACATCCACCACCACCACGCCCACCACCACCATGTCCACTGCCACCACATCCACCACCACGTTCACCACCACCACGCCCACCACCACGTCCACCATGTCCACCACCATGTCCATCACCATGTCCACCACCACCATGTCCACCACCACGTCCATGTCCACCACCACCACCACGTCCACCACCACCAAGTTCACCACCACGTCCACGTCCACAACCACCACCACGTCCACAACCACCACCACATCCACCACCACCACCACGTCCTCCACCACCACCACCACATCCACCACCACATCCACAACCACCACCACCACGTCCACCACCACATCCACCACCACATCCACCACCACAATGTCCACAACCACCATGTCCACCACCACCCCGTCCACCACCATCTACACCATGTCCACCCCCACGTCCACCCCCACGTCCACCACCACCTTGTCCACCACCGTGTCTACCACCAAAACCACCGTGTCCACCACCACCACATCCACCACATCCACCACCACGTCCACCACCACCACCATGTCCACCACCAAGTCCACCACCACCACGTCCACCACCATGTCCACCACCAGCACGTCTACCACATCTACCACATCCACCTCCACATCCACCACCACATCCACAACCACCATGTCTACCACCACGTCCACGACCACCACATCCACCACCACCACATCCACCACCACATCCACCACCACGTCCACCACCATGCCCACTACCACCAGCACGTCCACCACCACCATGTCCACCACCACCACATTGATCACCACATCCACCACCACCAAGCCCACCACCACCACCACCACAACCTCACGTGCACCACCACCACGCCCACCACCACCACCACGTCCACCACCACCACATCCACCACCACATCCACCACCACGTCCACAACCACATCCACCACCACGTCCACCACCACCACATCCACCACCATGTCCAAAACCACCATCACCATGTCCACCATCATGTCCACTACCACCATATCAACCACCACCATGCCCACCACCACGTCTACCACCAACACCCATGCCCACACCCACCACCATGTCCACCACCACCACCATGACCACCACCACGTCCACCACCACCACATCCACCACCACATCCATAACCACCACCACGTCCAACTCCACGTCCACCACCACCACGTCTACCACCATGTCTAAAACCACCACCACCACATCCACCACCACGTCCACTACCACCACATCCACCACTACCATGCCCACCACCACATCCACCACCACCACGTCCACCACCACCACGCCCACCACCACGCCCACACCCACCACCACGTTCACCACCACGTCCACCACCACTTCTACCACCACATCCACCACCATGTCCTCATCCACCACCACGTCCACCACCACCACATCCACCACCACATCCACCACCAAGGCCACCACCACCAACATATCCACTACCACCACCATATCCACCACCAACAAGTCCACCACCACCACTATGTCCTCCACCACCATGTCCTCCACCACCACCACATCCACCACCACCACCACCTCATCCATCACTGCGTCCACCTCCAAAACCACCACGTCCACCACCACCACGTCCACCACCACCATGTCCACCACCACCACATCCACCACAACCACGTCCCCCACCACCACGTCCACCACCATGTCCACCACCACGTCCACAACCACCACCACCATGTCCACCATGATGTCCACCACCACGTCCACCACCACCATGTCCACCACCACCACGTCCACCACCACAACATCCACCACCATATCCCCCACCACCACATCCACCACCATGTCCACCACTACCATGTCCACCACCACATCCACCACCTCGTCCACAACCACCACCTCCACATCCACCACAATATCCACCACCAAGTCCACAACCACAACCACCACCACACCCACCATCACCACGTCCACCACCACCACATCCACCACCACCACATCCACCACCACCACATCCACCACCACCATGTCCACCACCATATCAACCACCAACAAGGCCACCACCATTTCTACCACCACCACGTCCACCACCACTTCCACCACTACAGTGTCCTTCACCACCACCATGTCCACCACCATGTTCACCACCACCACCACATCCACCACCATGTCCACAACCACCACCACTACCATGTCCACCACCACCACATACACCACCACCATGTCCAACACTGCCACCACGTCCACCACCTCCACCACCACCATGTCCACAACCACCACCACCACCAAGCCCACCACCACCACCACAACCCCCACGTGCACCACCACCATGCCCACCACCACCACCACGTCCACCACCACCACATCCACCACCACATCCACCACCACGTCCACAACCACATCCACCACCACGTCCACCACCACCACATCCACCACCATGTCCAAAACCACCATCACCATGTCCACCATCACGTCCACTACCACCATATCAACCACCACCATGCCCACCACCACGTCTACCACCAACACCCATGCCCACACCCACCACCACGTCCACCACCACCACCATGACCACCACCACGTCCACCACCACCACATCCACCACCACATCCATAACCACCACCACGTCCAACACCACGTCCACCACCACCACGTCTATCACCATGTCTAAAACCACCACCACCACATCCACCACCACATCCACTACCACCACATCCACCACTACCATGCCCACCACCACATCCACCACCACCACGTCCACCACCACCACGCCCACCACCACGCCCACACCCACCACCACGTTCACCACCACGTCCACCACCACTTCTACCACCACATCCACCACCATGTCCTCATCCACCACCACATCCACCACCACCACATCCACCACCACATCCACCACCAAGGCCACCACCACCAACATATCCACTACCACCACCATATCCACCACCAACAAGTCCACCACCACCACTATGTCCTCCACCACCATGTCCTCCACCACCACCACATCCACCACCACCACCACCTCATCCATCACTGCGTCCACCTCCAAAACCACCACGTCCACCACCACCACGTCCACCACCACCATGTCCACCACCACCACATCCACCACAACCACGTCCCCCACCACCACGTCCACCACCATGTCCACCACCACGTCCACAACCACCACCACCATGTCCACCATGATGTCCACCACCACGTCCACCACCACCATGTCCACCACCACCACGTCCACCACCACAACATCCACCACCATATCCCCCACCACCACATCCACCACCATGTCCACCACTACCATGTCCACCACCACATCCACCACCTCGTCCACAACCACCACCTCCACATCCACCACAATATCCACCACCAAGTCCACCACCACAACCACAACCACCACCACACCCACCATCACCACGTCCACCACCACCACATCCACCACCACCACATCCACCACCACCACATCCACCACCACCATGTCCACCACCATATCAACCACCAACAAGGCCACCACCATTTCTACCACCACCACGTCCACCACCACTTCCACCACTACAGTGTCCTTCACCACCACCATGTCCACCACCATGTTCACCACCACCACCACATCCACCACCATGTCCACAACCACCACCACTACCATGTCCACCACCACCACATACACCACCACCATGTCCAACACTGCCACCACGTCCACCACGTCCACCACCACCATGTCCACAACCACCACCACCACCATGTCCACCACCACCACATCCACCACCACCACATCCAACACTGCCACCACATCCACCACCTCCATCACCACCATGTTCACCACCACCACGTCCACCACGTCCACCACCATGTCCACCACCACCACGTCCACCACCACCACACCCACCACCACCATGTACACTGCCACCACATCCACCACCACGTTCACCACCACCACGCCCACCACCACGTCCACCACCATGTCCACCACCATGTCCATCACCATGTCCACCACCACCATCACGTCCACCACCACCACATCCACCACCACCATGTCCACCACCACGTCCACGTCCACCATGTCCACCACCACCAAGTCCACCACCACGTCCAAAACCACCACCACATCCACCACCACGTCCTCCACCACCACCACCACATCCACCACCACATCCACAACCACCACCACCATGTCCACCACCACGTCCACCACCACGTCTACCACCAACACGTCCACCACCACATCCATCACCATGTCCACCACCACCACCACGTCCACCACATCCATCACCACATCCACCACCACATCCAACACATCCACCATCACCATGTCCACTATCATCACGTCCACCACCACATCCAGCACCACCACCACGTCCACCACCACCACCACATCCACCACCACCACGTCCACCACCAGCACATCCACCACATCCACATCCACCACCACATCCACCACCACATCCACCATCACCATGACCAACACCACGTCCAGCACAACCACCACAACCAGCACTACCACCACGTCCACCACCACCACCACATCCATCACCATGTCCACCACCACCATGTCCACCATCACCACATCCACCACCACCCCATCCACCACCATCTACACCATGTCCACCCCCACGTCCACCCCCACATCCACCACCATCACCACCACCTTGTCCACCACCGTGTCCACCACCAAAACCACCGTGTCCACAACCACCACATCCACCACATCCACCACCATGTCCACCACCACCATGTCCATCATCAAGTCCACCACCACCACGTCCACCACCATGTCCACCACCAGCACATCTACCACATCTACCACATCCACCTCCACGTCCAACACCACATCTACAACCACCATGTCCACCACCACGTCCACCACCACCACATCCACCACCACCACATCCACCACCAAGTCCACCACCACATCCACCACCACCACCATGTCCACCACCACCAGCACGTCCACCACCACCACGTCCACCACCACCATGTCGATCACCACATCCACCACCACCAAGCCCACCACCAACACAACCCCCATGTGTACCACCACCACACCCACCACCACCACCACGTCTACCACCACGTCCACCACCACCACGTCCACCACCACATCCACCACCACCACATCCACCACCACGTCCACAACCACGTCCACCACCACGTCTACCACCACCACATCCACCACCACATCCTCCACCACCACCACCACATCCACAACCACCACCACCATGTCCACCACCACATCCACCACCACGTCCACCACCACCATGTCCACAACCACCACGTCCACCACCACCCCGTCCACCACCATCTACACCATGTCCACCCCCACGTCCACCCCCATGTCCACCACCACCACCTTGTCCACCACCGTGTCCACCACCAAAACCACTGTGTCCACCACCACCACATCCACCATGTCCACCACCACGTCCACCACCACCATGTCCACCACCAAGTCCACCACCACCACGTCTACCACCATGTCCAACACCAGCACATCTACCACATCTACTACATCCACCTCCACGTCCACCACCACATCCACAACCACCATGTCCACCACCACGTCTACCACCACCACATCCACCACCACGACATCCACCACCACATCCACCACCACGTCCACCACCACGTCCACCACCACTTCCACCACTACAGTGTCCTTCACCACCACCATGTCCACCACCATGTTCACCACCACCACCACATCCACCACCATGTCCACAACCACCACCACCACCATGTCCACCACCACCACATACACCACCACCATGTCCAATACCGCCACCACGTCCACCACCTCCACCACCACCATGTCCACAACCACCACCACCACCATGTCCACCACCACCACATCCACCACCACCACGTCCAACACTGCCACCACATCCACCACCTCCATCACCACCATGTCCACCACCACCACGTCCACCACATCCACCACCATGTCCACCACCACCACGTCCACCACCACCACACCCACCACCACCATGTACACTGCCACCACATCCACCACCACGTTCACCACCACCACGCCCACCACCACATCCACCACCATGTCCACCACCAAGTCCATCACCATGTCCACCACCACCATCACGTCCACCACCACCACATCCACCACCACCATGTCCACCACCACGCCCACGTCCACCACGTCCACCACGTCCACCACCACCAAGTCCACCACCACGTCCACAACCACCACCACATCCACCACCACGTCCTCCACCACTACCACCACATCCACCACCACATCCACAACCACCACCACCACGTCCACCACCACATCCACCACCACGTCCACCACCAACACGTCCACCACCACATCCATCACCATGTCCACCACCACCACCACGTCCACCACATCCACCACCACGTCCACCACCACCACCATATCCACCACCACCACGTCCACCACCAGCACATCCACCACATCCACCACCACATCCATCACCACATCTACCACCACATCCACCATCACCATGTCCACCACCCCGTCCAGCACAACACCACAACCAGCACCCCCACCACGTCCACCACCACCACCACATCCACCACCATGTCCACCACCACCACATCCACCATCACCACATCCACCACCACCCTGTCCACCACCATCTACACCACGTCCACCCCCACGTCCACCCCCACATCCACCACCACCACCTTGTCCACCACTATGTCCACTACCAAAACCACCGTGTCCATAACCACCACATCCACCACGTCCACCACCATGTCCACCACCACCATGTCCATCATCAAGTCCACCACCACCACATCCACCACCACCACATCCACCACCACGTTCACCACCACATCCACAACCACCATGTCCACCACCACGTCAACCACCACCACATCCGCCACCACCACATCCACCACCACGTTCACCACCACGTCCACCACCACCACCATGTCCACCACCACCAGCACGTCTACCACCACCACGTCCACCACCACCATGTCGATAACCACATCCACCACCACCAAGTCTACCACCAACACAACCCCCACGTGCACCACCACCACACCCACCACCACCACCACGTCTACCACCACGTCCACCACCACCACATCCACCACCACATCCACCACCACCACATCCACCACCACGTCCACAGACACGTCCACCACCACGTCCACCACCACCACATCTACCACCACCACCACGTCCTCCACCACCACCACCACATCCACTACCACATCCACAACTACCACCACCACATCTACAACCACATCCACCACCACGTCCACCACCACCATGTCCACAACCACCACGTCCACCACCACCCCATCAACCACCATCTACACCACGTCCACCCCCACATCCACTCCCATGTCCACCACCACCACCTTGTCCACCACCGTGTCCACCACCAAAACCACTGTGTCTACCACCACCACATCCACCACATCCACCACCACATCCACCACCACCATGTCTACCACCAAGTCCACCACCACCACGACCACCACCATGTCCACCACCTGCACGTCTACCACATCTACCACATCCACCTCCACGTCCACCACCATATCCACAACCACCATGTCCACCACCACATCCACCACCACCACATCCACCACCACCACATCCATCACCACATCCACCACCACGTCCACCACCACATCCACCACCACTTCCACCACTACAGTGTCCTTCACCACCACCATGTCCACCACCATGTTCACCACCACCACCACATCCACCACCATGTCCACAACCACCACCATGTCCACCACCACCACATACACCACCACCATGTCAAACACTGCCACCACGTCCACCACCTCCACCACCACCATGTCCACAACCACCACCACCACCAGGTCCACCACCACCACATCCACCACCACCACGTCCAACACTGCCACCACATCCACCACCTCCATCACCACCATATCCACCACCACCACGTCCACCACGTCCACCACCACATCCACTACCACCACGTCCGACACCACCACCACACCCACCACCACCATGTACACTGCCACCACATCCACTACCACGTTCACCACCACCACACCCACCACCACGTCCACCACCATGTCCACCACCATGTCCATCACCATGTCCACCACCACCATCACGTCCACCACCACCACATCCCGCACCACCATGTCCACCACCACGCCCACATCCACCACCTCCACCACCACCAAGTCCACTACCATGTCCACAACCACATCCACCACCACGTCCTCCACCATCACCACCACATCCACTGCCACATCCACAACCCCCACCACCACGTCCACCACCACATCCACCACCACGTCCACCACCAACACGTCCACCACCACATCCATCACCATGTCCACCACCACCACCACATCCACCACATCCACCACCATGTCCACCACCACCACCACATCCACCAACACCACGTCCACCACCAGCACATCCACCACATCCACCACCACATCCACCACCACATCCACCACCACATCCACCATCACCATGTCCACCACCACATCCAGCACAACCACCACAACCAGCACCACCACCACGTCCACCACCACCACATCCACCACCATGTCCACCACCACCACGTCCACTATCACCACATCCACCACCACCCCGTCCACCACCATCTATACCACGTCCACCCCCACGTCTACCCCCACGTCCACCACCACCACCTTGTCCACCACTGTGTCCACCACCAAAACCACTGTGTCCACAACTACCACATCCACCACGTCTACCACCATGTCCACCACCACCATGTCCATCATCAAGTCCACCACCACCACGTCCACCACCATGTCCACCACCAGCACATCTACCACATCTACCACATCCACCTCCACGTCCAACACCACATCCACAATCACCAGGTCCACCACCACGTCCACCACCACCACCACGTCCACCACCACGTCCACCACCACCACCATGTCCACCACCACCAGCACGTCCACCACCACCATGTCGATCACCATATCCACCACCACCAAGCCCACCACCAACACAACCCCCACGTGCACCACCACCACACCCACCACCACCACCACATCTACCACCACGTCCACCACCACCATGTCCACCACCACATCCACCACCACCACATCTACCACCATGTCCACAACCATGTCCACCACCACGTCCACCACCACCACATCCACCACCACCACCAGTTCCTCCACCACCACCACCACATCCACCACCACATCCACAACCACCACCACCACGTCCACCACCACATCCACCACCACGTCCACAACCACCATGTCCACAACCACCACGTCCACCATCACCCTGTCCACCACCATCTACACCACATCCACCCCCACGTCCACCACCACCACCTTGTCCACCACCGTGTCCACCACCAAAACCACCATGTCCACCACCAGCACATCCACCACGTCCACCACCACGTCCACCACCACCATGTCCACCACCAAGTCCACCACCACCACGTCCACCACCATGTCCACCACCAGCACGTCTATCACATCTACCACATCCACCTCCACGTCCACTACCACATCCACAACCACCATGTCCACCACCACGTCCACCACCACCACATCCACCACCACCACATCCACCACCACATCCACCACCACGTCCACCACCATGTCCACCACCACCAGCACGTCCACCACCACTACGTCCAACACCACCACGTCGATCACCACATCCACCACCACCAAGCCCACCACCACCACCACCACAACCCCCACGTGCACCACCACCACACCCACCACCACCACCACATCCATAACCACCATCACGTCGAACACCACGTCCACCACCACCACGTCCACCACCATGTCCAAAACCACCACCACCACATCCACCACCAAGTCCACTACCACCACATCCACCACCACCATGCCCACCACCACATCCACCACCACCACGTCCACCACCACCACGCCCACCACCATCACACCCACACCCACCACCACGTTCACCACCACCACATCCGCCACCACTTCCACCACCACGTCCACCACCAACACATCCACCACCACATCCACCACCAAGGCCACCACCACCAACATATCCACCACCACCACCATATCCACCACCAACATGTCCACCACCACCACCATGTCCTCCACCACCATGTCCTCCACCACCACCACATCCACCACCACCTGGTCCTCCACTGCGTCCATCTCCAAAACCACCACGTCCACCACCACCATGTCCACCACCACCACGTCCACCACCACCACATCCACCACGTCCCCCACCACCACGTCCACCACCATGTCCACCTCCATGTCCACCACCACCACGTCCACCACGATGTCCACCACCACATCCACCACCACCATGTCCACCACCACCAGGTCCACCACCACCACATCCACCACCACATCCCCCACCACCACATCCACCAACATGTCCACCACCACCATGTCCACCACCACGTCCACAACCACCACCTCCACATCCACCACAATATTCACCACCACATCCACCACCATAACCACACCCACTACCACCATACCCACCACCACCACGTCCACAACCACATCCACCACCACCATGTCCACCACCATGGCCACCACCAACAAGGCCACCACCATTACCACCACATCCACCACCACTTCCACCACTACAGTGTCCTCCACCACCAATAAAAACCACCACCATGTTCGCCACCACCACCACATCCACCACCATGTCCACAACCACCACCACCACCATGTCCACCTCCACCACATACACCACCACCATGTCCAACACCGCCCCCACGTCCACCACCTCCACCACCACCAAGTCCACAACCACCATCACCACCACCACATCCACCACCACCACGTCCAACACTGCCACCACGTCCACCACCTCCATCACCACCATGTCCACCACCACCACATCCACCACCACATCCACCACATTCACCACCACCACCACGCCCACCACCACCATGTCCACCATGACCACCACGTCCACCACCACGTTCACCACCACCACGCCCACCACCATGTCCCCCACCATGTCCACCACCACATCCATCACCATGTCCACCACCACGTCCACACCACCACATCCACCACCATGTCCACAACCATCATGTCCACCACCATGTTCACGTCCACCACCACCACCATGTCCACCACCACGTCCACCACCACCAAGTCCACCACCACATCCATGTCCACAACCACCACCACATCCACCACCACCATCACATCCACCACATCCACAACCACCACCACCACCACGTCCACCACCACCACATCCACTACTACCACGTCCACCACTACCATGTCCACCAGCATGTCAACCACCACCACATGCACACCACCACATCCACCACCACCATGTCCACCACCACCACCACATCCACCACAACCACCAACACCACATCCTCTACCACGTCCACCACATCCACCACCACCATGTCCACCACCAGCACATCCACCACGTCCACCACCACATCATCCACCACCACATCCACCACCACCACATCCACCACCACCACATCCAGCACCACCACATCCACCACCACGTCCACCACTATCTCCACCACTGCCACCACCATGTCCACCACCAGGTCCACCACCACCACATCCACCACCACCACGTCCACCACCAGCACATCCACCAAGTCTACCACCACCACCACATCCACCACATCCACCACCACGACCACCAACACCACATCCACCACCACCACATCCACCACCACCACATCCACCACCACATCCACCACCACGTCCAGCACCACCACCATGTCCACCACCACCACACCATGTCCACCACCACCATGTCCACCACCACCACGTCCACAACCATCACCATGTCCACCACCATCACCACGTCCACCACCACCACGTCCACCACCATCTACACCACATCTACCCCCACGTCCATCACCACCACCACATCCACCACCACCATGTCCACCACCACCACGTCCACCACCACCACATCCACCACCACCACATGCGCCACCACATCCACAACCAGCACATCCACCACCACCATGTCCACCACCAGGTCCACCACCACCACGTCCACCACCATCACGTCCACCACCACCACGCCGTCCATCACCACCATGTCCACCACCACCACGTCCACCACTGCCACCACCACATCCACCACCACCACGTCCACCACCTCCACCACCACCATGTCCACAACCACCACGTCCACCACCACCATGCCCACCATGTCCACCACCACCATCATGTCCACCTCCACCATGACGTCCACCATGTCCACCACCACCATGCCCACCCCCACCACGCCCACCAGCACCACATCCACCATCATGTCTACCACCACGTCCACCACGTCCACCACCACTATGTCCACCATTACAACCACATCTGCCACCACCATGTCCACAACCACCACATCCACCACCATGTCCACCACCATGTCCACCATCACTATGTCCACAACCACCACATCCACCACCACCACGTCAACCACCACGTCCACCACCACCACGTCCACCACCACCATGTCCACCATGCCCAACCACATCCAGCACCACCACCACATCCAACACCACCACCACTTCCACCACCACCACATCCACCACCACCATGTCCACCACCACCACATCCACAACCACCATGTCCACCACGTCCACTACCACAACATCCACAACCACCACATGCACCACCACATCCACCACCACCATGTCCACCACCACCATGTCCACCACCAGGTCTACCACCACCAAGTCCACCACCACCACGTCCACCACCACCACATCCACCACCACCACGCCCTCCATCACCACCATGGCTACCACGTCCACCACCACGTCCACCACCACCACATCCACCACCACCCCGTCCATCACCTCCATCACCACCATGTCCACAACCACCACGTCCACCACCACCATGCCCACCACGTCAACCACCACCATGACGTCCACCTCCACTATGACGTCCACCATGTCTACCACCACCACGTCCACCACCACCATGCCCACCCCCACCACGCCCACCACCACCACGTCCACCACCATGTCTACCACCACCATGTCCACCACCACGTCCACCACCACTATGTCCACCACTACAACCACATCCACCACCACCACCATGTCCACAACCACCACATCCACCATCACGTCCACCACATCCACCACCACAACTACGTCTACCACCACCACGTTGTAGTAAGCAACTACTTGGACGTAGGTGATTCTGAATGTGATTTATTCAGATACAGCTACTCAGCAGACAAGAGCACTATGAAAGGCTGTCTCCTCCACCAACAGCTCCGCAAACGATTCAAATAACCACAAACAATCGGTTGCCAAGCAACCATAAGATTCTATGACACGGTACATAGATAAACAGAGTAGTGAAACTAAGAAAGGGAGATATAACATATCCTCTTTCCTCCCAACAAAATAAAAAAAAAACAAGCAAAACAAAAAAACAAAAATACAATACCTAAACTAACAATTGATATAAAAAATATGGTCAACTATCAATCACAGTATCTATAAAAAACATATGTTCACATTCTCAATTACGATATCTGTAAGGTACATTTCTCGATCTATTGCTTCTTCTAAGAGAACCCTCCAAAGTTTTTGGGTCTTGAACAACATGAGAGGTTGAAGGTGAACAAGGTAAATCTGTAACCTTCTTTACCTTTACAATTTTGTTAGCATTCCACCATTTCCCTCCTTCAACTTGTACAGCATTCCTTCCCACCTTAGTAACCTTTACTGGAAGACCAAACTTAGATTCACCTTTGTTTACATGAAAAGGAGTTCTAATGCGAACAAAATCACCTACAAAGACATGCACAGTTTTGACACCACGTTTGATATCAAACCACATTTTTTGTTTATGTTGGGAATTGGAAACATTTTCACGTACCAATGTCATAAGACAATCAACATCAGGAACAGAATTAAGTAATCTGTTCATCCATGCAGGTTTGAAAGTTGTATTAGCTCTCCTACCTCTCAGAAGTTGAAACGGAGAGACTTTGGTGGTGGAATGTGGGGTAGTTCTATAGAACCAAAGCATACTGTCAATTGAGCTAAGGATGTCAGCGTTTCGAGATCTTGCCCACTTAATACGGGAAAACCCTCTCTCATAAAAACCTCTTTTAAAAAAGAGATCACCGAACAAGATGAAGAGTCTTTGACAACTTTAAGTTCAGGCCATTTAGAAGAATAGTCAATCATGACAAAAATAAAACGACACCCCCCTGGTAGTATTTCTAGTGGTCCTACAGTGTCCAATCCAACCTTAGACCACGGTTCTGAAGGACATTCTATGGGGAGAAGAGGAGGAGTTGTCACCTTCAAACCTTTGTCAACTGAATGACAAATCGCACAGCAATCGACAAGTTGATTGATATCATTATCCATAGCTGGCCACCAGAAGGATTGACGAACCCTTCGCTTAGTAAGCGTAGTACCCAAATGACCCTCATGTGCCTTAGAAATAATATTCCTTCTGAGGCTTTGAGGGGCAATAAGCTTATCACCACGCAAAAATACTCCATCCTCCACTGAAATTTCAGACTCTACTTTCCAAAAAGGTTGTAAAGGTTGTGGGAGTACACGTTCTTTTGGGCACCCTGATTTAACTAATTCACACACACGTTGCAAAACTTGATCCTCACTGAGGGCTTTTACCCATTCATCAACTGAATCAAGACCATGCTCATGAAGATCAATAGACACTACAAAACAATCTTCAGAATCATCCCCAACCTCACATTCAGAATCCTCTAACTTCCAACTGTCAAGTGGAAAACGCGACAAATAATCAGCTCTAAGGTTTCTACCTCCAGAGATGTGCAGTACATCAAACTGATATTGCATGAGACGAGAAACCATGCGAAGAATCCATGGAGAACATGATTTCCCTGTACCTGAACTTAATATACTGACTAGGGGTTTGTGATCAGTTTTTAATGTAAAACATTTTCCCCAAATGTATGGTCAGAACTTTTCAACAGCCCTCAAACATGAAAGTAGTTCCTTCTCAATTACAGAGTATTGTAACTCCGCATCTCTCAAAACTCTGGATGCAAACTCAACAGTATTTTCTCCCGAAGGAGAATCTTGGGTTGAAACAGCTCCCAAACCAACTTGGCTTGCATCAACTATGATACATGAAGCGAACAAAGGATCATAAGGTTTAAGTGCCCCACTCTTAGCAAGTGACAATTTCACGTACTGCAAAGCCAATTCACACTCATCCGTCCATGCAAAAATCACCCCCTTGCATAAGAGTGAACTAATGGGACGAACTATTGAAGCATAGTTCGGGACAAACTTGGAATAGTATTCCAGCAAACCCAGAAGTGATTTGACTCCTGCCTTGTCAGAAGGTGTTGGGGCACGGGTGATTGCATCAAGTAAACCTTGCCTAGGCCTGATTCCATCACTAGAAATCAAATGACCCAGATATTCAATCTCATCACAAAGAAATTTGCATTTCTCTGATTTTACTACCACACCCTGATTCTTTAACAAGTCAAAAACTTTCTTGAGTAATAAATTGTGTGAAGGAATGTCTTTTGAGTGGATTAGAATATCATCCTGAAAGACCAGAACTCCGCTAATCCCACCTAAAATGTTTTGCATCACCCTCTGAAACACTGATGCCGCAGACGCAAGCCCAAACGGCATCCTTTTAAACTGAAATGTGCCAAGTGGTGAAATAAATGCTGTAAGATGACGAGAGGAAGGAACCAATTCGATCTGATGATAGGCACTTGCCAAATCTAGTTTTGAAAAATATCTAGACCCCTTGACACTTGAGAAAAGATCAGAGATTTTGGGTAACGGGTGGGAATCAACCCAGATCTCCTTATTGAGAGACCTCAAGTCCACACAGACGCGAAGTTTTCAACATTTTTTCCGAGCGACTACCAAGGGAGAAAGCCAAAGCGAGGACTCCTTCGGCTCAATGATTCCCTGCTCACATAACATTTTAAGTTCTTTGTCCAAATCGTCCCTCACACTGAAAGGTACACCTCTCAATTTGTGTTTGATTGGAAGGGCACCTTCTTTTACTATGATTTTATGTTGAAAACCCTTAATTGTACCTAAACTTTCACCAAAGACAGAAGGGTATTGTTCCTTCCAACTGCCCGATTGTTGGTCTTCTGTGATTACCAAGACTTGTTCACTAGTACCTGGTCTGAGTATCTTGATGGTACCAACCAAGAATGTTAAGACCTTTAACGGCAGCATAAATCTTACCTCAAATTTTCCTGTCTTTGAAAACAAGTTTGTCTTCGAAAAAAACCAAAATATGAATTTTGCGTCCCTCGTACGAGACTGGGGAGCGATCAGGAGGTTGAAGTTGTTTGTCACCCCATGTATCATAAAACAACTTTTGAGTAATCATTGTTATTCTAGCCCCAGAATCAACTAAGAGATTGAGAGGTTTACCGCCAACTATAATCTCTACAACAGGATCCACACATTCAGATGAATCATTAACATTAGACACAATATCATGAAGGTCAGTAACCACTGATATGATTTCCGGATCAGAATCCTGATCGGACTCAACAACACAAGCAACAGGGTTAAATGGTTTCTTCCTTTTCATGCAAACTTTAGCAAAATGTCCTATTTTTTTTGCAATAATTGCACGTAACGTTTGCTCCTGGACACTTTGCACCTTTTTGGTGAGGAGGGTTTCCACATCGGTAACACATGTTCCTTGTAGTTTGAGATTGATAAACACTGTTCCCTCCACTAATATCTTTACGTGAGCTGACATTTGTCAATGAAGATTTTGACACACTTTGTTTGTCCTTACCCTGGCTAGTGATAACATTAACAGATTCTGTAAAATTGTCCTCCAATTCTTTCAAAGAAGTCACCGATGTCTCAATGCTTTTAGCTATTTTTATAGTTTCATCAAGAGTGGGATTTGCTAGAGATAGAAGTTTCTGACAAATCTGTTTATCTTTACAGTGGCATACAAACTGATCACGGATCAATTGGTCAGTGAAGTTTTCGAACTAACATAAAGAAGCAAAAGTACGTAATACTGAAATGTAAGAATCCACGTCTTCACTTTCACTCTGTTTGCGTTTGAAAAATTTGTGCCGTAACACCATTAAACTGGGTTGTTTATCAAATCTTAACTTGAGTTTTGCAACAGTATCTTGAAATGCATCCACAATTTCTTCTGAAGGATAAATAATTTCCGGGAGATGTTTGAAAATGGAACGTCCTTCAAAACCAAGGGCATGCAGAAGGAGATATTTCTTCATTTCACTTGAAAACCTGGATGTACCAATGGCACCCAGGAAGGTTTGGAAAGCATCGAACCACACCTCCCACCTGACAGGAGGTTCTCCTGGAGATTCTAAAAACGAAGGAGGTGGAGCTACAGACTGCATAATGTTGACCAAATGGAGTTTTGTCTTGAACTACAAATTAACCCCTTCGATGCGCATGACGGAGCGGTTCCGTCATGCGCGTCGGTTGCGCTGTGCGCATGACGGAACCGCTCCGTCGTGGCCCCGCCCGTGTACAGAACCTTCAGCACAGCGCGGAAATCCGTGCCGCGCTGAAGAGCTTAACATGTAAAATAAGCAAACCTAGAGTACACAAATTAACTCTAATGCATGACTTACATGAAAGTTACAAGAATATAACCATGTATAGACATTGAACATGTAAATCTAACTTCATAAAATGTTGGTGTGAATTTCAATTAACGAACATTAAAAACAAAATTGGTTCAAGTTTCTCCCTATTTACCTGAGTACATAAATAAATTGATGCAGATAAAAATGAAATAAGCAAATTAAAATGAAGAGTGTAATGAGACACAATTTAGTAACTTCAATACGTGTTTTCCATTGTGTGAACAAACTCCTTTAAAACACTGTATTTGGAACACAAAAACGTGCTGATCGTCGATCAGCAGAGCGAGTGAATGTTTTAAATATGCCTTTACTTTTCCGGTGAAAACGAGAGACGTGCTGATCATCGTGTGATGACAGCACTTTTGAAAGGTGCTGATCGTCGATCAGCTGAGATGGCTTAGATAATTCAATATTTTGAAAGAATTTAGACGTGCCAATCGCCGTGATTGTCTGGATCTGTAGTTTTGGCCTCACGAAGTAGATAGACGCTGTTAAGCACTGATCACGTTACAGATGACGCGGTGTCCCCCAAGCGAACGTTGGAGAATCGCGGCCTGGATCAGGCAAGTCAGGCAGATCTGGGCCTGCAACCGTCAGTGCGCAGCAGCGGTGATCAGCCAGCGCTAGCTTTACTGCGCAAGTCCGGGCAAGAAGCGTTACAATCGCCAAAACAATCGAGAGTTTCCGTACTGCACCGGTAGAGTTATTAAAATACTTTATTTGTGAGGACTTTTCTTGTTAAACGTCTTGATACGTAAATACTGAATAGACAAGCCTCTTTGCGCAGCGCGATTCTAGATGAGAAGACTTTGCGGTGAAAGCTTACCGTCGTAATCCTTTTTAAATAGATAGTCTTACCGCAATCCATCTAGATACAGAGCTTGTCACTCAGCTTTGCGCACGGGGTCCAACATGTGACTGAGTAGCACTCGATCGTCACCACAATAATTGTAATAAGCAAATACTTGGACGCAGGTGATTCTGAATGTGATTTATTCAGATACAGCTACTCAGCAGACAAGAGCACGATGAAAGGCTGTCTCCTCCACCAACAGCTCCGCAAACGATTCAACTAACCACAAACAATCGGTTACCAAGCAACCATAAGATTCTATGACACGGTACACAGATAAACAGAGTAGTGAAACTAAGAAAGTGAGATATAACACACGTCCACCACCACATCAACCACCACCACTTCAACCAAAAGCACATCCACCACTACCACGTCCACCACCACCACATCCACCACCACCACATCCACCACCACCACATCCACCACCACCACCACTTTCACCACCACCACATCCACCACCACCATGTCCACCATCACCACATCCACCACCACCACATCCACCACCACCACGTCCACCACCATGTTCACTACCACCACATCCACCACCATCATTCCCACCACCACCACCATGTCTACCACCACCACAACCACATCCACCACCACGTCCACCACCACTTCCACCACCACGTCCACCACCACGTCCACCACCACGTCCACCACCACCACATCCACCACCACGTCCACAACCACCACCACGTGTACCACCACATCCACCCCATGTCCAAAACAACCACCACGTCCACCACCACGTCCACTACCACCAAATCCACCACCACCATGCCCACCACCACGTCCATGCTCACCACCACCACCATGTCCACCACCACTTCCACCACCATGTCCACCACCATGTCCTCATCCACCACCACATCCACCATCACCCCGTCCACCACCTCCACCACCACCATGTCCACAACCACCACGTCCACCACCACCATGCCCACCACGTCCACCACCACCATGATGTCCACCTCCACCATGACGTCCACCATGTCTACCACCACCACGTCCACCACCACCATGCCCACCCCCACCACGCCCACCACCACCACGTCCACCACCATGTCTACCACCACCATGTCCATCACCACGTCCACCACCACTATGTCCACCACTACAACCACATCCACCACCACCACCATATCCACAACCACCACATCCACCATCACGTCCACCACATCCACCACCACAACTATGTCCACAACCACCACGTTGTAGTAAGCAACTACTTGGACGCAGGTGATTCTGAATGTGATTTATTCAGATACAGCTACTCAGCAGACAAGAGCACGATGAAAGGCTGTCTCCTCCACCAACAGCTCCGCAAACGATTCAAATAACCACAAACAATCGGTTGCCAAGCAACCATAAGATTCTATGACACAGTACATAGATAAACAGAGTAGGGAAACTAAGAAAGGGAGATATAACATATCCTCTTTCCTCCCAACAAAATAAACAAATAAAACAAGCAAAACAAAAAAACAAAAATACAATACTTAAACTAACAATTGATAAACAAAATATGGTCAACTATCAATCACAGTATCTATAAAAAACATATGTTCACATTCTCAATTATGATATCTGTAAGGTACATTTCTCGATCTATTGCTTCTTCTAAGAGAACCCTCCAAAGTTTTTGTGTCTTGAACAACATGAGAGGTTGAAGGTGAACAAGGTAAATCTGTAACCTTCTTTACCTTTACAATTTTGTTAGCATTCCACCATTTCCCTCCTTCAACTTGTACAGCATTCCTTCCCACCTTAGTAACCTTTACTGGAAGACCAAACTTAGATTCACCTTTGTTTACATGAAAAGGAGTTCTAATGCGGACAAAATCACCTACAAAGACATGCACAGTTTTGACTCCACGTTTGTTATCAAACCACATTTTTTGTTTATGTTGGAATTGGAAACATTTTCACGTACCAATGTCATAAGACTATCAACATCAGGAACAGAATTAAGTAATCTGTTCATCCATGCAGGTTTGAAAGTTGTATTAGCTCTCCTACCTCTCAGAAGTTGAAACGGAGAGACTTTGGTGGTGGAATGTGGGGTAGTTCTATAGAACCAAAGCATACTGTCAATTGAGCTAAGGATGTCAGCGTTTCGAGATCTTGCCCACTTAATACAATCACCCACCACCATGTTCATCCACTCGACAAGACCATTAGATTGAGGGTGATAGAGCGAACTTTTTACATGCTTAATATGACACGGGCGCAAGAAACATTTGAATTCTGAACTAATAAATTGTGTCCCATTGTCTGTAACAACTGTATCGGGAAAACCCTCTCTCATAAAAACCTCTTTTAAAAAAGAGATCACCGAACAAGATGAAGAGTCTTTGACAACTTTAAGTTCAGGCCATTTAGAAGAATAGTCAATCATGACAAAAATAAAACGACAGCCCCCTGGTAGTATTTCTAGTGGTCCTATAATGTCCAATCCAACCTTAGACCACGGTTCTGAAGGACATTCTATGGGGAGAAGAGGAGGAGTTGTCACCTTCAAACCTTTGTCAACTGAACGACAAATTGCACAGCAATCGACAAGTTGATTGATATCATTATCCATAGCTGGCCACCAGAAGGATTGACGAACCCTTTGCTTAGTAAGCGTAGTACCCAAATGACCCTCATGTGCCTTAGAAATAATATTCCTTCTGAGGCTTTGAGGGGCAATAAGCTTATCACCACGCAAAAGTACTCCATCCGCCACTGAAATTTCAGACTCTACTTTCCAAAAAGGTTGTAAAGGTTGTGGGAGTACACGTTCTTTTGGGCACCCTGATTTAACTAATTCACACACATGTTGCAAAACTTGATCCTCACTGAGGGCTTTTACCCAGTCATCAACTGAATCAAGACCATGCTCATGAAGATCAATAGACACTACAAAACAATCTTCAGAATCATCCCCAACCTCACATTCAGAATCCTCTAACTTCCAACTGTCAAGTGGAAAACGCGACAAATAATCAGCTCTAAGGTTTCTACCTCCAGAGATGTGCAGTACATCAAACTGATATTGCATGAGACGAGAAACCATGCGAAGAATCCATGGAGAACATGATTTCCCTGTACCTGAACTTAATATACTGACTAGGGGTTTGTGATCAGTTTTTAATGTAAAACATTTTCCCCAAATGTATTGTCAGAACTTTTCAACAGCCCTCAAACATGAAAGTAGTTCCTTCTCAATTACAGAGTATTGTAACTCCGCATCTCTCAAAACTCTGGATGCAAACTCAACAGTATTTTCTCCCGAAGGAGAATCTTGGGTTAAAACAGCTCCCAAACCAACTTGGCTTGCATCAACTATGATACATGAAGCGAACGTAGGATCATAAGGTTTAAGTGCCCCACTCTTAGCAAGTGACAATTTCACGTACTGCAAAGCCAATCACACTCATCCGTCCATGCAAAAATCACCCCCTTGCATAAGAGTGAACTAATGGGACGAACTATTGAAGCATAGTTCGGGACAAACTTGGAATAGTATTCCAGCAAACCCAGAAGTGATTTGACTCCTGCCTTGTCAGAAGGTGTTGGGGCACGGGTGATTGCATCAAGTAAACCTTGCCTAGGCCTGATTCCATCACTAGAAATCAAATGACCCAGATATTCAATCTCATCACAAAGAAATTTGCATTTCTCTGATTTTACTACCACACCCTGATTCTTTAACAAGTCAAAAACTTTCTTGAGTAATAAATTGTGTGAAGGAATGTCTTTTGAGTGGATTAGAATATCATCCTGAAAGACCAGAACTCCGCTAATCCCACCTAAAATGTTTTGCATCACCCTCTGAAACACTGATGCCGCAGAGGCAAGCCCAAACGGCATCCTTTTAAACTGAAATGTGCCAAGTGGTGAAATAAATGCTGTAAGATGACGAGAGGAAGGAACCAATTCGATCTGATGATAGGCACTTGCCAAATCTAGTTTTGAAAAATATCTAGACCCCTTGACACTTGAGAAAAGATCAGAGATTTTGGGTAACGGGTGGGAATCAACCCAGATCTCCTTATTGAGAGACCTCAAGTCCACAAAGACGCGAAGTTTTCCACATTTTTTCTGAGCAACTACCAAGGGAGAAAGCCAAAGCGAGGACTCCGTCGGCTCAATGATTCCCTGCTCACATAACATTTTAAGTTCTTTGTCCAAATCGTCCCTCACACTGAAAGGTACACCTCTCAATTTGTGTTTGATTGGAAGGGCACCTTCTTTTATTATGATTTTATGTCGAAAACCCTTAATTGTACCTAAACTTTCACCAAAGACAGAAGGGTATTGTTCCTTCCAACTGCCCAATTGTTGGTCTTCTGTGATTACCAAGACTTGTTCACTAGTACCTGGTCTGAGTATCTTGATGGTACCAACCAAGAATGTTAAGACCTTTAACGGCAACATAAATCTTACCTCAAATTTTCCTGTCTTTGAAAACAAGTTCGTCTTCGAAAAAAAACAAAAGATGAATTTTGCGTCCCTCGTACGAGACTGGGGAGCGATCAGGAGGTTGAAGTTGTTTGTCACCCCATGTATCATAAAACAACTTTTGAGTAATCATTGTTATTCTAGCCCCAGAATCAACTAAGAGATTGAGAGGTTTACCGCCAACTATAATCTCTACAACAGGATCCACACATTCAGATGAATCATTAACATTAGACACAATATCATGAAGGTCAGTAACCACTGATATGATTTCCGGATCAGAATCCTGATCGGACTCAACAACACAAGCAACAGGGTTAAATGGTTTCTTCCTTTTCATGCAAACTTTAGCAAAATGTCCTATTTTTTTTGCAATAATTGCATGTAACGTTTGCTCCTGGACACTTTGCACCTTTTTGGTGAGGAGGGTTTCCACATCGGTAACACATGTTCCTTGTAGTTTGAGATTGATAAACACTGTTCCCTCCACTAATATCTTTACGTGAGCTGACCTTTGTCAATGAAGATTTTGACACACTTTGTTTGTCCTTACCCTGGCTAGTGATAACATTAACAGATTCTGTAAAATTGTCCTCCAATTCTTTCAAAGAAGTCACCGATGTCTCAATGCTTTTAGCTATTTTTATAGTTTCATCAAGAGTGGGATTTGCTAGAGATAGAAGTTTCTGACGAATCTGTTTATCTTTACAGTGGCATACAAACTGATCACGGATCAATTGGTCAGTGAAGTTTTCGAACTGACATAAAGAAGCAAAAGTACGTAATACTGAAATGTAAGAATCCACGTCTTCACTTTCACTCTGTTTGCGTTTGAAAAGTTTGTGCCGTAACACCATTAAACTGGGTTGTTTATCAAATCTTAACTTGAGTTTTGCAACAGAATCTTGAAATGCATCCACAATTTCTTCTGGAGGATAAATAATTTCCGGGAGATGTTTGAAAATGGAACGTCCTTCAAAACCAAGGGCATGCAGAAGGAGATATTTCCTCATTTCACTTGAAAACCTGGATGCACCAATGGCACCCAGGAAGGGTTGGAAAGCATCGAACCACACCTCCCACCTGACAGGAGGTTCTTCTGGAGATTCTAAAAACGAAGGAGGTGGAGCTACAGACTGCATAATGTTGACCAAATGGAGTTTTGTCTTGAACTACAAATTAACCCCTTCGATGCGCATGACGGAGCGGTTCCGTCATGCATGTCGGTTGCGCTGTGCGCATGACGGAACCGCTCCGTCATGGCCCCGCCCGTGTACAGAACCTTCAGCACAGCGCAGAAATCCGTGCCGCGCTGAAGAGGTTAACATGTAAAATAAGCAAACCTAGAGTACACAAATTAACTCTAATGCATGACTTACATGAAAGTTACAAGAATATAACCAAGTATAGACATTGAACATGTTAATCTAACTTCATAAAGTGTTGGTGTGAATTTCAATTAACGAACATTAAAAACAAAATTGGTTCAAGTTTCTCCCTATTTACCTGAGTACATAAATAAATTGATGCAGATAAAAATGAAATAAGCAAATTAAAATGAAGAGTGTAATGAGACACAATTTAGTAACTTCAATACGTGTTTTCCATTGTGTGAACAAACTCCTTTAAAACACTGTATTTGGAACACAAAGACGTGCTGATCGTCGATCAGCAGAGCGAGTGAATGTTTTAAATATGTCTTTACTTTTCCGGTGAAAACGAGAGACGTGCTGATCATCGTGTGATGACAGCACTTTTGAAAGGTGCTGATCGTCGATCAGCTGAGATGGCTTAGATAATTCAATATTTTGAAAGAATTTAGACGTGCCAATCGCCGTGATTGGCTGGATCTGTAGTTTTGGCCTCACGAAGTAGATAGACGCTGTTAAGCACTGATCACATTACAGATGACGCGGTGTCCCCCAAGCGAACGTTGGAGAATCGCGGCCTGGATCAGGCAAGTCAGGCAGATCTGGGCCTGCAACCGTCAGTGCGCAGCAGCGGTGATCAGCCAGCGCTAGCTTTACTGCGCAAGTCCGGGCAAGAAGCGTTACAATCACCAAAACAATAGAGAGTTTCCGTACTGCACCGGTAGGATTATTAATATACTTTATTTGTGAGGAGTTTTCTTGTTAAACGTCTTGATACATAAATATTGAATAGACAAGCCTCTTTGCGCAGCGCGATTCTAGATGAGAAGACTTTGCGGTGAAAGCTTACCGTCGTAATCCTTTTTAAATAGATAGTCTTACCGCAATCCGTCTAGATACAGAGCTTGTCACTCAGCTTTGCGCGCGGGGTCCAACATGTGACTGAGTAGCACTCGATCGTCGCCACAATAATTGTAATAAGCAACTACTTGGACGCAGGTGATTCTGAATGTGATTTATTCAGATACAGCTACTCAGCAGACAAGAGCATGATGAAAGGCTGTCTCCTCCACCAACAGCTCCGCAAACGATTCAACTAACCACAAACAATCGGTTACCAAGCAACCATAAGATTCTATGACACGGTACACAGATAAACAGAGTAGTGAAACTAAGAAAAGGAGATATAACACACGTCCACCACCACATCAACCACCACCACTTCAACCAAAAGCACATCCACCACTACCACGTCCACCACCACCACATCCACCACCACCACATCCACCACCACCACATCCACCACCACTTCCATCACCACCACATCCACCACCACCATGTCCACCATCACCACATCCACCACCACCACATCCACCACCACCACGTCCACCACCATGTCCACTACCACCACATCCACCACCATCATTCCCACCACCACGTCTACCACCACCACGCCCACACCCACACCACGCCCACCACCACGTCCACCACGTCCACCACCACGTCCACCACCACCACATCCACCACCACGTCCACAACCACCACCACGTGTACCACCACGTCCACCACCATGTCCAAAACAACCACCACGTCTACCACCACGTCCACTACCACCAAATCCACCACCACCATGCCCATCACCACGTCCATGCTCACCACCACCACCACGTCCACCACCACTTCCACCACCATGTCCACCACCATGTCCTCATCCACCACCACATCCACCATCACCCCGTCCACCACCTCCACCACCACCATGTCCACAACCACCACGTCCACTACCACCATGCCCACCATGTCCACCACCACCATGATGTCCACCTCCACCATGACATCCACCATGTCTACCACCACCACGTCCACCACCACCATGCCCACCCCCACCACGCCCACCACCACCACGTCTACCACCACCATGTCCACCACCACGTCCACCACCACTATGTCCACCACTGCAACCACTGCAACCACATCCACCACCACCACCATATCCACAACCACCACATCCACCATCATGTCCACCACATCCACCACCACAACTACGTCCACAACCACCACGTTGTAGTAAGCAACTACTTGGACGCAGGTGATTCTGAATGTGATTTATTCAGATACAGCTACTCAGCAGACAAGAGCACGATGAAAGGCTGTCTCCTCCACCAACAGCTCCGCAAACGATTCAAATAACCACAAACAATCGGTTGCCAAGCAACCATAAGATTCTATGACACAGTACATAGATAAACAGAGTAGTGAAACTAAGAAAGGGAGATATAACATATCCTCTTTCCTCCCAACAAAATAAACAAATAAAACAAGCAAAACAAAAAAACAAAAATACAATACTTAAACTAACAATTGATATAAAAAATATGGTCAACTATCAATCACAGTATCTATAAAAAACATATGTTCACATTCTCAATTACGATATCTGTAAGGTACATTTCTCGATCTATTGCTTCTTCTAAGAGAACCCTCCAAAGTTTTTGTGTCTTGAACAACATGAGAGGTTGAAGGTGAACAAGGTAAATCTGTAACCTTCTTTACCTTTACAATTTTGTTAGCATTCCACCATTTCCCTCCTTCAACTTGTACAGCATTCCTTCCCACCTTAGTAACCTTTACTGGAAGACCAAACTTAGATTCACCTTTGTTTACATGAAAAGGAGTTCTAATGCGGACAAAATCACCTACAAAGACATGCACAGTTTTGACACCACGTTTGTTATCAAACCACATTTTTTGTTTATGTTGGGAATTGGAAACATTTTCTCGTACCAATGTCATAAGACTATCAACATCAGGAACAGAATTAAGTAATCTGTTCATCCATGCAGGTTTGAAAGTTGTATTAGCTCTCCTACCTCTCAGAAGTTGAAACGGAGAGACTTTGGTGGTGGAATGTGGGGTAGTTCTATAGAACCAAAGCATACTGTCAATTGAGCTAAGGATGTCAGTGTTTCGAGATCTTGCCCACTTAATACAATCACCCACCACCATGTTCATCCACTCGACAAGACCATTAGATTGAGGGTGATAGAGCGAACTTTTTACATGCTTAATATGACACGGGCACAAGAAACATTTGAATTCTGAACTAATAAATTGTGTCCCATTGTCTGTAACAACTGTATCGGGAAAACCCTCTCTCATAAAAACCTCTTTTAAAAAAGAGATCACCGAACAAGATGAAGAGTCTTTGACAACTTTAAGTTCAGGCCATTTAGAAGAATAGTCAATCATGACAAAAATAAAACGACAGCCCCCTGGTAGTATTTCTAGTGGTCCTATAATGTCCAATCCAACCTTAGACCACGGTTCTGAAGGACATTCTATGGGGAGAAGAGGAGGAGTTGTCACCTTCAAACCTTTGTCAACTGAACAACAAATCGCACAGCAATCGACAAGTTGATTGATATCATTATCCATAGCTGGCCACCAGAAGGATTGACGAACCCTTCGCTTAGTAAGCGTAGTACCCAAATGACCCTCATGTGCCTTAGAAATAATATTCCTTCTGAGGCTTTGAGGGGCAATAAGCTTATCACCACGCAAAAGTACTCCATCCTCCACTGAAATTTCAGACTCTACTTTCCAAAAAGGTTGTAAAGGTTGTGGGAGTACACGTTCTTTTGGGCACCCTGATTTAACTAATTCACACACATGTTGCAAAACTTGATCCTCACTGAGGGCTTTTACCCATTCATCAACTGAATCAAGACCATGCTCATGAAGATCAATAGACACTACAAAACAATCTTCAGAATCATCCCCAACCTCACATTCAGAATCCTCTAACTTCCAACTGTCAAGTGGAAAACACGACAAATAATCAGCTCTAAGGTTTCTACCTCCAGAGATGTGCAGTACATCAAACTGATATTGCATGAGATGAGAAACCATGCGAAGAATCCATGGAGAACATGATTTCCCTGTACCTGAACTTAATATACTGACTAGGGGTTTGTGATCAGTTTTTAATATAAAACATTTTCCCCAAATGTATGGTCAGAACTTTTCAACAGCCCTCAAACATGAAATTAGTTCCTTCTCAATTACAGAGTATTGTAACTCCGCATCTCTCAAAACTCTGGATGCAAACTCAACAGTATTTTCTCCCGAAGGAGAATCTTGGGTTAAAACAGCTCCCAAACCAACTTGGCTTGCATCAACTATGATACATGAAGCAAACGTAGGATCATAAGGTTTAAGTGCCCCACTCTTAGCAAGTGACAATTTCACGTACTGCAAAGCCAATTCACACTCATCCGTCCATGCAAAAATCACCCCCTTGCATAAGAGTGAACTAATGGGACGAACTATTGAAGCATAGTTCGGGACAAACTTGGAATAGTATTCCAGCAAACCCAGAAGTGATTTGACTCCTGCCTTGTCAGAAGGTGTTGGGGCACGGGTGATTGCATCAAGTAAACCTTGCCTAGGCCTGATTCCATCACTAGAAATCAAATGACCCAGATATTCAATCTCATCACAAAGAAATTTGCATTTCTCTGATTTTACTACCACACCCTGATTCTTTAACAAGTCAAAAACTTTCTTGAGTAATAAATTGTGTGAAGGAATGTCTTTTGAGTGGATTAGAATATCATCCTGAAAGACCAGAACTCCGCTAATCCCACCTAAAATGTTTTGCATCACCCTCTGAAACACTGATGCCGCAGAGGCAAGCCCAAACGGCATCCTTTTAAACTGAAATGTGCCAAGTGGTGAAATAAATGCTGTAAGATGACGAGAGGAAGGAACCAATTCGATCTGATGATAGGCACTTGCCAAATCTAGTTTTGAAAAATATCTAGACCCCTTGACACTTGAGAAAAGATCAGAGATTTTGGGTAACGGGTGGGAATCAACCCAGATCTCCTTATTGAGAGACCTCAAGTCCACAAAGACGCGAAGTTTTCCACATTTTTTCTGAGCAACTACCAAGGGAGAAAGCCAAAGCGAGGACTCCGTCGGCTCAATGATTCCCTGCTCACATAACATTTTAAGTTCTTTGTCCAAATCGTCCCTCACACTGAAAGGTACACCTCTCAATTTGTGTTTGATTGGAAGGGCACCTTCTTTTATTATGATTTTATGTCAAAAACCCTTAATTGTACCTAAACTTTCACCAAAGACAGAAGGGTATTGTTCCTTCCAACTGCCCAAATGTTGGTCTTCTGTGATTACCAAGACTTGTTCACTAGTACCTGGTCTGAGTATCTTGATGGTACCAACCAAGAATGTTAAGACCTTTAACGGCAACATAAATCTTACCTCAAATTTTCCTGTCTTTGAAAACAAGTTCGTCTTCGAAAAACAAACAAAAGATGAATTTTGCGTCCCTCGTACGAGACTGGGGAGCGATCAGGAGGTTGAAGTTGTTTGTCACCCCATGTATCATAAAACAACTTTTGAGTAATCATTGTTATTCTAGCCCCAGAATCAACTAAGAGATTGAGAGGTTTACCGCCAACTATAATCTCTACAACAGGATCCACACATTCAGATGAATCATTAACATTAGACACAATATCATGAAGGTCAGTAACCACTGATATGATTTCCGGATCAGAATCCTGATCGGACTCAACAACACAAGCAACAGGGTTAAATGGTTTCTTCCTTTTCATGCAAACTTTAGCAAAATGTCCTATTTTTTTTGCAATAATTGCACGTAACGTTTGCTCCTGGACACTTTGCACCTTTTTGGTGAGGAGGGTTTCCACATCGGTAACACATGTTCCTTGTAGTTTGAGATTGATAAACACTGTTCCCTCCACTAATATCTTTACGTGAGCTGACCTTTGTCAATGAAGATTTTGACACACTTTGTTTGTCCTTACCCTGGCTAGTGATAACATTAACAGATTCTGTAAAATTGTCCACCAATTCTTTCAAAGAAGTCACCGATGTCTCAATGCTTTTAGCTATCTTTATAGTTTCATCAAGAGTGGGATTTGCTAGAGATAGAAGTTTCTGACGAATCTGTTTATCTTTACAGTGGCATACAAACTGATCACGGATCAATTGGTCAGTGAAGTTTTCGAACTGACATAAAGAAGCAAAAGTACGTAATACTGAAATGTAAGAATCCACGTCTTCACTTTCACTCTGTTTGCGTTTGAAAAATTTGTGCCGTAACACCATTAAACTGGGTTGTTTATCAAATCTTAACTTGAGTTTTGCAACAGAATCTTGAAATGCATCCACAATTTCTTCTGGAGGATAAATAATTTCCGGGAGATGTTTGAAAATGGAACGTCCTTCAAAACCAAGGGCATGCAGAAGGAGATATTTCCTCATTTCACTTGAAAACCTGGATGCACCAATGGCACCCAGGAAGGTTTGGAAAGCATCGAACCACACCTCCCACCTGACAGGAGGTTCTCCTGGAGATTCTAAAAACGAAGGAGGTGGAGCTACAGACTGCATAATGTTGACCAAATGGAGTTTTGTCTTGAACTACAAATTAACCCCTTCGATGCGCATGACGGAGCGGTTCCGTCATGCATGTCGGTTGCGCTGTGCGCATGACGGAACCGCTCCGTCATGGCCCCGCCCGTGTACAGAACCTTCAGCACAGCGCAGAAATCCGTGCCGCGCTGAAGAGGTTAACATGTAAAATAAGCAAACCTAGAGTACACAAATTAACTCTAATGCATGACTTACATGAAAGTTACAAGAATATAACCAAGTATAGACATTGAACATGTTAATCTAACTTCATAAAGTGTTGGTGTGAATTTCAATTAACGAACATTAAAAACAAAATTGGTTCAAGTTTCTCCCTATTTACCTGAGTACATAAATAAATTGATGCAGATAAAAATGAAATAAGCAAATTAAAATGAAGAGTGTAATGAGACACAATTTAGTAACTTCAATACGTGTTTTCCATTGTGTGAACAAACTCCTTTAAAACACTGTATTTGGAACACAAAGACGTGCTGATCGTCGATCAGCAGAGCGAGTGAATGTTTCAAATATGTCTTTACTTTTCCGGTGAAAACGAGAGACGTGCTGATCATCGTGTGATGACAGCACTTTTGAAAGGTGCTGATCGTCGATCAGCTGAGATGGCTTAGATAATTCAATATTTTGAAAGAATTTAGACGTGCCAATCGCCGTGATTGGCTGGATCTGTAGTTTTGGCCTCACGAAGTAGATAGACGCTGTTAAGCACTGATCACATTACAGATGACGCGGTGTCCCCAAGCGAACGTTGGAGAATCACGGCCTGGATCAGGCAAGTCAGGCAGATCTGGGCCTGCAACCGTCAGTGCGCAGCAGCGGTGATCAGCTAGCGCTAGCTTTACTGCGCAAGTCCGGGCAAGAAGCGTTACAATCACCAAAACAATAGAGAGTTTCCGTACTGCACCGGTAGGATTATTAATATACTTTATTTGTGAGGAGTTTTCTTGTTAAACGTCTTGATACGTAAATATTGAATAGACAAGCCTCTTTGCGCAGCGCGATTCTAGATGAGAAGACTTTGCGGTGAAAGCTTACCGTCGTAATCCTTTTTAAATAGATAGTCTTACCGCAATCCGTCTAGATACAGAGCTTGTCACTCAGCTTTGCGCGCGGGGTCCAACATGTGACTGAGTAGCACTCGATCGTCGCCACAATAATTGTAATAAGCAACTACTTGGACGCAGGTGATTCTGAATGTGATTTATTCAGATACAGCTACTCAGCAGACAAGAGCATGATGAAAGGCTGTCTCCTCCACCAACAGCTCCGCAAACGATTCAACTAACCACAAACAATCGGTTACCAAGCAACCATAAGATTCTATGACACGGTACACAGATAAACAGAGTAGTGAAACTAAGAAAGGGAGATATAACACACGTCCACCACCACATCAACCACCACCACTTCAACCAAAAGCACATCCACCACTACCACGTCCACCACCACCACATCCACCACCACCACATCCACCACCACCACATCCACCACCACTTCCACCACCACCACATCCACCACCACCATGTCCACCATCACCACATCCACAACCACCACATCCACCACCACCACGTCCACCACCATGTCCACTACCACCACATCCACCACCATCATTCCCACCACCACGTCTACCACCACCATGCCCACACCCACACCACGTCCACCACCACTTCCACCACCACGTCCACCACCACGTCCACCACCACCACATCCACCACCACGTCCACAACCACCACCACGTGTACCACCACGTCCACCACCATGTCCAAAACAACCACCACGTCCACCACCACGTCCACTACCACCAAATCCACCACCACCATGCCCATCACCACGTCCATGCTCACCACCACCACCACGTCCACCACCACTTCCACCACCATGTCCACCACCATGTCCTCATCCACCACCACATCCACCATCACCCCGTCCACCACCTCCACCACCACCATGTCCACAACCACCACGTCCACTACCACCATGCCCACCATGTCCACCACCACCATGATGTCCACCTCCACCATGACATCCACCATGTCTACCACCACCAAGTCCACCACCACCATGCCCACCCCCACCACGCCCACCACCACCACGTCTACCACCACCATGTCCACCACCACGTCTACCACCACTATGTCCACCACTGCAACCACATCCACCACCACCACCATATCCACAACCACCACATCCACCATCATGTCCACCACATCCACCACCACAACTACGTCCACAACCACCACGTTGTAGTAAGCAACTACTTGGACGCAGGTGATTCTGAATGTGATTTATTCAGATACAGCTACTCAGCAGACAAGAGCACGATGAAAGGCTGTCTCCTCCACCAACAGCTCCGCAAACGATTCAAATAACCACAAACAATCGGTTGCCAAGCAACCATAAGATTCTATGACACAGTACATAGATAAACAGAGTAGTGAAACTAAGAAAGGGAGATATAACATATCCTCTTTCCTCCCAACAAAATAAACAAATAAAACAAGCAAAACAAAAAAACAAAAATACAATACTTAAACTAACAATTGATATAAAAAATATGGTCAACTATCAATCACAGTATCTATAAAAAACATATGTTCACATTCTCAATTACGATATCTGTAAGGTACATTTCTCGATCTATTGCTTCTTCTAAGAGAACCCTCCAAAGTTTTTGTGTCTTGAACAACATGAGAGGTTGAAGGTGAACAAGGTAAATCTGTAACCTTCTTTACCTTTACAATTTTGTTAGCATTCCACCATTTCCCTCCTTCAACTTGTACAGCATTCCTTCCCACCTTAGTAACCTTTACTGGAAGACCAACCTTAGATTCACCTTTGTTTACATGAAAAGGAGTTCTAATGCGGACAAAATCACCTACAAAGACATGCACAGTTTTGACACCACGTTTGTTATCAAACCACATTTTTTGTTTATGTTGGGAATTGGAAACATTTTCTCGTACCAATGTCATAAGACTATCAACATCAGGAACAGAATTAAGTAATCTGTTCATCCATGCAGGTTTGAAAGTTGTATTAGCTCTCCTACCTCTCAGAAGTTGAAACGGAGAGACTTTGGTGGTGGAATGTGGGGTAGTTCTATAGAACCAAAGCATACTGTCAATTGAGCTAAGGATGTCAGTGTTTCGAGATCTTGCCCACTTAATACAATCACCCACCACCATGTTCATCCACTCGACAAGACCATTAGATTGAGGGTGATAGAGCGAACTTTTTACATGCTTAATATGACACGGGCACAAGAAACATTTGAATTCTGAACTAATAAATTGTGTCCCATTGTCTGTAACAACTGTATTGGGAAAACCCTCTCTCATAAAAACCTCTTTTAAAAAAGAGATCACCGAACAAGATGAAGAGTCTTTGACAACTTTAAGTTCAGGCCATTTAGAAGAATAGTCAATCATGACAAAAATAAAACGACAGCCCCCTGGTAGTATTTCTAGTGGTCCTATAATGTCCAATCCAACCTTAGACCACGGTTCTGAAGGACATTCTATGGGGAGAAGAGGAGGAGTTTTCACCTTCAAACCTTTGTCAACTGAACAACAAATCGCACAGCAATCGACAAGTTGATTGATATCATTATCCATAGCTGGCCACCAGAAGGATTGACGAACCCTTCGCTTAGTAAGCGTAGTACCCAAATGACCCTCATGTGCCTTAGAAATAATATTCCTTCTGAGGCTTTGAGGGGCAATAAGCTTATCACCACGCAAAAGTACTCCATCCTCCACTGAAATTTCAGACTCTACTTTCCAAAAAGGTTGTAAAGGTTGTGGGAGTACACGTTCTTTTGAGCACCCTGATTTAACTAATTCACACACATGTTGCAAAACTTGATCCTCACTGAGGGCTTTTACCCATTCATCAACTGAATCAAGACCATGCTCATGAAGATCAATAGACACTACAAAACAATCTTCAGAATCATCCCCAACCTCACATTCAGAATCCTCTAACTTCCAACTGTCAAGTGGAAAATACGACAAATAATCAGCTCTAAGGTTTCTACCTCCAGAGATGTGCAGTACATCAAACTGATATTGCATGAGACGAGAAACCATGCGAAGAATCCATGGAGAACATGATTTCCCTGTACCTGAACTTAATATACTGACTAGGGGTTTGTGATCAGTTTTTAATGTAAATCATTTTCCCCAAATGTATGGTCAGAACTTTTCAACAGCCCTCAAACATGAAATTAGTTCCTTCTCAATTACAGAGTATTGTAACTCCGCATCTCTCAAAACTCTGGATGCAAACTCAACAGTATTTTCTCCCGAAGGAGAATCTTGGGTTAAAACAGCTCCCAAACCAACTTGGCTTGCATCAACTATGATACATGAAGCGAACGTAGGATCATAAGGTTTAAGTGCCCCACTCTTAGCAAGTGACAATTTCACGTACTGCAAAGCCAATTCACACGCATCCGTCCATGCAAAAATCACCCCCTTGCATAAGAGTGAATCAATGGGACGAACTATTGAAGCATAGTTCGGGACAAACTTGGAATAGTATTCCAGCAAACCCAGAAGTGATTTGACTCCTGCCTTGTCAGAAGGTGTTGGGGCACGGGTGATTGCATCAAGTAAACCTTGCCTAGGCCTGATTCCATCACTAGAAATCAAATGACCCAGATATTCAATCTCATCACAAAGAAATTTGCATTTCTCTGATTTTACTACCACACCCTGATTCTTTAACAAGTCAAAAACTTTCTTGAGTAATAAATTGTGTGAAGGAATGTCTTTTGAGTGGATTAGAATATCATCCTGAAAGACCAGAACTCCGCTAATCCCACCTAAAATGTTTTGCATCACCCTCTGAAACACTGATGCCGCAGAGGCAAGCCCAAACGGCATCCTTTTAAACTGAAATGTGCCAAGTGGTGAAATAAATGCTGTAAGATGACGAGAGGAAGGAACCAATTCGATCTGATGATAGGCACTTGCCAAATCTAGTTTTGAAAAATATCTAGACCCCTTGACACTTGAGAAAAGATCAGAGATTTTGGGTAACGGGTGGGAATCAACCCAGATCTCCTTATTGAGAGACCTCAAGTCCACACAGACGCGAAGTTTTCCACATTTTTTCTGAGCAACTACCAAGGGAGAAAGCCAAAGCGAGGACTCCGTCGGCTCAATGATTCCCTGCTCACATAACATTTTAAGTTCTTTGTCCAAATCGTCCCTCACACTGAAAGGTACACCTCTCAATTTGTGTTTGATTGGAAGGGCACCTTCTTTTATTATGATTTTATGTCGAAAACCCTTAATTGTACCTAAACTTTCACCAAAGACAGAAGGGTATTGTTCCTTCCAACTGCCCAATTGTTGGTCTTCTGTGATTACCAAGACTTGTTCACTAGTACCTGTTCTGAGTATCTTGATGGTACCAACCAAGAATGTTAAGACCTTTAACAGCAACATAAATCTTACCTCAAATTTTCCTGTCTTTGAAAACAAGTTCGTCTTCGAAAAAAAACAAAAGATGAATTTTGCGTCCCTCGTACGAGACTGGGGAGCGATCAGGAGGTTGAAGTTGTTTGTCACCCCATGTATCATAAAACAACTTTTGAGTAATCATTGTTATTCTAGCCCCAGAATCAACTAAGAGATTGAGAGGTTTACCGCCAACTATAATCTCTACAACAGGTTCCACACATTCAGATGAATCATTAACATTAGACACAATATCATGAAGGTCAGTAACCACTGATATGATTTCCGGATCAGAATCCTGATCGGACTCAACAACACAAGCAACAGGGTTAAATGGTTTCTTCCTTTTCATGCAAACTTTAGCAAAATGTCCTATTTTTTTTGCAATAATTGCACGTAACGTTTGCTCCTGGACACTTTGCACCTTTTTGGTGAGGAGGGTTTCCACATCGGTAACACATGTTCCTTGTAGTTTGAGATTGATAAACACTGTTCCCTCCACTAATATCTTTACGTGAGCTGACCTTTGTCAATGAAGATTTTGACACACTTTGTTTGTCCTTACCCTGGCTAGTGATAACATTAACAGATTCTGTAAAATTGTCCTCCAATTCTTTCAAAGATGTCACCGATGTCTCAATGCTTTTAGCTATTTTTATAGTTTCATCAAGAGTGGGATTTGCTAGAGATAGAAGTTTCTGACGAATCTGTTTATCTTTACAGTGGCATACAAACTGATCATGGATCAATTGGTCAGTGAAGTTTTCGAACTGACATAAAGATGCAAAAGTACGTAATACTGAAATGTAAGAATCCACGTCTTCACTTTCACTCTGTTTGCGTTTGAAAAATTTGTGCCGTAACACCATTAAACTGGGTTGTTTATCAAATCTTAACTTGAGTTTTGCAACAGTATCTTGAAATGCATCCACAATTTCTTCTGGAGGATAAATAATTTCCGGGAGATGTTTGAAAATGGAACGTCCTTCAAAACCAAGGGCATGCAGAAGGAGATATTTCTTCATTTCACTTGAAAACCTGGATGCACCAATGGCACCCAGGAAGGTTTGGAAAGCATCGAACCACACCTCCCACCTGACAGGAGGTTCTCCTGGAGATTCTAAAAACGAAGGAGGTGGAGCTACAGACTGCATAATGTTGACCAAATGGAGTTTTGTCTTGAACTACAAATTAACCCCTTCGATGCGCATGACGGAGCGGTTCCGTCATGCGCGTCGGTTGCGCTGTGCGCATGACGGAACCGCTCCGTCATGGCCCCGCCTGTGCACAGAACCTTCAGCACAGCGCGGAAATCCACGCCGCGCTGAAGAGGTTAACATGTAAAATAAGCAAACCTAGAGTACACAAATTAACTCTAATGCATGACTTACATGAAAGTTACAAGAATATAACCATGTATAGACATTGAACATGTAAATCTAACTTCATAAAGTGTTGGTGTGAATTTCAATTAACGAACATTAAAAACAAAATTGGTTCAAGTTTCTCCCTATTTACCTGAGTACATAAATAAATTGATGCAGATAAAAATGAAATAAGCAAATTAAAATGAAGAGTGCAATGAGACACAATTTAGTAACTTCAATACGTGTTTTCCATTGTGTGAACAAACTCCTTTAAAACACTGAATTTGGAACACAAAGACGTGCTGATCGTCGATCAGCAGAGCGAGTGAATGTTTTAAATATGCCTTTACTTTTCCGGTGAAAACGAGAGACGTGCTGATCATCGTGTGATGACAGCACTTTTGAAAGGTGCTGATCGTCGATCAGCTGAGATGGCTTAGATAATTCAATATTTTGAAAGAATTTAGACGTGCCAATCGCCGTGATTGGCTGGATCTGTAGTTTTGGCCTCACGAAATAGATAGACGCTGTTAAACACTGATCACGTTACAGATGACGCGGTGTCCCCCAAGCGAACGTTGGAGAATCGCGGCCTGGATCAGGCAAGTCAGGCAGATCTGAGCCTGCAACCGTCAGTGCGCAGCAGCGGTGATCAGCCAGCGCTAGCTTTACTGCGCAAGTCCGGGCAAGAAGCGTTACAATCGCCAAAACAATTGAGAGTTTCCGTACTGCACCGGTAGGATTATTAATATACTTTATTTGTGAGGAGTTTTCTTGTTAAACGTCTTGATACGTAAATATTGAATAGACAAGCCTCTTTGCGCAGCGCAATTCTAGATAAGAAGACTTTGCGGTGAAAGCTTACCGTCGTAATCCTTTTTAAATAGATAGTCTTACCGCAATCCGTCTAGATACAGAGCTTGTCACTCAGCTTTGCGCGCCGGGTCCAACATGTGACTGAGTAGCACTCGATCGTCGCCACAATAATTGTAATAAGCAACTACTTGGACGCAGGTGATTCTGAATGTGATTTATTCAGATACAGCTACTCAGCAGACAAGAGCACGATGAAAGGCTGTCTCCTCCACCAACAGCTCCGCAAACGATTCAACTAACCACAAACAATCGGTTACCAAACAACCATAAGATTCTATGACACGGTACACAGATAAACAGAGTAGTGAAACTAAGAAAGGGAGATATAACACACGTCCACCACCACATCAACAACCACCACGTCAACCACCAGCACATCCACCACTACCACGTCCACCACCACCACATCCACCACCACCACATCCACCACCACCACATCCACCACCACCACCACCACTTCCCCCACCACCACATCCACCACCACCATGTCCACCATCACCACATCCACCACCACCACATCCACCACCACCATGTCCACCACCATGTCCACTACCACCACATCCACCACCATCATTCCCACCACCACCACCACGTCTACCACCACCACGCCCACACCCACCACCACTTCCACCACCACGTCCACCACCACATCCACCAACACAACCACCACCACCATGCCCACCACCACCACATCCACCACCACCACGTCCACCACCTCCACCACCACTACGTCCACCACCATCTCAACCACCAACAAGGCCACCACCACCACCATTTCCACCACGTCCACCACCACCAAGTCCACCATCACAGTGTCCTCCACCACCACCACGTCCACAGCCATGTTCACCACCACCACATCCACCACCATGTCCACCACTGTGAGAAGTGTCCTGGTATATGCTGGTCACTAGTTAAAGTGGCCACCTTGCACCAGTACAATTCGACTCTTATGGTAGATAGGTTTAAGACAACCTTTTTAAGAAAGCTATCCTAGTGGTATATGTGGAGAGCAGCCTTCAGGCTAAGTCTCAGAGGAATGTAAAGCAGCTTGTTTTACCTTATAATCTCTTGAATCACTAAATGAAAGGACACCACACAGGTATATATATAAAATATATATTTATATATTACTAGACACACTCTACTAATCTCTTTATGAGATTAGAAGTCAGGAACATATGCACAAATCAATGTTTCACAACAAATTAAGCACTTATATGGCTGGGGCCCTAGGGGCATACCAGACCATATACTAAAAAAGAGGTATAAGAAGAACGACTTGAGAAGGGAGAAGGCCTAAGCTCTTCAGAAGCGCTGGGGCCTCACTAATCCACCCAAGGCAGATAAGTAAAGGACCCACAGGAGACACATGCAGTGTGAGAACACAGCCGCGGATCCCAATAGACTTCAATGGAGCAAGTCGCGGTTGGAATTTGAAAGTTTTAGGATACATCGGGAGAGTCTACAAGCAAGTCACTTACAGGGTAAGTAGTTCTAGAGCCAACACACACAGGAGCACCGGAGTACTCGAGTTACCTCACCCAGGGAAGCCGGGTGCATAGGTGTCTTTTGGTGTCAGGTCGCTGCGTTGTTTTCAATGGGAGCCAAAGAAAACTTGCTGCTTGTGAAGACAGGAGAAGTGTCCGGTGGAATCCAAGGCTGGATTCGGAAGAAAGAAGACCTGAAAGCAGAGGAGACAGTGTTCAAAGTCACTAGCCAGTGACCCGGGGCCAGGAAGCTGGATGCCCACAGATGTCGGGTGTTTTCAGGTGATCACGAGTGTCTTGACTCTTCAGCCACGATGTCCAGGAGGTGTCGACGATGACCAGGAGCTGGATTCAGAGTGTCCCATGAAGTCTGCAGCTTACTGAGTTGTTGGCAACCAGATTGGAGCCAACAAGCCTTGGCAACCGTTTGGTTCTGTGGAAAAGTCTTCAGGGGACCCACAAGCCAACTGGCAAGGGATCGTGAAGACGCCTCGTGAGGATTCACTTCAAAGGAGCCCACGGTCACTTGGGACGAGGTAGGCCTCTGATTTTTTAGGGAAATCCTGCTGGAGGCTTGGTCCAAAGCACAAGTTTGTAGAACGTCGTGAAGGGGTTGCACTCGACAATAGTGCACGGTACTCAGTTATTGCTGTTCCTCGTCACTCGTGGGGTCCACTCGCCTCAGCTTCACTGGGGACTCACAATGGCTGTCGAGAAGTCAGGAAGTCCACTACCGGGGCTGCAGGGACTTCGGACTCCGGCGGGAGCGGGAAAGTTTGCGAGAGTTGATGTAAAGTTTGGTGCCGGCCAAGCAGGGGAGTCACTCCTTGACTCCAAGGGAGATTCTTCAGTCTTCCAAAGGTAGTGGAACATCGAAGGTCCAGGATTCTTCTTCAGAGCGTCATCCAGGGATATCTAGTTTGCAATGGCAAGGGTTCCCTAACTTATACTACAAGGAAGGGAGGGACTAGCTCTATGACCACTCCCATGGGAGGGTCAGGGGCGTGGGTGGCTACACCCACTTCCCTTTGTCCAGTTTCGCGCCAGAGCAGGGGCTGGTAGCCCCTGAACTGGTTTGAGCTGGCATATGCACAGAGGAGCCTACTGCTCCCCCAGTGCAGGACTTCAAAGCACTCTAGAAGTGCACCCACCCAGCCCCAATACACTAAATCCTGTCTGAAAGGTGGTTACACCTCCCTGTGACAGGATGCCTATTGTTGGGCCTCCTCCACTGTGAGTTTCGGTCAGCCGCTGGAGAGCAGCCCAGTGTCTGTGCTGGTGGCATCCATTTTGTGATGCCAGGGCTCTTCAGGATTCCACCGTGTTTCCACAGTGGGTACATGTCTATCCCTCTAGAAGGGTGGGATCCTACTCCCACACCAGTTACTGGTGTGGGGGTATGATTCCAAAGCGTTTGACACCAAACACGAAATGCTTTGATGCAGCCATCCCAAAGTTAGCATTTACCGCTAGGTTATAATGCACTTAAGAGTATATGGTTTAACACCATCCACAAACAGCTACAGGGAATAGACTGTGAGAGCTGCAGAGGGGCCCTGCTCAGGCAGAGGCACCCCCTCACATGGAAACCAAGCACCCTGCCCTCAGGATTGATAGGGCCTGCCTTAGGGGTGACTGATAGGTTTATATGTGTGTGTAAGGTGAGAAATAGGAACCTGTACCTCAGTGAGGAGTGCTAACACTACCTCACCCAGGCCGTAGCAGGCCTGTGGTGTCAGATTTAGTCTGCTTCCCAGGAGTGGCATAATACATGCTTCAGCACCTGGTAGGCCTGTGAAGTACTTACGCCCTTGGTACCTAAGGTAACAAATACTAGGGGCTCATAAGGCACCACAGTACCCAATTACTAGTGCATCTAATATGCACTCCAAGTTGTTTAGAGAGAACAAAGAGGCTGGGGCCCTGATTAGCAGGGTCCCAGTCAGACTATAGCCAGAAACCAGTGTTAACATCAGAAAAAAAGTGGGGGCAACCTAAGTGCAGATCCTACTCTCCTACACACACCATGTCCACCACCACGTCCACAACCACCACCACCACCACGTCCACCACCACGTCCACCACCACCATGTCCACCACCACCACAACCACCACCACGTCTACCACCACCATGTCCACCACCAACACCATGTCCACCACCTCCACCACCACCACGTCCACCACCACCACGCCCACCACAACCATGTCCACTGCCACCACATCCACCACCACGTTCACCACCACCACACCCACCACCATGTCCACCATGTCCACCACCATGTCCATCACCATGTCCACCACCACCACCACATCCACCACCACCATGTCCACCACCATGTCCACGTCCACCACCACCACCACGTCCACCAGCACCAAGTCCACCACCACATCCATGTCCACAACCACCACCACGTCCACAACCACCACCACATCCACCACCACGTCCTCCACCACCACATCCACCACCACATCCACAACCACCACCACCACGTCCACCACCACATCCACCACCATGTCCACCATCACCATGTCCACAACCACCATGTCCACCACCACCATGCCCACCACCACCACATCCACCACCATCACGTCCACCTCCACCATGATGTCCACCACCACCACGTCCACCACCACCACACCCTCCACCACCATCATGTCCACCACCACCACATCCACCATGTTCACCATCACATCCACCACCATGTCCACACCACCATGCCCACCACCACCATGTACACCACCACATCCACCACTACCACATCCACCAACACCACCATGTCCACCACCAGGTCCACCACCACCACATCCACCACCACCATGTCCACCACCACCCACATCCTCCACCCACATCCACCACCACATCCACCACCACCACATCCACCACCACCACGTCCACCACCACAACATCCACCACCACCACCATGTCCACCACCACCACCACGTCCAGCACCACCACCACGTCCACCACGTCCACCATCACCACAATGTCCACCACCACCACGTCCACAACCACCACAACCACCACCACATCCACCAACATCACCACGTCCACCACCACTACGTCCACCACCAACACCACGCCCATGTCCAACACCACCACCACCTCGTCTACCACCAAAACCACCACGTCCACCACCACCACATCCACCACCACCACATACAGCACCACCACGTCCACCACTACCACCACATCCACCACCACCACATCCACCACCACGTCCACGTCCACCACCACGTCCACCACCACCACATCAACCACCATGCCCACCACCACCATGTCCACCACATCCACCAACACCATGTCCACCACCACCACATCCACCACCACCACGTCCACCACCATATCAACCACCAACAAGGCCACCACCACCACCATTTCTACCACTACCACGTCCACCACCATGTACACCACCACCAAGTTCACCAGCACAGTGTCCACCACCACCTCCACAACAATGTTCACCACCACCTCCACATCCACCACCATGTCCACCACCATGTCTACCACCACATCCACAACCACCACCAACACGTCCACCACCATGTCCACCACCATGTCCACCACCACCAAGACCACCACCACGTCCACCACCACCACCACGTCCACACCACGTTCACCACCACCACGCCCACCACCACATCTACCACCATGTCCACCACCACATCCATCAGCATGTCCACCACCACGTCCACCACCACCACATCCACCACCACCACCAACATGTCCACCACCACCATGACTACCACCACGTCTACCACCACCACGTCCACCACCACCAAATCTACCACCACATCCACATCCACAACCACCCCCACGATTACCACCATGTCCACCACCACCACCACATCCACCACCACATCCACAACCACCACCACGTCCACCACAACATCCACCACCACGTCCACCACCACCATGTCCACAACCACCATGTCCACCACCACCATGCCCACCACCACCATGTCTACCACCACCATCACTTCCACCTCCACCATATATCCACCACCACCAAGTCCACCACCACCATGCCCACCACCATGTCCACCACCACCACCACCATGTCTACCACGTCTACCACCATGTCCACCACCACCATGTCCACCACCACTATGTCCACCACTACAACCACATCCACCACCACCACCATGTCTACCACCACAACCACCACATCCACCACCATGTCCACCATGTCCACCACCACATCCACAACCACCACGTCCACCACCACATCAACCAACACCACGTCAACTACCACCACATCCACCACCACTGCGTCCACCACCATCATGTCCACTACCACCACCATATCCACCATCACCACATCTACCACCACCACTATGTCCACCACCACCACGTCCACCACCACCACCACCACATCCACCACCACCATGTCTACCACCACATCCACCACCACCACCATGTCCACCACCAGGTCCACCATGTCCACCACCACGCCCTCTACCACCACCATGTCCACCACCACCCATCCACCACATCCACCACCACCATGTCCACCAGCATCATGTCTACCACCATGTCCACTACCAACACGTCCACACCACCATGTCCACCACCACCATCAGGTCCACCACCACCACATCCACCACCACCATGTCCACCACCAGCACATCCACCATATCCACCACCACATCCACCACCACCACATCCACTACCACGTCCACCACCACCACATCCACCATCACCATATCCACCATGTCCACCACCACCGCCACATCCAGCACCACCACCACGTCCACCCACCATGTCCACCACCATGTCCACCACCACCATGTCCACCACCATCACCACATCCACCACCTCCCTGTCCACCACCATCTACACCATGTCCACCCCCACATCCACCCTATGTCCACCACCACCACCTTGTCCACCACCGTGTCTACCACCAAAACCACCATGTCCACCACCACCACATCCACCACATCCACCACCAGATCCACCACCACCATGTCCACCACCAAGTCCACCACCACCACGTCCACCACCATGTCCTCTACCACATCCACGACCACCATGTCCACCACCACGTCTACCACCACCACATCCACCACCACAACCACGTCCACCACCACCACCATGTTCACCACCACCACCATGTCCACCACCACCAGCACGTCCACCACCACCACGTCCATCACCACATCCACCACCACCAAGCCCACCACCACCACATCCACCACCACCACAAACCCCACATGCATCACCACCACACCCACCACCACCACCACGTCCACCACTACCACATCCACCACCACCACATCCACCACAACCACCACGTCCACAACCACCATGCCCACCACCACCATGTCTACCACCACCATCACTTCCACCTCCACCATGACATCTACCACCACCATGTCCACCACCACCAAGTCCACCACCACCATGCCCACCCCCACCATGCCCACCACCATGTCTACCACCACCATGTCCACCACCACCACCACCATGTCTACCACCATGTCCACCACCACCATGTCCACCACCACTATGTCCACCAGTACAACCACATCCACCACCACCACCATGTCCACCACCACAACCACCACATCCACCACCATGTCCACCATGTCCACCACCACATACACAACCACCACGTCCACCACCCCATCAACCAACACCATGTCAACCACCACCACATCCACCACCACTGTGTCCACCACCACCATGTCCACCACCACCACCATATCCACCACCACGTTCACCAATACCACATCCACCATCACCACCACCACATCCACCACCATCATGTCTACCACCACGTCCACCACCACCACGTTCACCACCACCACCATGTCCACCACCAGGTCCAACAGGTCCACCACCATGCCCTCTACCACCACCATGTCCACCACCACCACATCCACCACATCCACCACCACCACGTCCACCACCATGTCCACCACCATGTCTACCACCACCATGTCCACCACCACCACGTCCACCACCACCACCACATCCACCACTACCAGGTCCACCACCACCACATCCACCACCACCACGTCCACCACCAGCACATCCACCATATCCACCACCACTTCCACCACCACCACATCCACCACCACATCCACCACTACCACATCCACCATCAACACATCCACCATGTCCACCACCACCGCCACATCCAGCATCACCACCACGTCCACCACCATGTCCACCACCATGTCCACCACCACCATGTCCACCACCATCACCACATCCACCACCACCCCGTCAACCATCATCTACACCATGTCCACCCCCACGTCCACCCCCATGTCCACCACCACCACCTTGTTCACCACCGTGTCTACCACCAAAACCACCATGTCCACCACCACATCCACCACGTCCACCACCAGATCCACCACCACCATGTCCACCACCAAGTCCACCACCACCACGTCCACCACCATGTCCTCCACCACATCCACGGCCACCATGTCCACCACCACATCCACCACCACCACATCTACTATCACCACCATGTCCACCACCATGTTCACCACCACCACCATGTCCACCACCACCAGCACGTCCACCACCACGTCCACCACCACCATGTCCATCACCACATCCACCACCACCAAGCCCACCACCACCACCAAATCCACCACCACCACAACCCTCACGTGCACCACCACCACACCCACCACCACCACCACCATGTCCACCACTACCACATCCACCACCACCACATCCACCACAACCACCACGTCTACCACCACCATGTCCACCACCACCACATGCACCACCACCACATCCACAACCATGTCTACCACCACCACGTCCACCACCACCACCATGTCCACCACCAGGTCCACCAACACCACGTCCAACATCACACCCTTCACTACCACCATGTCCATCACCACCACGTCTACCACATCCACCACGTCCACCACCACCATGTCCACCACCATGTCCACTACAACCACATCCACACCACCACATCTACCACCACCATGTCCACCACCACCATATCCACCACCACCACATCCACCACCACCACGTCCACCACCACGCCCTTCACCACCACCATGTCCATCACCACCACGTCCACCACATCCACCACCACCACGTCCACCCCCACCATGTCCACCACCAGGTCCACCAACACCACATCCACCACCACCATGTCCACCACCAGAACATCCACCACATCTATCACCACATCCACCACAACATCCACCCCCACGTCCACCACATCCCCTATCACCACATCCACCATCACCATGTCCACCACCACCCCGTCCCCCATCACCACCACATCCTGCATTACCACCACATCCACCACCACCACGATGTCCACCACCATGTCCACCACCACCATGTCCACCACCATCACCACATCCACCACCACCCCGTACAACACCATCTACACCATGTCTACCACCACATCCACCCCCATGTCCACCACCACCACCACCTTGTCCACCACTGTGTCCACCACCAAAACCACCGTGTCCACCACCACCACATCCACCACATCCACCACCACCATGTCCACCACCAAGTCCACCACCACCACATCTAACACGTCCACCACCACGTCCACCACCACATCCACAACCACCATGTCTACCACCACGTCCACCACCACCACATCCACCACCACCACGTCACCACCACTACGTCCACCACCACCAAAATGTCCACCACCACCAGCACGTCCACCACCATCACGTCCACCACCACCACCTCCATCACCACATCCACCACCACCAAGCACACCACCACTACCACGTCCACCACCACCACAACCCCCACGTGCACTAACACCACACCCACCACCACCACGTCCACCACTACCACATCCACCAATACCACATCCACAATCACCATGTCCTCCACCAACAAGGCCACCACATCCACAATCACCATGTCCACCACCACCACGTCCCCCACCACCACCACATCCGGCATTACCACCACATCCACCACCACCATGATATCCACCACCATGTCCACCACCACCATGTCCACCACCATCACCACATCCACCACCACCCCGTACACCATCTACACCACGTACACCACCACATCCACCCCCATGTCCACAACCACCTTGTCCACCACTGTGTCCACCACCAAAACCACCGTGTCCACCACCACCACATCCACCACATCCACCACCACCATGTCCACCACCAAGTCCACCACCACCACATCTAACACGTCCACCACCACATCCACAACCACCATGTCCACCACCACGTCCACCACCACCACATCCACCACCACCACGTCCACCACCACCACGTCCACCACCACCAAAATGTCCACCACCACCAGCACGTCCACCACCATCACGTCCACCACCACCACCTCCATCACCACATCCACCACCACCAAGCACACCACCACTACCACGTCCACCACCACCACAACCCCCACGTGCACCACCACCACATCCACTACCACCACGTCTACCACGTCCACATCCACCACCACCGCGTCCACCACCTCCACCACCACCACATCCACAACCATCACGTCCACCACCACAATGCCCACCACGTCCTCCACCACCACCATCATGTCCACCTCCACCATGATGTCCACCACCACCACGTCCACCACCACCATGCCCACCCCCACCACGCCCACCATGTCCACCACCATGTCTACCACCACCATGTCCACCACACATCCACCACCACCACGTCCACCACCACTATGTCCACCACTATAACCACATCCACCACCACCATGACCACAACCACCACATCCACCACCACGTCCACCACCATGTCCACCACCACTATGTCCACAACCACCACGTCCACCACCACATCAACCACCACCATGTCAACCACCACCACATCCTACTACCACCACGTCCACCACCACCATGTCCACCACCACCATCACCACCACATCCACCACCACCACCACTTCTACCACCACCATGTCCACCACCACCATGTCCACCACCACCACCTCCACCACCTCCACCACCACATCCACCACCACCACATCCACCACCACGCCATGCACCACCTCATCCACCACCACCACATCCACCACCACCATGTCCACCACCAGGTCCACCACATCCACCACCACCACGTCCACCACTACCATGCCCTCCATCACCACCATGTCCACCACGTCCACCACCACCACATCCACTACCTCCACCACCACCATGTCCACAACCACCACGTCCACCACCACCATGCCCACCACATACACCACCACCATCACGTCCATCTTCACCATGATGTCCACCATGTCCACCACCACCACGCCCACCACCACCATGCCCCACCACACCCACCACCACCACGTCCACCACCATGTCTACCACCACCATGTCCACCACCACGTCCAGCACTACTATGTCCACCACTACAACCACATCCACCACCACCACCATGTCCACAACCACCACATTCACCACCACATTCACCACGTCCACCACCATGTCCACCACCACCACTACATCCACAAGCACCACGTCCACCACCACATCAACCACCACCACGTCAACCACCAGCATATCTACCACCACCACATCCATCACCACCACGTCCAACACCACCACATCCACCACCACCACTTCCACCACCACCACTTCCACCACCACCACATCCACCACCACCAGGTCCACCACCACCACATCCACCACCACCACGTCCACCACCAGGTCCACCACCACCACGTCCACCACCACCACATCCACCACCACCATGCCCTCCACCACCACCATGTCCACCACCACATCCACCACTACCATGTCCACCACCACCATGTCCACCACTATGTCCACCACCAGCATATCCACCACGTCCACCACCACCACATCATCTAACACCACGTCCACCACCACCACATCCACGACCACCACGTCCACCACCACCACATCCACCACCACCACTTCCACCACCAGTATATCCACCACGTCCACCACCACCACATCATCTAACACCACGTCCACCACCACCACATCCACGACCACCACGTCCACCACCACCACATCCACGACCACCACGTCCACCACCACCACATCCACATCCACCACCAAGGCCACCACCATATCCACCACAAACACGCCCATCATCACCACCATGTCCTCTACCACCATGTCCTCCACCACATCCACCACCACCACCACCTTGTCCACCACCGCGTCCACCACCAAAACCACCATGTCCACCACCACCATGTCCACCACATCCACCACCACCACATCCCCCACCACCACTTCCACCACCATGTCCACCACCATGTCCACAACCACTACCACCACATCCACCATGATGTCCACCACCACGTCCACCACCACCATGTCCACCACCACCACATCCACCATCACCACATCCACCACCACCACGTCCTCCACCACCACATCCACCACCATGTCCACCACCACATCCATCACCACGTCCACAACCTCCACCTCCACATCCACCACGATATCCACCAACACCACGTCCACCATATCTACGACCACCACGTCCACCACCACCACATCCACCAAAACCACCACCACTTCCACCACCAGTATATCCACCACGTCCACCACCACCACAGCATCTAACACCACATCCACCACCACCACATCCACGACCACCACGTCCACCACCACCACATCCACCACAATGTCCACCACCACGTCCATCACCATGTCCACAACCACCACCTCCACGTCCACCACGATATCCACCACCACCATGTCCACCACCACCACGTCCACCACCACCACATCCACTGCCACCACATGCACCACCACGTCCACCACCACCACGTCCACACCACCATGTCCACCACCAGGTCCACCACCACCACGTCCACCACCACCACGTCCACCACTACCATGTCCTCCATCACCACCATGTCCACCACGTCCACATCCACCACCACCACATCCACCACCACCACGTCTACCACCTCCACCACCACCATGTCCAAAACCACCACATCTACCACCACCATGCCCACCACGTCCAACACCACCATCACGTCCACCTCCACCATGCTGTCCACCATGTCCACCACCACCACGTCCACCACCACCATGCCCACCCCCACAACGCCTACCACCACCACGTCCTCCCCCATGTCTACCACCACCATGTCCACCACCACCACCACGTCCACCACTACTATGTCCACCACTACAACCACCACCACCACCACCATGTCCACAACCACCACATCCATCACCATGTTCACCAGGTCCACCACCATGTCCACCACCACCACTATGTCCACCACCACCACATCAACCACCAGCACATCCACCACCACCACGTCCACCACCACCACATCCACCACCACCACTTCCACCACCACCACTTCTACCACCACCACTTCCACCACCACCACATCCACCACCACCATGTCCACCACCACCACATCCACCACCACCATGTCCACCACCAGGTCCACCACCACCATGTCCTTCACTACCATGTCCACCACCACACCCTCTACCACCACCATGTCCACCACCACCACATCCACCACCACATCCACCACTACCATGTTCACCACCACCATGTCCACCACCAGGTCCACCACATCCACCACCACCACGTCCACCACCAGCACATCCACCACGTCCACCACCACCACCACATCATCCACCACCATGTCGACCACCACCACATCCACAACCACCACGTCCACCACCACCACGTCCACCACCACCACGTCCACAACCACCACCACGTCCACCACCACAACCACGTCCACCACCACCACAACATCTACCCCCACCACGTCCACCACCATCACGCCCTCCATCACAACGCCCTTCATCACCACCATGTCCACCACCACCACGTCCACCACCACCTCATCCACCACCACCACGTCCACCACCTCCACCACCACCACGTCCACAACCACCACGTCCGCCACCACAATGCCCACCATGTCCACCACCACCATCATGTCCACCTCCACCATGACGTCGACCACCACCACGCCCACCACCACCACGTCCACCACCATGTCTACCACCATGTCCACCACCACGTCCACCACCACCACATCCACCACCACTATGTCCACCACTACAACCACATCCACCACCACCATGTCCACAAACACCACATCCACCACCATGTCCACCACCATGTCCACCACCACTACATTTACAACCACCACGTCCACCACCACATCAACCACCACCATGTCAACCTCCACCACATCCCACCACCACCATGTCCACCACCACCACGTCCACCACTACCACGCCCTCCATCACCATCATGACCACCATGTCCACCACCACCACGTCCACCACCTCCACAACTACCATGTCCACAATCACCACGTCCACCACCAACATGCCCACCACGTCCACCACCACCATCATGTCCAACTCCACCATGACGTCCACCATGTCCACCACCACCACGTCCACCACCACTATGCTCACCCCCACCACCACCTCGTCCACCACCATGTCTACCACCACCATGTCCACCACCACTACCACATCCACCACTACTATGTCCACCACTACAACCACATCCACCACTACCACCATGTCCACAACCACCACATCCACCACCACGTTCACCACATCCACCACCACATCCACCACCATGTCCACCACCACCACATCTACCACCACCATGTCCACCACCACTACGTCCACCACCACCACATCCACCACCACCCCATGCACCACCACGTCCACCACCACCACGTCCACCACCACCATGTCCACCACCAGGTCCACCACGTCCACCACATCCACCACTTCCATGCCCTCCATCACCACCATGTCCACCACCTCCACCACCACATCCACCACCACCACGTCCACTACCTCCACCACCACCATGTCCACAACCACCACGTCCACCACCACCATGCCCACCACGTACACCACCACCATCATGTCCACCTCCACCATGATGTCCACCATGTCCACCACCACCACCACGTCCACCACCACCACCATGCCCAGCCCCACCACACCCACCACCACCATGTCCACCACCCTGTCTACCACCATCATGTCCACCACCACCACGTCCACCACTACTATGTCCACCACTACAACCACATCCACCACCACCACCATGTCCACAACCACCACATTCACCACCACGTTCACCATGTCCACCACCAGCACTACGTCCACAACCACCACATCCACCACCACATCAACCACCACCACGTCAACCACCAGCACATCCACCACCACCACGTCCACCACCACCATGTCCACCACCACCACATCCACCACCACCACTTCCACCACCACCACTTTCACCACCACCACTTCCACCACCACCACATCCACCACCACCATGTCCACCACCACCACATCCACCACCACCACGTCCACCACCAGGTCCACCACCACCACGTCCACCACCACCACATCCACCACCATCATGCCCTCCACCACCACCATGTCCACCACCACCACGTCCACCACCACATCCACCACTACCATGTCTACCACCACCATGTCCACCACTATGTCCACCACTACGTCCACCACCAGCATATCCACCACGTCCACCACCACCACATCATCCAACACCACGTCCACCACCACCACATCCACAACCACCATGTCCACCACCACCACATCCACCACCACCACATCTACCACCAGCACATCCACCATGTCCTCCACCACCACCACCACATCATCCACCACCATGTCCACCATCACCACATCCATGACCACCACGTCCACTACCACCACATCCACCACCACATCCACCACCAAGGCCATCACCACCACCATATCCACCACCAACACGCCCACCACCACCACCATGTCCTCCACCACATCCAACACCACCACCACCTTGTCCACCACCGCGTCCACCACCAAAACCACCATGTCCACTACCACCACGTCCACCACCACCACATCCACCACCACCTCATCCCCCACCACCACATCCACCACCACGTCCACCACCATGTCCACAACCACTACCACCACATCCACCATGATGTCCACCACCACGTCCACCACCACCATGTCCACCACCACCATGTCCACCACCACCACATCCACCACCACCACATCCACCACCAAAACATCCTCCACCACCACATCCACCACCATGTCCACCACCACCACATCCACCACCACGTCCACCACCACGTCCACCACCACATCCAGAACCACCACCTCCACGTCCACCACGATATCCACCACCATGTCCACCACCACCATGTCCACCACCACCACGTCCACCACTACCATGTCCTCTATCACCACCATGTCCACCACATCCACCACCACGTCCACCACCACCACATCCACCACCACCACATCTACCATCTCCACCACCACCATATCCACAACCACCACGTCCACCACCACCATGCCCACCACGTCCACCACCACCATCACGTCCACCTCCACCATGATGTCCACCATGTTCACCACCACCACGTCTACCACCACCATGCCCACCCCCACCACACCCACCAACAACACGTCCTCCACCATGTCTACCACCACTTTGTCCACCACCACCACCACGTCCACCACTACTATGTCCACCACTACAACCACCACCACCATGTCCACAACCACCACATCCACCACCACATTCACCACGTCCACCACCATGTCCACGCCCACCACTACGTCCACCACCACCACGTCAACCACCAGCACATCCACCACCACCACGTCCACCACCACCACATCCACCACCACCACATCCACCACCACCACTTCCACCACCACCACTTCGACCACCACCACTTCCACCACCACCACATCCATCACCACCATGTCCACCACCACCACATCCACCACCACCACGTCCACCACCAGGCCCACCACCACCACGTCCTCCACTACCACGTCCACCACCACACCCTCCACCTCCACCATGTCCACCACCACCACATCCACCACCACATCCACCACTACCATGTTCACCACCACCATGTCCACCACCAGGTCCACCACGTCCACCACCAGCACATCCACCACGTCCACCACCACCACCACATCATCCACCACCACGTCGACCACCACCACATCCACGACCACCACATCCACCACCACCACGTCCACCACCACCACGTCCACAACCACCACGACGTCCACCACCACAACCACATCTACCACCACCACAACATCCACCACCACCACGTCCACCACCACCACGCCCTCCATCACAACACCATTCATCACGACCATGTCCACCACCACCACGTCCACCACCACCTCATCCACCACCACCACGTCTACCACCTCCACCACCACCACGTCCACAACCACCATGTCCACCACCACAATGCCCACCACGTCCACCACCACCATCATGTCCACCTCTACCATGACGTCCACCACCACCACGCCCACCACCACCACATCCACCACCATGTCTACCACCATGTCCACCACCATGTCCACCACCACCACGTCCACCACCACTATGTCCACCACTACAACCACATCCACTACCACCATGTCCACAACCACCACATCAACCACCACGTCCACCACCATGTCCACCACCACTACGTCCACAACCACCATGTCCACTACCACATGAACCACCACCATGTCAACCACCACCAAGGCCACCACCATTTCCATGACCACCACATCCACCACCACTTCCACCACCACAGTGTCCTCCACCACCACCACGTCCACCACTGTGTTCACCACCACATCTACCACCATGTCCACAACCACCACCACCACCACGTCCACCACCACCATGACCACCACCATATCCACCACCACCACGTCCAACACCGCCACCATGTCCACCACCTCCACCACCACGTCCACCACCACCACCACACCCACCGCCACCATCATGTCCACCACCACCATGTCCACCACCACCACACGCTCCATCACCACCACGCCCACCACCACCACGTCCTCCACCATGTCTACCACCACCATGTCCACCACCACCACCACCACATCCACCACTACTATGGCCACCTTTACAACCACCACCACCATGTCCACAACCACCACATCCACTACCACATTCACCACGTCCACCACCATGTCCACCACCACCACTACATCCACAACCACCACGTCAACCACCAGCACATCCACCACCATCATGTCCACCACCACCACCACATCCACCACTACCACTTCCACCACCACCACTTCCACCACCACCACTTCCACCACCACCACATCTACCACCGTGTTCACCACCACATCCACCACCATGTCCACAACCACCACCACCACCACGTCCACCACCACCACGACCACCACCACATCCACCACCACAACGTCCAACACCGCCACCACCTCTACCACCTCTACCACCACCACGTCCACCACCAGCACCACACCCACCACCACCACCATGTCCACCACCACCACATCCACCACCACCACACGCTCCATCAATACCATGTCCACCACCACCACATCCACCACCACGTCCACCACCACCACATCCACCACCACCATGTCTACCACCACATACACCACCATGTCCACCACCACATCCAGTACCACCACCATGTCCACCACCACTATGTCCACCACCATCACCATCACTACATTCACCACCACCACATCCACCACCACCATGTCCACCACCACCACTACGTCCACCACCACCACATCCACAACCACCACCACGTCCACAACCACCACCACTTCCATAACCATATCCACCACCACCACAGCATCCACCACCACCATGTCCACCACCACCATGCATTCCATCACCACGCCCTCCATCACCACCACGCCCACCACCACCACGTCCTCCACCATGTCTACCACCACCATGTCTACCACCACCACCACCACATCCACCACTACTATGGCCACCTTTACAACCACCACCACCATGTCCACAACCACCACATCCACTACCACATTCACCACGTCCACCACCATGTCCACCACCACCACCACCACTACATCCACAACCACCACGTCAACCACCAGCACATCCACCACCTTCATGTCCACAACCACCACCACATCTACCACTGCCACTTCCACCACCACCACTTCCACCACCACCACTTCCACCACCACCACATCTACCACCACCATGTCCACCACCACCACATTCACCACCACCACGTCCACCACCAGGTCCACCACCACCATGTCCACCACTACCATGTCCACCACCATACCCTCCACCACCACCATTTCCACCACCACCACGTCCACCACCACATCCACCACTACCATGTTCACCACCACCATGTCCACCACCAGGTCCACCACATCCACCACCACCAGGTCCACCACCAGCACATCCACCACGTCCACCACCACCACCACATCATCCACTACCACATCGACCACCACCACATCCACGACCACCACGTCCACCACCACCACGTCCACCACCACCACGCCCTCCATCACAACGCTCTTCATCACCACCATGTCCACCACCACCATGTCCACCACCACCTCATCCACCACCACCACATCCACCACCTCCACCACCACCACCATGTCCACAACCACCATATCCACCACCACAATGCCCACCACATCCATCACCACCATCATGTCCACCTCCACCATGACATCCACCACCACCACGCCCACCACCACCACATCCACCACCATGTCTACCACCATGTCCACCACCACGTCCACCACCACCACATCCACCACCACTATGTCCACCACTACAACCACATCCACCACTACCATGTCCACAACCACCACATCCACCACCACGTCCACCACCATGTCCACCACCACTACGTCCACAACCACCACGTCCACCACCACATCAACCATCACCATGTCAACCACCACCACATCCCACCACCACCATGTTCACCACCACCACGTCCACCACTACCATGCCCTCCATCACCACCATGTCCACCACGTCCACCACCACCACATCCACCACCACCACATCCACCACCTCCCCCACCACCATGTCCACAATCACCACGTCCACCACCAACATGCCCACCACGTCCACCACCACCATCATGTCCAACTCCACCATGACGTCCACCATGTCCACCACCACCACCACGTCCACCACCACCATGCCCACCCCCACCACCACCACGTCCACCACCATGTCTACCACCACCATGTCCACGACCACCACCACGTCCACCACTACTATGTCCACCACTACAACCACATCCACCACTACCACCATGTCCACAACCACCACATCCACCACCACGTTCACCACGTCCACCACCATGTCCACCACCACCACTACGTCCACAACCACCACGTCCACCACCACATCAACCACCACCATGTCAACCACCAGCACATCCACCACCACAACATCCGCCACCACCACGTCCACCACCACCACCATATCCACCACCACCACTTCCACCACCACCATTTCCACCACCACCATATCCACCACCACCATGCCTACCACCACCACCACATCCACCACCACCACATGCACCACCAGGTCCACCACCACCACGTCCACCACCATGTCCACCACCACCACATACACTATCACGTCCACCACCACCACGTCCAGCACCACCACCATGTCCACCACCACCACCATGTCCACCACCACCATGTCCACCACCACCATATCCACAACCACCACAATGTCCACCACCATCACCACGTCCACCACCACCACGTCCACCACCATCTACACCACGTCCACCCCCACGTCCACCACCACCACCACATCCACCACCACCACGTCCACCACCACCATGTCCACCACCACCATGTCCACCACCATGTCTACCACCATGTCAACCACCAACAAGGCCACCACCATTTCCATGACCACCACGTCCACCACCACTTCCACCACCACAGTGTCCTCCACCACCATCACGTCCACCACCGTGTTCACCACCACATCCACCACCATGTCCACAACCACCACCACCACCACGTCCACCACCACCACGACCACCACCACATCCACCACCACAACGTCCAACACCGCCACCACCTCTACCACCTCCACCACCACCATGTCCACCACCAGCACCACACCCACCACCACCACCATGTCCACCACCACCACATCCACCACCACCACACGCTCCATCAACACCATGTCCACCACCACCACATCCACCACCACGTGCACCACCACCACATCCACCACCACCATGTCTACCACCACATACACCACCATGTCCACCACCACATCCAGTACCACCACCATGTCCACCACCACTATGTCCACCACCACCACCATCACTACATTCACCACCACCACATCCACCACCACCATGTCCACCACCACCACCACGTCCACCACCACCACATCCACAACCACCACCACGTCCACAACCACCACCACTTCCATAACCACATCCACCAACACCACAGCATCCACCACCACCATGTCCACCACCACCATGTATTCCATCACCACGCCCTCCATCACCACCATGTCCACCACCACCATGTCCACCACGTCCATCACCACCACATCCACCACCACTACCTCTACCACCACCACCTCCACAACCACCACATCCACCACCACAATGCCCACCACTTCCACCACCACCATCATGTCCACCTCCACCATGATGTCAACCACCACCACTTCCACCACATCCACCACCACCATGCCTACCCCCACCACGCCCACAACCACCACGTCCACCACCATGTCTACCACCACCATGTCCACCTCCACGTCCACCACCACCACATCCACCACCACTATGTCCACCACTACAACCACATCCACCACCACCATGGCCACAACCACCACATCCACCACCACATCCACCACCATGTCCACCACCACTACGTCCATAACCACCACGTCCACCACCACATCAACCACCACCATGTCAACCACCACCACGTCAACCACCACCACATCCCACCACCACCACGTCCACCACCACCATGTCCACCACCACCACCACATCCACCACCACTTCCACCACCATCACATCCACCACCACCATGTCCACCACCACCACATCCATTACCACCATGTCCATGTCCACCACCACCAAGTCCACCACCACCACATCCACCACCACCCCATGCACCACCATGTCCACCACCACCACATCCACCACCACCACGTCCACCACCACCATGTCCACCACCAGGTCCACCACGTCCACCACCACCACGTCCACCACTACTATGCCCTCCATCACCACAATGTCCACCACGTCCACCACCACGTCCACCACCACCACATCCACCACCACCACGTCTACCACCACCACCATGTCCACAACCACCATGTCCACCACCACCAGGTCCACCACGTCCACCACCACCACATCCACCACCACCATGCCCACCCCCACCACGCCCACCACCACCTTGTCCACCACCATGTCTACCACCACCATGTCCACCACAACATCCACCACTACTATGTCCACCACTACAACCACATCCACCACCACCATGTCCACAACCACCACATTCACCACCACGTCCACCACCATGTCCACCACCACCACTACGTCCACAACCACCACATCCACCACCACATCAACCACCACCACGTCCACCACCACCACGTCCACCACCACCACATCCACCACCACCACTTCCACCACCACCACTTCCACCACCACCACATCCACCACCACCATGTATACCACCACCACATCCACCACCACCACGTCCACCACCAGGTCCACCACCACCATGTCCACCACCACCACATCCACCACCACATCCACCACTACCATGTCCACCACCACCATGTTCACCACCACGTCCACCACCAGCACATCGACTACGTCCACCACCACCACCACATCATCCAACACCACGTCCACCACCACCACATCCATGACCACCACGTCCACCACCACCACATCCACCACCACCACGTCCACCACCAGCACATCCACCACATCCACCACCACCACCACATCATCCAACACCACGTCCACCACCACCACATCCATGACCACCACGTCCACCACCACCACATCCACCACCAAGGCCACCACCACCACCATTTCTACCACCAACACGTCCATTACCACCACCACCACCATGTCCTCCACCACCATGTCCTCCACCACCACCACCACCTCATCCAGCACCGCGTCCACCACCAAAACCACCATGTCCCCCACCACCATGTCCCCCACCACCACATCCACCACTACGTCCACCACCATGTCCACAACCATTACCACCACGTCCACCACAATGTCCACCACCATGTCCACCACCACCATGTCCACCACCACCATGTCCACCACCACCACATCCACCACCACCATGTCCCCCACCACCAGATCCACCACCATGTCCACCACCACCACATCCACCGCCATGTCCACCACCACATCCACCACCACGTCCACAACCACCACCTCCACGTCCAACACAATATCCACCACCACCATGTCCACCACCACCATGTCCACCACCACCACATCCACCACCACCACATCCACCACCACCACATGCACCACTATGTCCACCACCACGTCCACCACCACCATGTCCACCACCAGGTCCACACCACCACGTCCACCACCACCACGTCCACCACTACCATGCCCTCCATCACCATCATGTCCACCACATCCACCACCACGTCCACCACCCACACATCCTCCACCACCACATCCACCACCTCTACCACCATCATGTCCACAACCACCACGTCCACCACCACCATGCCCACCACGTCCACCACCACCATCATGTCCACCTTCACCATGACATCCACCATGTCCACCACCACCACGTCCACCACCACCACGATGCCCACCCCCTCCATGCACACCACCACCGCGTCCACCACCATGTCTACCACCACCATGTCCACCACTACAACCACCACCACCACCATGTCCACAACCACCACCACCACCATGTCCACCGCCACCACGACCACCACCACATCCACCACCACCACGTCCAACACTGCCACCACATCCACCACCTCCACCACCACCATATCCACCACCACCACCACACCCACAACCCCCTCCATGTCCACCACTACCACATCCACCACCACGTCCACCACCACCACGCCCTCCATCACCACCATGTCCACCACCACGTCCACCACCACGTCCACCACTACCACATCCACCACCACCACGCCCACCACCATCTCCACCACCATGTCAACCACCAGCACATCCACCACCACCACGTCCACCACCACCATGTCCACCACCACCACATCCACCACCACCATGTCCACCACCATGTCAACCACCAACAAGGCCACCACCATTTCCATGACCACCACGTGCACCACCACTTCCACCACCACAGTGTCCTCCACCACCACCACATCCACCACCATGTCCACAACCACCACCACATCCACCGCCACCACGACCACCACCACATCCACCACCACCACATCCAACAATGCCACCACGTCCACCACCTCCACCACCACCACATCCACCACCACCACCACAACCACCACCACCACCATGTCCACCACCACCACGTCCACCACCACGTCCACCACCACCACGCCCTCCATCACAACACCCTTCATCACCACCATGTCCACTACCACCACGTCCACCACGTCCACCACCACCTCATCCACCACCACCACGTCCACCACATCCACCACCACCACGTCCACAACCACCACGTCCACCACCACAATGCCCACCACATCCACCACCACCATCATGTCTACCTCCACCATGACGTCCACCACCACCACATCCACCACCACCACATCCACCACCACCATGCCCATCCCCACCACGCCCACCACCATCACATCCACCACCATGTCTACCACCACCATATCCACCACCACGTCCACCACGTCCACCACCACTATGTCCACCACTACAACCACATCCACCACCACCATGTCCACAACCTCCACATCCACCACCACGTCCACCACCATATCCACCACCACTATATCCACAATTACCACATCCACCACCACATCAACCAGTAGCACGTCAACCACCACCACATCCCACCACCAATACGTCCACCACCACCACGTCCACCACTACCATGCCCTCCATCACCACCATGTCCACCACATCCACCACCACGTCCACCACCACCACATCCACCACCACGTCCACCATCTCCACCACCACCATGTCCACAACCACCATGTCCACCACCAACATGCCTACCACGTCCACCACCACCACCATGTCCACCTCCATCATGACTTCCACCATGTCCACCACCACCACCTCCACCACCACCATGCCCACCCCCACCACCACCACGTCCACCACCATGTCCACCACCACCACCACGTCCACCACTACTATGTGCACCACTACAACCACATCCACCACCACGTTCACCACGTCCACCACCATGTCCACCACCACCACTATGTCCACAACCACCACGTCCACCATCACATCAACTACCACCACGTCAACCACCAACACATCCACCACCACCACGTCCACCACCACCACCACCACATCCACCACCACCACTTCCACCACCACCACTTCCACCACCACCACATCCACCACCACCATGTCCACCACTACCACATCCACCACCAGGTCCACCACCACCACATACACCATCACGTCCACCACAACCACGTCCAGCACCACCACCATGCCTACCACCACCATGTCCACCACCACCATGCCCACCACCACCATATCCACAACCACCACCACGTCCACCACCATCACCACATCCACCACCACCACGTCCACCACCATCTACACCACATCCACCCCATGTCCACCACCACATCCAGCACATCCACGCCCACCACCACCACACCCACCACCACCACCACGTCCACCACCACCACGTCCACCACCACCACATCCACCACCACCATGTCCACCACCATGTCAACCACCAACAAGGCCACCACCATTTCCACGACCACCACGTCCACCACCACTTCCACCACCACAGTGTCCTCCACCACCACCACGTCCACCACCATGTTCACCACCACCACCACATCCACCACCATGTCCACAACCACCACCACCACCACGTCCACCGCCACCACGACCACCACCACATCCACCACCACCACATCCAACACTGCCACCACATCCACCACCTCCACCACCACTACATCAACCACCACCACCACACCGACCACCACCACCATGTCCACCACCACCATGTCCACCACCATGTCCACCACCACCACGCCCTCCATCACCACCATGTCCACCACCACGTTCACCACCACGTCCACCACTACCACATCCACCACCACCACGTCCACCACCACATACACCACCATGTCCACCACCACGTCAACCAACAGCACATCCACCACAACCACGTCCACCACCACCACGTCCACCACCACCACATCCACCACCACCATGTCCACCACCATGTCAACCACCAACAAGGCCACCACCATTTCCATGACCACCACGTCCACCACCACTTCCACCACCACAGTGTCCTCCATCACCACCACGTCCACCACCATGTTCACCACCACCACCACATCCACCACCATGTCCACAACCACCACCACCACCACGTCCACCGCCACCACGACCACCACCACATCCACCACCACCACGTCCAACACTGCCACCATGTCCACCACCTCCACCACCACCACATCCACCACCACCACCACAACCACCACCACCACCGCGTCCACCACCACGTCCACCACCACCACGTCCAACACTGCCAACATGTCCACCACCTCCACCACCACCACATCCACCACCACAACCACCACCACCACCATGTCCACCACCACCACGTCCACCACCACATCCACCACCACCATGCCCTCTATCACCACCATGTCCACCACCACGTCCACCACCTTGTCCACCACCGCCACATACACCACCACCACATACACCACCATGTCCACCACCATGTCAACCACCAGCACATCCACCACCACCACGTCCACCACCACCACATCAACCACCACCACATCCACCACCACCATGTCCACCACCATGTCAACCACGAACAAGGCCACCACCATTTCCATGACCACCAATTCCACTACCACTTCCACCACCACAGTGTCCTCCACCACCATCACGTCCACCACCATGTTCACCACCACCACCACATCCACCACCATGTCCACAACCAACACCACATCCACCACCACCACCACCACCACCACATCTACCACCACCATGTCCAACACTGCCACCATCTCCACCACCTCCACCACCACCACGTCCACTACCACCACCACACCCACCACCACCACCATGTCCACCACCACCACGTCCACCACCACACCCTCCATCACCACCATGTCCACCACCACCACATCCACCACCACGTCCACCACCACCACATCCACCACCTCCATGTCCACCACCACATACACCACTATGTCCACCACCACGTCAACCACCAGCACATCCACCACCACCACGTCCACCACCAACATGTCCAACACATCCACCACCACCATGTCCACCACCATATCAACCACCAACAAGGCCACCACCATTTCCATGACCACCACGTCTACCACCACTTCCACCACCACAGTGACCTCCACCACCACTACATCCACCACCATGTTCACCACCACCACAACATCCACCACCATGTCCACAGCCACCACCACGTCCACCACCACCATGACCACCACCACATCCACTACCACCACATCCAACACTGCCACCATGTCCACCACCTCCACCACCACCACGTCAACCACCACACCCACCACCATGTCCACCACCACCATGTCCACCACCACCACACCCACCACCACCACCATATCCACCACCACCACATCCACCACCACCACATCCACCACCACCATGTCAACCACCAACAAGGCCACCACCATTTCCATGACCACCACGTCCACCACCACTTCCACCACCACAGTGTCCTCCACCACCACCACGTCCACCACCATGTTCACCACCACCACCACATCCACCACCATGTCCACAACCACGACCACCACCACGTCCACTACCACCGCGACCACCACCATGTCCACCACGTCCACCACCACCATATCCACCACCACCACCACACCCACCACCACCACCATGTCCACCACCACCACGTCCACCACCACCATGTATACCACCACCACATCCACCACCACCACTTCCACCACCACCACTTCCATCACCACCACTTCCACCACCACCACATCCACCACCACCATGTATACCACCACCACATCCACCACCACCACGTCCACCACCAGGTCCACCACCACCACATCCACCACCACCACCATCACGTGCACCACCACCACGCCCTCCACCACCACCATGTCCACCACCACCACATCCACCACCACATCCACCACTACCATGTCCACCACCACCATGTCCACCACCATGCCCACCACCAGCACATCAACTATGTCCACCACCACCACCACATCATCCAACACCACGTCCACCACCACCACATCCACAACCACCACGTCCACCACCACCACATCCACCACCAAGGCCACCACCACCACCATTTCCACCACCAACACGTCCACCACCAGCACATCCACCACATCCACCACCACATCATCCACCACCACATCCACCACCACCACATCCACCACCACCATGTCCACCACCACCACATCCACCACCAAGGCCACCACCACCACCATTTCCACCACCACCACATCCACCACCACCATGTCAAACACCATGTCAACCACCAACAAGGCCACCACCATTTCCATGACCACCACGTCCACCACCACTTCCACCACCACAGTGTCCTCCACCACCACCACGTCCACCACCATGTTCACCACCACCACCACATCCACCACCATGTCCACAACCACGACCACCACCACGTCCACTACCACCGCGACCACCACCACATCCACCACCACCACATCTAACACTGCCACCACGTCTATCACCTCCACCACCACCATGTCCACCACCACCACCACACCCACCACCACCACCATGTCCACCACCACCATGTCCACCACCACCATGTATACCACCACCACATCCACCACCACCACTTCCACCACCACCACTTCCACCACCACCACATCCACCACCACCATGTATACCACCACCACATCCACCACCACCACGTCCACCACCAGGTCCACCACCACCACGTCCACCACCACCACCATCACGTCCACCACCACCACGCCCTCCACCACCACCATGTCCACCACCACCACATCCACCACCACATCTACCACTACCATGTCCACCACCACATCATCCAACACCACGTCCACCACCACCACATCCACGACCACCACGTCCACCACCACCAAATCCACCACCAAGGCCACCACCACCACCATTTCCACCATCAACACGTCCACCACCAGCACATCCACCACATCCACCACCACATCATCCACCACCACATCCACCACCACCATATCCACCACCACCACGTCCACCACCACCACATCCACCACCAAGGCCACCACCACCACCATTTCCACCACCAACACATCCACCACCACCACCATCATGTCCTCCACCACCATGTCCTCCACCACATCCACCACCACCACCACCTCGTTCACCACCGTGTCTACCACCAAAACCACCATATCCACCACCACCATGTCCACCACCACCACATCCACCACCACCATGTCCCCCACCACCACGTCCCCCACCACCATATCCACCACCACGTCCACCACCATGTCCACAACCACTACCACCACATCCACCATGATGTCCGCCACCACATCCACCACCACCATGTCCACCACCACCACGTCCACCACCACCACATCTACCACCACCATGTCCCCCACCACCACATCCACCACCATGTCCACCACCACCACGTCCACCACCACGTCCACCACCACATCCACCACCACGTCCACAACCACCACCTCCACGTCTACCACAATATCTACCACCACCATGTCCACCACCACCACGTTCACCACCACCACATCCACCACCACCACATGCACCACCACGTCTACCACCACCACATCCACCACCACCATGTCCACCACCACGTCCACCACCACCACATCTACCACCACCATGTCCCCCACCACCACATCCACCACCATGTCCACCACCACCACGTCCACCACCACGTCCACAACCACATCCACCACCACGTCCACAACCACCACCTCCACGTCCACCACAATATCTACCACCACCATGTCCACCACCACCACGTTCACCACCACCACATCCACCACCACCACATGCACCACCACATCTACCACCACCACATCCACCACCACTATGTCCACCACATCCACCACCACCACATCCACCACCCCCACCACCATCATGTCCACAACCACCACGTCCACCACCACCATGCCCATCACGTCCACCACCACCATCACGTCCACCTCCACCATGACGTCCACTACCACCACCGTGTAAACCACCACCACGTCCACCACCACCATGTATACCACCACCACATCCACCACCACCACTTCCACCACCACCACTTCCACCACCACCACTTCCACCACCACCACATCCACCACCACCATGTATACCACCACCACATCCACCACCACCACGTCCACCACCAGGTCCACCACCACCACGTCCACCACCACCACCATCACATCCACCACCACCACACCTTCCACCACCACCATGTCCACCACGACCACATCCACCACCACATCCACCACTACCATGTCCACCACCACCATGTCCACCACCACGTCCACCACCAGCACATCGACTATGTCCACCACCACCACCACCACATCATCCAACACCACATCCACCACCACCACATCCATGACCACCACGTCCAACACCACCACATCCACCACCAAGGCCACCACCACCACCATTTCCACCACCAACATGTCCACCACCAGCACATCCACCACATCCACCACCACATCATCCACCACCACATCCACCACCACCACATCCACCACCACCACGTCCACCACCACCACATCCACCACCATGTTCACCACCACCACGTCGTCCACCAGGTCCACCACTACCACATACACCATCACGTCCACCACAACCACGTCCAGCACCACCACCATGTCCACCACCACCACCACCATGTCCACCACCACCATGCCCACCACCAGCATATCCACAACCACCACCACGTCCACCACCATCACCACGTCCACCACCACCACATCCACCACCATCTACACCACGTCCACCCCCATGTCTACCACCACATCCACCACCACCATGCCCACCACCACCACACCCACCACCACCACCACGTCCACCACCAACACATCCACCACCACCACATCCACCACCACCATGTCCACCACCATGTCAACCACCAACAAGGCCACCACCATTTTCACGACCACCACGTCCACCACCACTTCCACCACCACAGTGTCCTCCACCACCACCACGTCCACCACCATGTTCACCACCACCACCATATCCACCACCATGTCCACAACCACCACTACCACCACGTCCACCGCCACCATGACCACCACCACATCCACCACCACCACGTCCAACACTGCTACCACATCCACCACCTCCACCACCACCGTATCCACCACCACCACCACACCCACCACCCCCTCCATGTCCACCACTACCAAGTCCACCACCACGTCCACCACCATGTCCACCACCACGTCCAACACTGCCACCACATCCACCACCACGTCCACCACCACATACACCACCATCTCCACCACCACGTCAACCACCAGCATATCCACCACCACCACATCCACCACCACCATGTCCACCACCACCACATCCACCACCACCATGTCAACCACCAACAAGGCCACCACCATTTCCATGACCACCACGTCCACCACCACTTCTACCACCACAGTGTCCTCCACCACCACCACATCCACCACCATGTTCACCACCCCCACCACATCCACCACCATGTCCACAACCACCACCACATCCACCGCCACCACGACCACCACCACATCCACCACCACCATGTCCAACAATGCCACCACGTCCACCACCTCCACCACCACCACATCCACCACCACCACCACAACCACCACCACCACCATGTCCACCACCACCACGTCCACCACCACCAGGCCCTCTATCACAACGCCCTTCATCACTACCATGTCCACCACCACCACGTCCACCACGTCCACCACCACCTCATCCACCACCACCACGTCCACCACCTCTACCACCACCACGTCCACAACCACCACGTCCACCAACACAATGCCCACCACTTCCACCACCACCATCATGTCCACCTCCACCATGATGTCCACCACCACCACATCCACCACCACCACATCCACCACCAACACATCCACCACCACCATGCCCACCCCCACCACGCCCACCACCATCACGTCCACCACCATGTCTACAACCACCATATCCACCACCACATCCACCACCACCACGTCCACCACCATGTCCACCACTACAACCACATCCACCACCACCATGTCTACAACCACCACATCCACCACCACGTCCACCACCATGTCCACCACCACTATGTCCACAACTACCACGTCCACCACCACATCAACCACCACCACATCAACCACCACCACATCAACCACCACCACATCCCACCACCACCATGTCCACCACCACCACGTCCACAACTACCACACTCTCCATCACCACCATGTCCACCACATCCACCACCACGTCCACCACCTCCACCACCACCATGTCCACAACCACCATGTCCACCACCAACATGCCCACCACGTCCACCACCACTATCATGTCCACCTCCACCATGACGTCCACCATGTCCACCACCAACACATCCACCACCACCATGTCCACCACCACCACCACCACATCCACCACCACCACTTCCACCACCACCACATCCACCACCACCATGTTCACCACCACCACATCCACCACCACCACATCCACCACCAGGTCCACCACCACCATGTCCACCACCACCACATCCACCACCAGGTCCACCACAACTACATACATCATCACATCCACCACAACCACGTCCAGCACCACCACCATGTCCACCACCACCACCACCATGTCCACCACCACCATGCCCACCACTACCATATCCACAACCACCACCACGTCCATCACCACGTCCACCACCACCACGTCCACCACCATCTATACCACGTCCACCCCCATGTCTACCACCACATCCACCAACACCACGCCCACCACCCCCACACCCACCACCACCACGTCCACCACCACCACGTCCACCACCACCACATCCACCACCACCATGTCCACCACCATGTCAACCACCAACAAGGCTACCACCATTTCCACGACCACTACGTCCACCACCACTTCCACCACCACAGTGTCCTCCACCACCACCACGTCCACCACCATGTTCACCACCACCACATCCACCACCATGTCCACAACCACCACCACCACCACGTCCACCGCCACCATGACCACCACCACATCCACCCCCATCATGTCCAAAACTGCCACTACATCCACCACCTCCACCACCACCACATCCACCACCACCACCACACCCACCACCACCACCATGTCTACCACCACCACGTCCACCACCATCACGTCCACCACCACCACATCCACCAACACCATGTCCACCACCATGTCAACCACCAACAAGGCCACCACTATTTCCATGACCACGACGTCCACCACCACTTCCACCACCACAGTGTCCTCCACCACCACCACGTCCACCACTATGTTCACTACCACCACCACATCCACTACCATGTCCACAACCACCACCACCACCACGTCCACTGCCACCATGACCACCACCACATCCCCCACCACCACATCCAACACTGCCACCACGTCCACCACCTCCACCACCACCACATCCACCACCACCACCACACCCACCACCACCACCATGTCCACCACCACCACGTCCACCACCACGTCCACCACCACCACGCTCTCCATCACCACCATGTCCACCACCACATCCACCACCACATCCACCACCACCACATCCACCACCACCACATCCACCACCATATACACCACCATGTCCACCACCACATCAACCACCAGCACATCCACCACCACCACGTCCACCACCACCACGTCCACCACCACCCCATCCACCACCACCATGTCCACCACCATGTCAACCACCAACAAGGCCACCACCATTTCCATGACCACCACATCCACCACCACTTCCACCACCACAGTGTCCTCCACCACCACCACGTCCACCACCATGTTCACCACCACCACCACATCCACCACCATGTCCACAACCACCACCACGTCCACCACCACCACCACCACATCCACCCCCACCATGTCCAACACTGCCACCACGTCCACCACCTCCACCACCACCACATCCACCACCACCACCACACCCACCACCACCATGTCCACCACCACCACGTCCACCACCATGTCCACCACCACCACGCCCTCCATCACCACCATGTCCACCACCACGTCCACCACCACGTCCACCACCACCACATCCACCACCAACACGTCCACCACCACATACACCACCATGTCCACCACCACATCAACCACCAGCACATCCACCACCACCACGTCCACCACCACCACCACCACATCCACCACCACCACTTCTACCACCACCACTTCCACCACCACCATGTCCACCACCACCACATCCACCACCACGTCCACCATCTCCACCACCACCATGTCCACAACCACCATGTCCACCACCAACATGCCCACCACGTCCACCACCACCATCATGTCCACCTCCACCATGACTTCCACCATGTCCACCACCACCACGTCCACCACCACCATGTCCACCCCCACCACCACCACGTCTACCACCATGTCCACCACCACCACCACGTCCACCACTACTATATGCACCACTACAACCACATCCACCACCACCACCATGTCCACAACCACCACATCCACCACCACGTTCACCACATCCACCACCATGTCCACCACCACCACTACGTCCACAATCACCACGTCCACCATCACATCAACCACCACCACGTCAACCACCAACACATCCACCACCACCACGTCCACCACCACCACATACACCACCACCACTTCCACCACCACCACTTCCACCACCACCACATCCACCACCACCATGTCCACCACCACCACATCCACCACCAGGTCCACCACCACCACATACACCATCACGTCCACCACAACCACGTCCAGCACCACCATGTACACCACCACCACCATGTCCACCACCACCATGCCCACCACCACCATATCCACAACCACCACCACGTCCACCACCATCACCACATCCACCACCACCACATCCACCACCATCTACACCACGTCCACCCCCATGTCCACCACCACATCCACCACCACCACGCCCACCACCACCACACCCACCACCACGTCCACCACCACCATGTCCACCACCACCACATCCACCACCACCATGTCTACCACCATGTCAACCACCAACAAGGCCACCACCATTTCCACGACCACCACGTCCACCACCACTTCCACCACCACAGTGTCCTCCACCACCACCACGTCCACCACCATGTTCACCACCACCACCACATCCACCACCATGTCCACAACCACCACCACCACCATGTCCACTGCCACCATGACCACCACCACATCCACCACCACCACGTCCAACACTGCCACCACATCCACCACCTCCACTACCACCACATCAACCTGCACTACCACACCCACCACCACCACCATATCCACCACCACCACGTCCACCACCACCACACCCTCCATCACCACCATGTCCACCACCACGTTCACCACCACGACCACCACTACCACATCCACCACCACCACGTCCACCACCACATACACCACCATGTCCACCACCACGTCAACCACCAGCACCACCACCACTACCACCACGTCCACCACCACCACGTCCACCACCACCACATCCACCACCACCATGTCCACCACCATGTCAACCACCAACAAGGCCACCACCATTTCCATGAACACCACGTCCACCACCACTTCCACCACCACAGTGTCCTCCACCACCACCACGTCCACCACCATGTTCACCACCACCACCACATCCACCACCATGTCCACAACCACCACCACCACCACGTCCACGTCCACCACAACCACCACCACATCCACCACCACCACGTCCAACACTGCCACCATGTCCACCACCTCCACCACCACCACATCCACCACCACCACCACAACCACCACCACCACCATGTCCACCACCACGTCCACCACCACCACGCCCTCCATCACCACCATGTCCACTACCACGTCCACCACCATGTCCACCACTGCCACATCCACCACCACCACGTCCACCACCACATACACCACCATGTCCACCACCACGTCAACCACCAGCACATCCACCACTACCACGTCCACCACCACCACGTCCACCACCACCACATCCACCACCACCATGTCCACCACCATGTCAACCACGAACAAGGCCACCACCATTTCCATGACCACCACGTCCACTACCACTTCCACCACCACAGTGTCCTCCACCACCACCATGTCCACCACCATGTTCACTACCACCACCACATCCACCACCATGTCCACAACCAACACCACGTCCACCACCACCACCACCACATCCACCACCACCACGTCCAACACTGCCACCACGTCCACCACCTCCACCACCACCATGTCCACCACCACCACCACACCCACCACCACCACCATGTCTACCACCACCACGTCCACCACCACCACACCCTCCATCACCACCATGTCCACCACCACCACATCCACCACCACGTCCACCACCACCACATCCACCACCACCATGTCCACCACCACATACACCACCATGTCCACCACCACGTCAACCACCAGCACATCCACCACCACCACGTCCACCACCACCACACCCTCCATCACCACCATGTCCACCACCACGTTCACCACCACGACCACCACTACCACATCCACCACCACCACGTCCACCACCACATACACCACCATGTCCACCACCACGTCAACCACCAGCACCACCACCACTACCACCACGTCCACCACCACCACGTCCACCACCACCACATCCACCACCACCATGTCCACCACCATGTCAACCACCAACAAGGCCACCACCATTTCCATGAACACCACGTCCACCACCACTTCCACCACCACAGTGTCCTCCACCACCACCACGTCCACCACCATGTTCACCACCACCACCACATCCACCACCATGTCCACAACCACCACCACCACCACATCCACCACCACCATGTCCACCACCATATCAACCACCAACAAGGCCACCACCATTCCCATGACCACCACGTCCACCACCACTTCCACCACCACAGTGTCATCCACCACCATGTTCACCACCACCACCACATCCACCACCATGTCCACAACCACCACCACGTCCACCACCACCATGACCACCACCACATCCACCACTACCACATCCAACACTGCCACCACGTCCACCACCTCCACCACCACCACGACCACCACCACCACCACACCCACCACCACCATGTCCACCACCACCACGTCCACCACCACCACACCCACTACCATCACCATGTTCACCACCACCACATCCACCAGCACCACATCCACCACCACCATGTCTACCACCATGTCAACCACCAACAAGGCCACCACCATTTCCATGACCACCATGTCCACCACCACTTCCACCACCACAGTGTCCTCCACCACCACCACGTCCACCACCATGTTTACCACCACCACCACCACATCCACCACCATGTCCACAACCACGACCACCACCACGTCCACCACCACCGCGACCACCACCACGTCCACCACCACCACGTCCAACACCGCCACCACATCCACCACCTCCACCACCACCATGTCCACCACCACCACGTCCACCACCACCATGTATACCACCACCACATCCACCACCACCACTTCCACCACCACCACATCCACCACCACCATGTATACCACCACCACATCCACCACCACCACGTCCACCACCAGGTCCACCACCACCACGCCCACCACCACCACCATCACGTCCCCCACCACGCTCTCCACCACCACCATGTCCACCACCACCACATCCACCACCACATCCACCACTACCATGTCCACCACCACCATGTCCACCACCATGTCCACCACCAGCACATCGACTATGTCCACCACCACCACCACATCATCCAACACCACGTCCACCACCACCACATCCACGACCACCACGTCTACCACCACCACATCCACCACCAAGGCCACCACCACCACCATTTCCACCACCAACACGTCCACCACCAGCACATCCACCACATCCACCACCACATCATCCACCACCACATCCACCACCACCACATCCACGACCACCACGTCCACCACCACCACATCCACCACCAAGGCCACCACCACCACTATTTCCACCACCAACACATCCAACACTGCCACCACATCCACCACCACCACCACATCAACCACCACTACCACACCCACCACCACCACCATATCCACCACCACCACGTCCACCACCATGTCCACCACCACCACACCCTCCATCACCACCATCTCCACCACCACGTTCACCACCACGACCACCACTACCACATCCACCACCACCACGTCCACCACCACATACACCACCATGTCCACCACCACGTCAACCACCAGCACCACCACCACTACCACCACGTCCACCACCACCACGTCCACCACCACCACATCCACCACCACCATGTCCACCACCATGTCAACCACCAACAAGGCCACCACCATTTCCATGAACACCACGTCCACCACCACTTCCACCACCACAGTGTCCTCCACCACCACCACGTCCACCACCATGTTCACCACCACCACCACATCCACCACCATGTCCACAACCACCACCACCACCACATCCACATCCACCACAACCACCACCACATCCACCACCACCACGTCCAACACTGCCACCATGTCCACCACCTCCACCACCACCACATCCACCACCACCACCACAACCACCACCACCACCATGTCCACCACCACCACGTCCACCACCACCACACCCTCCATCACCACCATGTCCACTACCACGTCCACCACCACGTCCACCACCACCACATCCACCACCACCACGTCCACCACCACATACACCACCATGTCCACCACCACGTCAACCACCAGCACATCCACCACCACCACGTCCACCACCACCACGTCCACCACCACCACATCCACCACCACCATGTCCACCACCATGTCAACCACGAACAAGGCCACCACCATTTCCATGACCACCACGTCCACTACCACTTCTACCACCAAAGTGTCCTCCACCACCACCATGTCCACCACCATGTTCACTACCACCACCACATCCACCACCATGTCCACAACCAACACCACGTCCACCACCACCACCACCACCACCACATCCACCACCACCACGTCCAACACTGCCACCACGTCCACCACCTCCACCACCACCACGTCCACCACCACCACCACACCCACCACCACCACCATGTCCACCAACACCACATCCACCACCACCACACCCTCCATCACCACCATGTCCACCACCACCACATCCACCACCACGTCCACCACCACCACATCCACCACCACCATGTCCACCACCACATAAACCACCATGTCCACCACCACGTCAATCACCAGCACATCCACCACCACCACGTCCACCACCACCACGTCCACCACTACCACATCCACCACCACCATGTCCACCACCATATCAACCACCAACAAGGCCACCACCATTCCCATGACCACCACGTCCACCACCACTTCCACCACCACAGTGTCATCCACCACCATGTTCACCACCACCACCACATCCACCACCATGTCCACAACCACCACCACGTCCACCACCACCATGACCACCACCACATCCACCACCACCACATCCAACACTGCCACCACGTCCACCACCTCCACCACCACCATGTCCACCACCACCACCACCACCACCACACCCACCACCACCATGTCCACCACCACCACGTCCACCACCACCACACCTACTACCACCACCATGTCCACCACCACCACATCCACCACCACCACATCCACTACCACCATGTCAACCACCAACAAGGCCACCACCATTTCCATGACCACCATGTCCACCACCACTTCCACCACCACAGTGTCCTCCACCACCACCACGTCCACCACCATGTCTACAACCACGACCACCACCACGTCCACCACCACCGCGACCACCACCACGTCCACCACCACCACGTCCAACACTGCCACCACATCCACCACCTCCACCACCACCATGTCCACCACCACACCCATCACCACCACCATGTCCACCACCACCACGTCCACCACCATCATGTATACCACCACCACATCCACCACCACCACTTCCACCACCACCATGTATACCACCACCACATCCACCACCACCACGTCCACCACCAGGTCCACCACCACCACGTCCACCACCACCACCATCACGTCCCCCACCACGCTCTCCACCACCACCATGTCCACCACCACCACATCCACCACCACATCCACCACTACCATGTCCACCACCACCATGTCCACCACCACGTCCACCACCAGCACATCGACTATGTCTACCACCACCACCACATCATCCAACACCACGTCCACCACCACCACATCCACGACCACCACGTCCACCACCACCACATCCACCACCAAGGCCACCACCACCACCATTTCCACCACCAACACGTCCACCACCAGCACATCCACCACATCTACCACCACATCATCCACCACCACATCCACCACCACCACATCCACGACCACCACGTCCACCACCACCACATCCACCACCAAGGCCACCACCACCACTATTTCCACCACCAACACATCCACCACCACCACATCCACCACCAAGGCCACCACCACCACCATTTCCACTACCAACACATCCACCACCACCACCACCACCACCATGTCCTCCACCACCATGTCCTCCACCACATCCACCACCACCTCGTTCACCACCGCGTCCACCACCACCACATCTACCACCACCACTTCCCACCACCACGTCCCCCACCACCACATCCACCACCACGTCCACCACCATGTCCACAACCACTACCACCACATCCACCACGATGTCCACCACCACATCCACCACCACCATGTCCACCACCACCACGTCCACCACCACCATATCTACGACCACCATGTCCCCCACCACCACATCCACCACCATGTCCACCACCACCATGTCCACCACCACGTCCACCACCACGTCCACCACCACATCCACAACCACCACCTCCACGTCCACCACAATATCCACCACCACCATGTCCACCACCACCACGTCCACCACCACCACATCCACCACCACCACATGCACCGCCACGTCCACCACCACCACATCCACCACCACCATGTCCACCACCAGGTCCACCACCACCACGTCCACCACTACCACGTCCACCACTACCATGCCCTCCATCACCACTATGTCCACCATGTCCACACCACCACATCCACCACCACCACATCCACCAGCTCCACCACCACCATGTCCCCAACCACCACGTCCACCACCACCATGCCCATCACGTCCACCACCACCATCACGTCCACCTCCACCATGACGTCCATCATGTCTACCACTACCACGTCCACCACCACCATGCCCAGCCCCACCACGCCCACCACCACCAAGTCCACCACCATGTCTACCACCACCATGTCCACCACTACGATGTCCACCACTACAACCACCACCACCACCATGTCCACAACCACCACATCCACCACCACATTCACCACATCCACCACCACATCAACCGCCACCACGTCAACCACCAGCACATCCACCACCACCACGTCCATCACCACCACTTCCACCACCACCACTTCCACCACAACCACATCCACCACCACCATGTCCACCACCACCACATCCACCACCACCACGTCCACCACCAGGTCCACCACCACATCCACCACAACCACGTCCACCACCACCACCACGCCCTCCACCACCACCATGTCCACCACCACCACGTCCACCACCACATCCACCACTACCATGTCCACCACTACCATGTCCACCACCAGGTCCACTACCACCACATCCACCACCACCACATCCACAACCAGCACATCCACCACGTCCACCACCACCACCACATCATCCACCATCACGTCCTCCACCACCACATCCACGACCACCACGTCCACCACCACCACATCCACCACCACGTCCACCACCACCATGTCCACAACCACCACCACTTCCACCACCACAACCACATCTACCACCACCATAACATCCACCACCACCACGTCCACCACCACCACACCCTCCATCACAATGCCCTTCATCACCACCATGTCCACCACCACCACGTTCACAATATCCACCACCACCTCATCCACCACCACCACGTCTACCATGTCCACCACATCCACAACCACCACGTCCACCAACACAATGCCCACCACGTCCACCACCATCATGTCCACCTCCACCATGACGTCCACCACCACCACATCTACCACCACCACATCCACCACCACCATGCCCACTCCCACCACGCCCACCACCATCACGTCCACCACCATGTCTACCACCACCATATCCACCACCACGTCCACCACCACCACGTCCACCACCATGTCCACCACTACAACCACATCCACCACCACCATGTCTACAACCACCACATCCACCACCACGTCCACCACCACGTCCACCACCACTATGTCAACTACTACGTCCACCACCACATCAACCACCACCACATCAACCACCACCACATCCCACCACCACCACGTCCACCACCACCACGTCCACCACTACCACACCCTCCATCACCACCATGTCCACCACGTCCACCACCACAGTGTCCTCCACCACCACCACGTCCACCACTATGTTCACCACCACCACCAAATCCACTACCATGTCCACAACCACCACCACCACCACGTCCACTGCCACCATGACCACCACCACATCCACCACCACCACATCCAACACTGCCACCATGTCCACCACCTCCACCACCACCACATCCACCACCACCACTACACCCACCACCACCACCATGTCCACCACCACCACGTCCACCACCACATCCACCACCACGTCCACCACCACCACGCCCTCCATCACTACCATGTCCACAACCACGTCCAATACCACATCCACCACCACCACATCCACCACCACGTCCACCACCACATACACCACCATGTCCACCACCACGTCAACCACCAGCACATCCACCACCACCACGTCCACCACCACCATGTCCACCACCACCACATCCACCACCACCATGTCCATCACCATGTCAACCACCAACAAGGCCACCACCATTTCCATGACCACCACGTCCACCACCACTTCCACCACCACAGTGTCCTCCAACACCACCACGTCCACCACCATGTTCACCACCACCACCACATCCACCACCATGTCCACAACCACCACCACGTCCACCACCACCACATCCACCACCACCACGTCCAACACCACCACCACGTCCACCACCTCCACCACCACCACATCCACCACCACCACCACCACATTTCCACCACCACCATGTCCACCACCACCACGTCCACCACCACCACACCCACCACCACCACCATGTCTACCACCACCACGTCCACCACCACCATATCCACCACCACCATGTCCACCACCATGTCAACCACCAACAAGGCCACCACCATTTCCATGACCACCACGTCCACCACCACTTCCACCACCACAGTGTCCTCCACCACCACCACGTCCACCACCATGTTCACCACCACCACCACATCCACCACCATGTCCACAACCACTACCACCACCACGTCCACCACCACCACGACCACCACCACATCCACCACCACCATGTCCAACACCGCCACCACGTCCACCACCTCCACCACCACCACGTCCACCACCACCAAACACTCCATCACCACAATGTCCACCACCACCACGTCCCCCAACACGTCCACCACCACCACATCCACCACCACCATGTCCCCCACCACATACACCACCATCTCCACCACCATGTCCACCACCACCACATCCACCACCACCATGTCCACCACCACCACCACGTCCTCCACCACCACCAAGTCCACAACCACCACCACGTCTACAACCACCACCACGTCCACCACCACAACCACATCCACCACCACCACAACATCCACCACCACCATGTCCACCACCACCATGCCCTCCATCACCACGCCCTCCATCACCACAATGTCCACCACCACCACATCCACCATGTCCACCATCACCCCAGCCACCACCACCACCTCCACCACCACCACCTCCACAACTACCACGTCCACCACCACAATGCCCACCACATCCACCACCACCATCATGTCTACCTCCACCATGATGTCCACCACCACCACGTCCACCACCACCACATCCACCACCACCATGCCCACCCCCACCACGCCCACCACCACCATGTCCACCACCATGTCTACCACCACCATGTCCACCTCCACGTCCACCACCACCACGTCCACCACCACTATGTCCACCACTTCAACCACATCCACCACCACCATGTCCTCAACCACCACATCCACCACCACGTCCACCACCATGTCCACCACAACTACATCCACAACCATCACATCCACCACCACATCAACCACCACCACGGCAACCACCACCACGTCCCACCACCACCACGTCCACCATCACCATGTCCACCACTACCACCACATCCACCACCACCACCTTTTCCACCACCACCACGTCCACCACCACCATGTCCATCACATCCACCACCACTATGTCCACCACCACCACGTCCACCACCACCACATCCACCACCACTCCATGCACGACCACGTCCACCACCACCACGTCCACCACCACTATGTCCACCACCAGGTCCACCACGTCCACCACCACCACGTCCACCACTACCATGCCCTCTGTTAGAATGGGGAACCTCTGGTTGGCACAGGTAGGTACTTGTGACAAGCAGCGGTCCCTTCTTCTATTCAGGGCGAGGGAATTACCCCTTCAGAACAACCCCTGCTCACCCTATAGGTAGTGTGGCGCGAGCAGTCAGGGCTAAACTTCAGGGCGCTAGTCAGTTAAGCATTTATGATCACACACAGTAAACCACAATGATCCCCCACAAACGGACACCAGGCGTAAGTTGTATCAAAAATACGGATGCTTTATATAAAAGATTCTTTGTTACGCAGGCATGTACAAGACCATCAATAACGGTTACGAAATGGAAGCCACAAGATGATAATTAGGCACTGTTCTTGTCTTTGGTAACTTATTCGATCACGAGCGCTTCACAGGGCTCGGTTGAGTCGGTCCAGTCCCGATGATGCGCAGGGCACCCAGGGTACAGTGATACGGGGAAATCAGAACGTTGCGGACCCCGAGTCCGATAGAGAGTTCACTGTACCTGGGAACGTGCGATGTGCTTGGACGAGTCTTCAGGAGAGATGCAGGTTCTGCACCTCGTGGGTCTTCCGGATCAAGAATTCAGCGGGCGGCTTTCGGTAGACAGGTGCGGCCCAGGGCCTCCGACACGGACTGTGCGGGAGGTCACTGCGGAGGGCGGCACGGTCAGACTCAGGCTGGGAGGTGAAGCGGGGCGGCCGGATACGTTACGACGTACGGGCGGCCGTCCGAGGCTGGATTTCACTTCCCCACTAGAAATCCGGCGGGAGGGCGAAAGGGCACCAAGCGCGCTCCAGTAGCAGGCAGGTGACAGGGAAGCGGGACGGCCAGACTCGTGGGTCCAGAGCGACTCAGGTAGAGCGGGGCTCTCGGCGAGTGGAGGCGGCCAGGCTTCTGGGTGTCACGGCCCTAGGAGGGATGCGAAGGTGCGCAGGGCACTCCGGCGGGAGAAAGCACACGGCTCGAATTCTCAGACGAGCGGAGACACGGTGAACCCACTGGTCCTGGGGTTCAGTTCAGGGGGCAAGCTCTTCTTCCAAGCCCTTGGAGATAGTTGAAGAACAAAGTGCAAAAGTCTCTTTCAGTCTTTTTCCTCTCCTTCCTTAGCAAGGCACCTACTGCAGGCCAGTCCCTCAGGTCAGGGAAAGTTACTCCTCCTTCAGCTTCTTCCAGGTCCTTCTAGTCGGGCAGAGTTCCTTCGTGGTTCAATCTGGATCTGATTTCTTAGGAGCCAGGCTCCTACTTTTATACAGGGATTCTTTTGTTCTTTAGCGCCAGGGGGCCTGGGCCTGGCTCAGTCCAGTTTTGGAGCACTCTGTTGTGGTGACTTGGCTTGTTCCTTTCAGCAGCAGGGCAGAGACATCAGCCGCTCCACAGGGGGCGGCGCCGGCTTTGTGGTGGCAGAGCACAGGTCTATTCAAGAGTCAGGGTGCACTCCTCCCACCCATCCTGGGGTAATCTCCCTACCCACCACCTGGCAGCCAACCTGTCTCCTGGAATCCCCCAGCCCTGCTCCTGTACCGTTGCTAGGCAGAACACACACACACAGCAGAGGCAGACTGAGATGGTTAGGCACGCAAAGGCTAACTTTCTAAAAGTAGCATTTGCAAACCCAGGATATTAAAATAACCTTTACTAAAAGACGTATTTTATTATCCTGAGTTCAGGCATACTAAACATGACTTTCTACCATGCTCTCTGAGTCCACTGGGGTCACAGCGTGTAGCGATCCCAGCAGCCCATTCTGGCCTATGGAGAGCAGGTAGCCTTCAATAGTGAAAAACGAAAATGGCTGTAATTCACTATTAAGACATGCCACACCATCAGGGCATGTCCTACCTTATACCTACAATGCACCCTGCGCTCAGGCCTACCAGAGGGGTGACTAACATGTAGTTAAGGGAAGGTTTAGGGACTGGTAAGTGGGGACACTTGCTCAGTCAGCGCGACGGTACCAGACCGCGCGCAGGGTCTGCAGTGGCAGACCCTAGACACATTTTACCCCGCTGCTTCGGTGGGTGGCACAACCAGTGCTGCAAGCCCACTAGCAGCATTTGGATATACAAGCCCTTGGCACCCCTGGTGCACTCTACTAGGGACTGATAGTAAACCAAATAAACCAAACGTGGAAGTCAATTCACATAATACATTTTACCATAGAGAGCACTTGCACTGTGGCACTGGATGGCAGTGGCACAGTGCCCTGAGCAGCTAACATCAACACAAAAACACATTGAGGCACAGACAAAAATGGAAGGGTGACCCACGCCAATGGTGCCAGGTCTAACACGTGTCCCCTCCAGCTGAAAAGTGGGGAGAACTACCCTACCCCAGGGAGTTCTGCATCACTAAGGCGGAAAAACCTGGACAGACCGTCAGCATTGGCGTGATCTGTGCCAGGGCGATGCTCCACCGTAAAGTCCATACCCTGTAGGGAGATGGACCACCTCAACAGTTTTGGGTTCTCACCCCTCATTTGCATCAACCATCTGAGGGGCCTGTGGTCGGTCTGAACCCGGAAGTGAGACCCAAACAAGTAGGGTCTTAGCTTCTTCAGCGCCCAGACCACAGCAAATGCTTCTCGTTCTATCGCACTCCACCTTTGTTCCCGGGGAAGTAGCCTCCTGCTAATAAAGGCTACGGGTTGGTCAAAGCCCTCCTCCGTGATCTGTGAGAGAACAGCCCCTACACCATGCTCTGATGCATCCGTCTGCACCAGGAACTCTTTGGAGAAGTCAGGAGCCAAGAGCACGGGCGCCGTGCACATGGCAGTTTTCAGGGTGTCGAAGGCTTTCTGACAGGTGTCAGTCCATATCACTTTTCTGGGCTGCTTCTTCGAAGTCAGCTCTGTCAAGGGGGCAACGATGCTGCCATACCCCTTGACAAACCTCCTGTAGTACCCGGTGAGTCCTAAAAAGGCCCTCACCTCCGTCTGGGTCTTTGGGGGCTCCCAAGCCAGGATGGTTTCAACTTTGGGTTGGAGGGGCGCCACCTGGCCGCTCCCCACTTGGTGTCCCAAGTACACCACTGACCCCTGCCCGATCTGACACTTGCTTGCCTTGATCGTGAGGCCTGCTTTGCGCAGCGCCATCAACACTTCCCAGAGATGTTGCAGGTGTTCTTCCCATGTGCCGCTGAACACTGCGATGTCGTCCAGGTAGGCGGCGCTGAACTCGGTCAGCCCAGCCAACACCTGGTTGACCAACCTCTGGAAGGTGGCAGGGGCATTCTTCATCCCAAAGGGCATCACCCGGAACTGGTAATGCCCATCTGGCGTAGAGAATGCGGACCTCTCTTTGGCCCCATCAGTCAAGGCGATCTGCCAGTACCCAGACGTTAAGTCAAACGTGCTGAGGTACCGTGCAGCCCCTAACCGATCGATGAGCTCATCAGCTCTGGGGATGGGGTGCGCGTCAGTCCTCGTGACTGAGTTGAGTCCTCGGTAGTCCACACAGAACCGGAGTTCGGGCGTGGCACCCGGCGCTGCAGCCTTTGGGACCAAGACCACTGGGCTGGCCCAAGGACTGCTGGAGGACTCAACCACCCCTAGGGCAAGCATCTTCGAGACCTCCTCTTTGATGCAGGCCCTGACCCTGTCAGTTACCCAGTAGGCCTTGTGCTTCACAGGTAAGCTGTCTCCCGTATCCACGTCATGGACGCACCAATTTGTGATACCGGGAACCAGGGAGAACAGGTCGGGAAACTGCCCCAGCAGCTGGCGGCAGTCACCCTGTTGCTCAGGGGTCAGGGTGGGTGAGAGGTTAACTCCATCCACTGACCCGTCTCGCTCTGATGCTACCAAGAGGTCAGGAAGAGGCTCGGACTCCTCTTCCATCCCATCATCGGTGGCCAAGAGCATGCCCACTTCGGACCTCTCCAAGTGGGGCTTCAGTCGATTGACATGTAGGACCCTTAAGGGGTTCCTCGGAGACCGCAAGTCCACCAAGTAGGTGACAGAACTCTTGCGCTCCACAATCTCAAAGGGTCCTGTCCACTTGTCCTGGAGTGCACAAGGCTCCACAGGGGCCAGGACCCACACTTTTTGGCCAGGTTGAAGCTCAACCAGAGTGGCATTCTGGTCGTACCACCGCTTCATTTCCTCCTGGCTGGCTTCCAGGTTTGCCTCAGCAAGTTGCCTGAAACGCCTAGTCTGGTTCCGGAAAGCCAGCATGTAGCTGTATACATTCTGGGGAGGTTTCCTGGGAGATTGCTCCCAGCCTTCCTTGACCAGACTAAGAGGTCCTCGTACTGGGTGGCCATACAAAAGCTCAAAGGGACTGAACCCTAGAGACTTTTGTGGCACCTCGCGGTACGCAAAGAGAAGGCATGGTAAGAGGACGTCCCACTTACGCCTCATGGGTTCCTCGAGACCCATAATCATGCCCTTCAGGGTTCGGTTGAAGCGCTCAACCAACCCGTTTCCTTGGGGATGGTAAGGTGTGGTGAACTTGTAGGTTACACCACACTCTTGCCAAAGGGACTTCATATATTTCGATATGAAGTTGGTCCCCCTGTCAGACACCACCTCTAGAGGGAATCCTACTCGTGAGAAAATTCCCATCAGTGCCCGTCCCACCACGGGGGCCGTCACTGTCCTCAGAGGGATGGCTTCAGGGTACCGGGTGGCATGGTCCACCAAGACCAGGATAAACCTGTTGCCCATGGCTGTCTTGGGGTCCAGTGGCCCCACAATGTCAATCCCCACCCGCTGGAATGGGGTACTGACCACAGGGAAAGGTTGGAGTGGAGCTCTCAGCTTCCTTCCACTCTTGCCACTTGCCTGGCAAGTCTGGCATGTCCTGCAGTGAGTGTCAGAACTCCTGCGCATTTGGGGCCAATAAAAGTGGGTGACAAGCCTTTCAAAGGTCTTGTCCTGCCCCAAATGTCCTGCTAACGGTACGTCGTGAGCCAGCCCCAGTAGGAAGGCTCTGAACCTCTGGGGTACCACCAGCGCACGGGCTGACCCAGGTTCAGCAACCTTAGGCTCGGAGTATAGGAGGTCGTTCTCCCAGTAGATCAAGTGAGTTCCGGACTGATCACCATTGGCCTGGGCTGCAGCCTGCTGCCGCATACCCTCTAGAGAGGGGCACTCTTTCTGCTCCCTGCAGAATTCCTCCCTGGTGGGGCCTCCTTCTTGCTGCCAATGGGTCAGCTCAGGCAGGTCCCCCAGTTCGGCTATCTGTTCCCCGGTAGGCTCCAGGGCATCCCCCTCAAGGTCTGCTTCCTCCTGGGCCGTGGGAACGTCAGGAGCCGGATTCCCGTGCCTCCCTTGCCCTCTCTCTAAGGCCGGTTCCTGGGCCTCTCCCTCAGGCTCCAGGGTTCCTTCAACACCCCTACCGGCTGCCATCGACCGGGTGGTCACACACGCCCAATCAGGCAAGCCCACCATCCGCAGGTGAGTCGTCTTCTCCACCTTTTCCCAAGGGGAGCTCTCCAAATCGTTACCTAGGAGACAATCAACAGGCATGGCCTCTCTCACAGCCACTTGCAGAGTACCAGAGACCCCCCCCCCACTCAAAGGGAACCTGAGCCATTGGACACTGACTCTCTGTGTTGTCAGCGTTGACAACACGGCAGAATGCGTGCGGGACAACCTGCTCTTGAGACACCAGGTGTTGCTTGACAGCAGTCACACTGGCTCCAGTATCTCTAAGAGCCCCCACCCTCTTGCCATTTATGGTCACCCACTGCCCATACTTTTGAGTATTGGGGGGCAGCTGGGCCTCAGCGACCATCTCACGGTCTCCTAATGAGACTAGGGTCATCTGTACGGGATCCCCCGCCCCTTGGACGTCTATCTCCCTCCCCAAGGCTACACTATTCACCTGCTTGGGGGGTGGAGCACCAGAGGGTGCTGGTTTACCATACAGGGGGCACTTGGGATCCACGGAAATGTGCCCCAGGTTGTTACACTTGTAACATCTGAGGGGCCCTCTTTGAACAGGGTTACCTGTCGGGCCCCGGTCTGCTTCGGGGGTGGGGGTGGCTGAGAACCTTTCCCTTGGTTCCCTTGGGAATTACGTTGGGGCCCTTGGTAGAACTCCCTCTGTTTACCCTTGTCCCCCCCACTCTTCTGCTGGGGACCCTGAACACCTTTGGCGGGGCCTCCCACGGGACCCTTGTGGACCCTGGTGCTGATCCAGCGGTCCGCCTCCTCAGCAAGCTTCCTCGGGTTGGACAGCTTGCTATCGATCAGGTGTTGGCGTAGCTCAGGAAAACAATTATCCGACAAGTGCTCCCATGCGATTAAATCAAACAGCCCTTGGTAATCATCCAACTTGCTACCCTTCACCCAACCATCCAGCGCTCTGCAAAAAAAGGTCACATATTCTACATAAGTGGTACCAGGTTTCTTGGTGCAATCCCTAAATCTCTGTCTGTACAATTCAGGAGTCAACCCATACCTTGTCATAAGAGCCTCCTTCATGTGTGGATAGGATGTGTGGACATCAGAGGGGAGGTCTAGCAGTGTGTCCCGCCCCTCACTCAGGAACCTTCCCCACAACCCCGCTCCCCAATCCTTCTCAGGGACCCGGTGGGAGGACATGGCTACTTCATAGGCCCTAAACCACTGCCCAATATCATCCTGCTTATAATATTCTTTGACTACATCTTTAGGAATGTGCACCCTTGACTCTGTTGAATTGCTGCCACCAGAGGGTGAGTTGTCTAAACTCCTGGCCTTGAGATCCAACTCCCTCATTTTTACCTCATGCTCCATGGCCAGTTTCTGCCTTTCTCTCTCCATTTGCAGTTTTGCCATCTCCACCTCGTGTGCTCGGGCGGCACTCCTGTCGGCCAACTCCTCTGGCGACAGGCCTCTGCTAGGCTCAAACACACCTTCGGGGGGTATCACCTCCCGGGCATTCTCTGGGAACTTTGATTCGTGCCAGGCTCTCAGTGCTGTCACGTACTGATCCTTGTTGCTTAGTCCACTTTGCTTGATTCTGTACTTGGAGAGATATCCCTTCAGGACATCATTTGTGCACTTCCTCAGTGCCTCGGGCTCCCAATCGATGTCATCTACTCCAGAGAATACAGAGGGCGCTCCGCCTCCGTTGACTGAGCTAGGCATGGTTTCTTAAGGTGGAGATTTTTCTTTAGCAACCACTGTCACTCAATCTGTGGCTGCGTTATAGGTCTGCTCTACGTGGTGATCAATAATTCACTGTATGTAAATCATAAATGCAAATTCGAAATCCCACCGCTGCCACCAATGTTAGAATGGGGAACCTCTGGTTGGCACAGGTAGGTACTTGTGACAAGCAGCGGTCCCTTCTTCTATTCAGGGCGAGGGAATTACCCCTTCAGAACAACCCCTGCTCACCCTATAGGTAGTGTGGCGCGAGCAGTCAGGGCTAAACTTCAGGGCGCTAGTCAGTTAAGCATTTATGATCACACACAGTAAACCACAATGATCCCCCACAAACGGACACCAGGCGTAAGTTGTATCAAAAATACGGATGCTTTATATAAAAGATTCTTTGTTACGCAGGCATGTACAAGACCATCAATAACGGTTACGAAATGGAAGCCACAAGATGATAATTAGGCACTGTTCTTGTCTTTGGTAACTTATTCGATCACGAGCGCTTCACAGGGCTCGGTTGAGTCGGTCCAGTCCCGATGATGCGCAGGGCACCCAGGGTACAGTGATACGGGGAAATCAGAACGTTGCGGACCCCGAGTCCGATAGAGAGTTCACTGTACCTGGGAACGTGCGATGTGCTTGGACGAGTCTTCAGGAGAGATGCAGGTTCTGCACCTCGTGGGTCTTCCGGATCAAGAATTCAGCGGGCGGCTTTCGGTAGACAGGTGCGGCCCAGGGCCTCCGACACGGACTGTGCGGGAGGTCACTGCGGAGGGCGGCACGGTCAGACTCAGGCTGGGAGGTGAAGCGGGGCGGCCGGATACGTTACGACGTACGGGCGGCCGTCCGAGGCTGGATTTCACTTCCCCACTAGAAATCCGGCGGGAGGGCGAAAGGGCACCAAGCGCGCTCCAGTAGCAGGCAGGTGACAGGGAAGCGGGACGGCCAGACTCGTGGGTCCAGAGCGACTCAGGTAGAGCGGGGCTCTCAGCGAGTGGAGGCGGCCAGGCTTCTGGGTGTCACGGCCCTAGGAGGGATGCGAAGGTGCGCAGGGCACTCCGGCGGGAGAAAGCACACGGCTCGAATTCTCAGACGAGCGGAGACACGGTGAACCCACTGGTCCTGGGGTTCAGTTCAGGGGGCAAGCTCTTCTTCCAAGCCCTTGGAGATAGTTGAAGAACAAAGTGCAAAAGTCTCTTTCAGTCTTTTTCCTCTCCTTCCTTAGCAAGGCACCTACTGCAGGCCAGTCCCTCAGGTCAGGGAAAGTTACTCCTCCTTCAGCTTCTTCCAGGTCCTTCTAGTCGGGCAGAGTTCCTTCGTGGTTCAATCTGGATCTGATTTCTTAGGAGCCAGGCTCCTACTTTTATACAGGGATTCTTTTGTTCTTTAGCGCCAGGGGGCCTGGGCCTGGCTCAGTCCAGTTTTGGAGCACTCTGTTGTGGTGACTTGGCTTGTTCCTTTCAGCAGCAGGGCAGAGACATCAGCCGCTCCACAGGGGGCGGCGCCGGCTTTGTGGTGGCAGAGCACAGGTCTATTCAAGAGTCAGGGTGCACTCCTCCCACCCATCCTGGGGTAATCTCCCTACCCACCACCTGGCAGCCAACCTGTCTCCTGGAATCCCCCAGCCCTGCTCCTGTACCGTTGCTAGGCAGAACACACACACACAGCAGAGGCAGACTGAGATGGTTAGGCACGCAAAGGCTAACTTTCTAAAAGTAGCATTTGCAAACCCAGGATATTAAAATAACCTTTACTAAAAGACGTATTTTATTATCCTGAGTTCAGGCATACTAAACATGACTTTCTACCATGCTCTCTGAGTCCACTGGGGTCACAGCGTGTAGCGATCCCAGCAGCCCATTCTGGCCTATGGAGAGCAGGTAGCCTTCAATAGTGAAAAACGAAAATGGCTGTAATTCACTATTAAGACATGCCACACCATCAGGGCATGTCCTACCTTATACCTACAATGCACCCTGCGCTCAGGCCTACCAGAGGGGTGACTAACATGTAGTTAAGGGAAGGTTTAGGGACTGGTAAGTGGGGACACTTGCTCAGTCAGCGCGACGGTACCAGACCGCGCGCAGGGTCTGCAGTGGCAGACCCTAGACACATTTTACCCCGCTGCTTCGGTGGGTGGCACAACCAGTGCTGCAAGCCCACTAGCAGCATTTGGATATACAAGCCCTTGGCACCCCTGGTGCACTCTACTAGGGACTGATAGTAAACCAAATAAACCAAACGTGGAAGTCAATTCACATAATACATTTTACCATAGAGAGCACTTGCACTGTGGCACTGGATGGCAGTGGCACAGTGCCCTGAGCAGCTAACATCAACACAAAAACACATTGAGGCACAGACAAAAATGGAAGGGTGACCCACGCCAATGGTGCCAGGTCTAACACCCTCCATCACCACCATGTCCACCACGTCCACCACCATGTCCACCACCACCACATCCACCACCACCACGTCCACCACCTCCACCACCACCATGTCCACAACCACCATGTCCACCACCACCATACCCACCACATACACCACCACCATCACATCCACCTCCACCATGATGTCCACCATGTCCACCACCACCACATCCACCACCACCATGCCCACGCCCACCACTACCAGTTCCACCACCACCATGTATACCACCACCACATCCACCACCACCACGTCCACCACCAGGTCCACCACCACCACGTCCACCACCACCACACCCTCCACCACGTCCAACACCGCCACCACATCCACCACCTCTACCACCACCACGTCCACCACCACCATGTCCACCACCACCACCATGTCCACCACCACCACCACATCCACCATCACCACCACTTCCACCACCACCACGTCCACCACCACCATGTCCACCACCACCACATCCACCACCACCATGTCCACCACCACCACGTCCACCACCACCACATCCACCACCACCCCATGCAACACCACGTCCACCACGTCCACCACCACCATGTCCACCACCAGGTCCACCATGTCCACCACGTCCACCACTACCATGCCCTCCATTACCACCATGTCCACCACGTCCACCACCACCACCACCACCACCACCACCACCACCACGTCCACCACCTCCACCACCACCCTGTCCACAACCACCATGTCCACCACCACCATGCCCACCACGTACACCACCACCATCCCATCCACCTCCACCATGATGTCCACCATGTCCACCACCACCACATCCACCACCACCATGCCTACCCCCACCACGCCCACCACCACCACATCCACCACCATGTCTACCACCACCATGTCCACCACCACCACAACATCCACCACTAATATGTCCACCACTACAACCACATCCACCACCACCACCATGTCCACAACCACCACATTCACCACCACATTCACCACGTCTACCACCATGTCCACCACCACCACTACGTCCACAACCACCACGTCCACCACCACATCAACCACCACCACGTCCACCACCACCACATCCACCACCACCACATCTACCACCACCACTACCACATCCACCACCACCACTTCCACCACCACTTCCACCACCACCACATCCACCACCACCATGTATACCACCACCACATCCACCACCACCACGTCCACCACCAGGTCCACCACCACCACGTCCACCACCACCACCACCACATCCACCACTACACCCTCCACCACCACCATGTCCACCACCACCACATCCACCACCACATCCACCACTACCATGTCCACCACCATTTCCACCACCACGTCCACCACCAGCACATTGACTACATCCACCACCACCACCACATCATCCAACACCACGTCTACCACCACCACATCCACGACCACCACGTCCACCACCACCACATCCACCACCAAGGCCACCACCACCACCATTTCCACCACCAACACCTCTACTACCACCACCACCACCATGTCCTCCACCACCATGTCCTCCACCACATCCACCACCACCACCACCTCATCCACCACCGCGTCCACCACCAAAACCACCATGTCCACCACCACCACATCCACCACCACCACATCCACCACCACCACGTCCCCCATCACCACATCCACCACCACGTCTACCACCATGTCCACAACCACTACCACCATGTCCACCACGATGTCCACCACGATGTCCACCACCACCATGTCCACCACCACCATGTCCACCACCACCACATCCACCACCACCATGTCCCCACAACCATATCCACCACCATGTCCACCACCACCACGTCCACCGCCACATCCACCACCACGTCCACCACCACGTCCACAACCACCACCTCCACGTCCACCACAATATCCACCACCACCATGTCCACCAACACCATGTCCACCACCACCATGTCCACCACCACCACATCCACCACCACCACATGCACCACCACATCCACCACCACCACATCCACCACCACCATGTCCACCACCACGTCCACCACCACCACGTCCACCACTACCATGCCCTCCATCACCACCATGTCCACCACGTCCACCACCACGTCCACCACCACCACATCCACCACGTCCACCACCTCCACCACCACCATGTCCACAACCACCACGTCCACCACCACCATGCCCACCATGTCCACCACCACTATCACGTCCACCTCCACCATGACGTCCACCATGCCCACCACCACGTCCACCACCACCACCATGCCCACCCCCACCATGCCCACCACCACCACATCCACCACCATGTCTACCACCACCATGTCCATCACCACCACCATGTCCACCACTACTATGTCCACCACTAAAACCACCACCACCACCATGTCCACAACCACCACATCCACCACCACATTCACCACGTCCACCACCATGTCCACCACCACCACCCTGTCCACAACCACCATGTCCACCACCACCATGCCCACCACGTACACCACCACCATCCCATCCACCTCCACCATGATGTCCACCATGTCCACCACCACCACATCCACCACCACCATGCCTACCCCCACCACGCCCACCACCACCACATCCACCACCATGTCTACCACCACCATGTCCACCACCACCACAACATCCACCACTAATATGTCCACCACTACAACCACATCCACCACCACCACCATGTCCACAACCACCACATTCACCACCACATTCACCACGTCCACCACCATGTCCACCACCACCACTACGTCCACAACCACCACGTCTACCACCACATCAACCACCACCACGTCCACCACCACCACATCCACCACCACCACATCTACCACCACCACTACCACATCCACCACCACCACTTCCACCACCACTTCCACCACCACCACATCCACCACCACCATGTATACCACCACCACATCCACCACCACCACGTCCACCACCAGGTCCACCACCACCACGTCCACCACCACCACATCCACCACTACACCCTCCACCACCACCATGTCCACCACCACCACATCCACCACCACATCCACCACTACCATGTCCACCACCATTTCCACCACCACGTCCACCACCAGCACATTGACTACATCCACCACCACCACCACATCATCCAACACCACGTCTACCACCACCACATCCACGACCACCACGTCCACCACCACCACATCCACCACCAAGGCCACCACCACCACCATTTCCACCACCAACACCTCTACTACCACCACCACCACCATGTCCTCCACCACCATGTCCTCCACCACATCCACCACCACCACCACCTCATCCACCACCGCGTCCACCACCAAAACCACCATGTCCACCACCACCACATCCACCACCACCACATCCACCACCACCACATCCCCCATCACCACATCCACCACCACGTCTACCACCATGTCCACAACCACTACCACCATGTCCACCACGATGTCCACCACCATGTCCACCACCACCATGTCCACCACCACCACGTCCACCACCACCACATCCACCACCACCATGTCCCCACAACCATATCCACCACCATGTCCACCACCACCACGTCCACCGCCACATCCACCACCACGTCCACCACCACGTCCACAACCACCACCTCCACGTCCACCACAATATCCACCACCACCATGTCCACCAACACCATGTCCACCACCACCACGTCCACCACCACCACATCCACCACCACCACATGCACCACCACATCCACCACCACCACATCCACCACCACCATGTCCACCACCATGTCTACCACCACCACGTCCACCACTACCATGCCCTCCATCACCACCATGTCCACCACGTCCACCACCACGTCCACCACCACCACATCCACCACGTCCACCACCTCCACCACCACCATGTCCACAACCACCACGTCCACCACCACCATGCCCACCACGTCCACCACCACTATCACGTCCACCTCCACCATGACGTCCACCATGCCCACCACCACGTCCACCACCACCACCATGCCCACCCCCACCATGCCCACCACCACCACGTCCACCACCATGTCTACCACCACCATGTCCATCACCACCACCATGTCCACCACTACTATGTCCACCACTACAACCACCACCACCACCATGTCCACAACCACCACATCCACCACCACATTCACCACGTCCACCACCATGTCCACCACCACCACTACGTCCACAACCACCACGTCCACCACCACATCAACCACCACCACGTCAACCACCAGCACATCCACCACCACCACGTCCACCACCACCACCACCACATCCACCACCACCACTTCCACCACCACCACCACTTCCACCACCACCACTTCCACCACCACCACATCCACCACCACCATGTCCACCACCACCACATCCACCACCACCTCGTCCACCACCAGGTCCACCTCCACCACGTCCACCACAACCACATCCACCACCACCACCATGCCCTCCACCACCACCATGTCCACCACCACCACGTCCACCACCACATCCACCACTACCATGTCCACCACTACCATGTCCACCACCAGGTCCACTACCACCACATCCACCACCACCACATCCACAACCAGCACATCCACCACGTCCACCCCCACCACCACATCATCCACCACCACGTCCTCCACCTCCACATCCACGACCACCACGTCCACCACCACCACATCCACCACCGCGTCCACCACCACCACATCCACAACCACCACCATGTCCACCACCACAACCACATCCACCATAACATCCACCACCACCACGTCCACCACCACCACGCCCTCCATCATAACGCCCTTCATCACCACCACGTCCACCACGTCCACCACCACCTCATCCACCACCACCACATCCACCACCTTCACCACCACCACGTCCACAACCACCACGTCCACCACCACAATGCCCACCACGTCCACCACCACCATCATGTCCACCTCCACCATGACGTCCACCACCACCACATCCACCACCACCACATCCACCACCACCATGCCCACCCCCACCACGCCCACCACCATCACGTCCACCACCATGTCTACCACCACCAAATCCACCACCACGTCCATCACCACCACTATGTCCACCACTATAACCACATCCACCACCACCATGTCCACAACCACCACATCCACCACCACTTCCACCACCATGTCCACAACTACCATGTCCACCACCATATCAACCACCACCACGTCAACCACCACCACATCCTACCACCACCACGTCCACCACCACCACGTCTACCACTACCATGCCCTCCATCACCACCATGTCCACCACGTCCACCACCACGTCCACCACCACCACATCCACCACCACGTCTACCACCTCCACCACCACCATGTCCACAACCACCACGTCCACCACCAACATGTCCACCACCACCATCATGTCCACCTCCACCATGACATCCACCATGTCCACCACCACCATGTCCACCACCACCATGCCCACCCCCACCACCACCATGTCCACCACCATGTCCACCACCACCACCACGTCCACCACTACTATGTCCACCACTACAACCACATCCACTACCACCACCATGTCCACAACCACCACATCCACCACCACGTTCACCACATCCACCACCATGTCCACCACCACCACTACATCCACAACCACCATGTCCACCACCACATCAACCACCACCACATCAACCACCAGCACATCCACCACCACCACGTCCACCACCACCACCACCACATCCACCACCATCTCTTCCACCACCACCACTTCCACCAGCACCACGTCCACCACCACCACGTCCACCACCAGTTCCACCACCACCATGTCCACCACCACCATGTCCACCACCAGGTCCACCACCACCATGTCCACCACCACCACATACACCATCACGTCCACCACGACCACGTCCAGCACCACTACCATGTCCACCAGCACCAATCACCATGTCCACCACCACCATGCCCACCACCACCATCTCCACAACCACTACCACGTCCACAACCATCACCACGTCCAACACCACCATGTCCACCACCATCTACACCACATCCACCTCCATGTCCACCACCAAATCTACCTCCACCACGCCCACCACCACCACACCTACCACCACCACCACCTCCACCACCACCACGTCCACCACCACCACATCCACCACCACCATGTCCACCACCATGTCAACCACCAATAAGGCCACCACCATTTCCATGACCAACACATCCACCACCACTTCCACCACCACAGTGTCCTCCACCACCACCACGTCCACCACCATGTTTACCACCACCACCACATCCACCACCATGTCCACAACCACCACCACGTCCACCACTACCACGACCACCACCACATCCACCACCACCATGTCCAACACTGCCACCACATCCACCACCTCTACCACCACCACATCCACCACCACCACCACCACACCCACCACCACCACCATGTCCACCACCACCACGTCCACCACCACGTCCACTACCACCACGCCCTCCATCACCACCATGTCCACCACCACATCCACCACCACGTCCACCACCACCACATCGACCACCACCACATCTATCACCAGATACACCACCATGTCCACCACCACGTCAACTACAAGCACATCCACCACCACCACGTCCACCACCATCACGTCCACCACCACCACATCCACCACCACCATGTCCACCACCATGTCAACCACCAACAAGGTCACCACCATTTCCATGACCACGACGTCCACCACCACTTCCACCACCACAGTGTCCTCCACCACCACCACATCCACCACTATGTTCACCACCACCACCACATCCACTACCATGTCCACAACCTCCACCACCACCACGTCCACTGCCACCATGACCACCACCATATCCACCACCACCACATCCAACACTGCCACCATGTCCACCACCTCCACCACCACCATATCCACCACCACCACTACACCCACTACCACCACCATGTCCACCACCACCATGTCCACCACCACATCCACCACCACGTCCACCACCACCACGCCCTCCATCACCACCATGTCCACCACCACGTCCAATACCACATCCACCACCACCACATCCACCACCACCACGTCCACCACCACATACACCACCATGTCCACCACCACATCAACCACCAGCACATCCACCACCACCACGTCCACCACCACCACGTCCACCACCACCACATCCACCACCACCATGTCCACCACCATGTCAACCACCAACAAGGCCACCACCATTTCCATGACCACCACGTCCACCACCACTTCCACCACCACAGTGTCCTCCACCACCACCACGTCCACCACCATGTTCACCACCACCACCACATCCACCACCATGTCCACAACCACCACCACGTCCACCACCACCACCACCACCACATCCACCACCACGTCCAACACTGCCACCACGTCCACCACCTCCACCACCACCACACCCACCACCACCACCACACCCACCACCATTACCATGTCCACCACCACCACGTCCACCACCACGTCCACCACCACCACGCCCTCCATCACCACCATGTCCACCACCATGTCCACCACCACGTCCACCACCACCACATCCACCACCACCACGTCCACCACCACATACACTACCATGTCCACCACCACGTCAACCACCAGCACATCCACCACCACCACGTCCACCACCACCACGTCCACCACCACCACATCCACCACCACCATGTCCACCACCATGTCAACCACCAACAAGGCCACCACCATTTCTATGACCACCACATCCACCACCACTTCCACCACCACAGTATCCTCCACCACCACCACGTCCACCACCATGTTCACCACCACCACCACATCCACCACCATGTCCACAACCACCACCACGTCCACCACCACCACCACCACATCCACCACCACCACGTCCAACACCGCCACCCCATCCATCACCTCCACCACCACCACGTCCCCCACCACCACCACATTTCCACCACCACCATGTCCACCACCACCACGTCCACCACCACCACACCTACCACCACCACCATGTCTACCACCACCACGTCCACCACCACCACATCCACCACCACCATCTCCACCACCATGTCAACCACCAACAAGGCCACCACCATTTCCATGACCACCACGTCCACCACCACTTCCACCACCACAGTGTCCTCCACCACCACCACGTCCACCACCATGTTCACCACCACCACCACATCCACCACCATGTCCACAACCACTACCACCACCACGTCCACCACCACCACGACCACCACCACATCCATCACCACCACGTCCAACACCGCCACCACATCCACCACCTCCACCACCACCACGTCCACCACCACACCCACCACTACCACCATGTCCACCACCACCACGTCCACCACCACCAAACGCTCCATCACCACCATGTCCACCACCACCACGTCCACCAACACGTCCACCACCACCACATCCACCACCACCATGTCCCCCACCATATACACCACCATCTCCACCACCATGTCCACCACCACCACATCCACCACCACCATGTCCACCACCACCACCACGTCCTCCACCACCACCAAGTCCACAACCACCACCAAGTCTACAACCACCACCACATCCACCACCACAACCACATCCACCACCACCACAACATCCACCACCACCACGTCCACCACCACCATGCCCTCCATCACCACGCCCTCCATCACCACCATGTCCACCACCACCACATCCACCATGTCCACCATCACCCCAGCCACCACCACCACCTCCACCACCACCACCTCCACAACCACCACGTCCACCACCACAATGCCCACCACGTCCACCACCACCATCATGTCTACCTCCACCATGATGTCCACCACCACCACGTCCACAACCACCACATCCACCACCACCATGCCCACCCCCACCACGCCCACCACCACCATGTCCACCACCATGTCTACCACCACCATGTCCACCTCCACATCCACCACCACCACGTCCACCACCACTATGTCCACCACTTCAACCACATCCACCGCCACCATGTCCTCAACCACCACATCCACCACCACGTCCACCACCATGTCCACCACCACTACATCCACAACCATCATGTCCACCACCACATCAACCACCACCACAGCAACCACCACCACATCCCACCACCACCACGTCCACCACCACCATGTCCACCAACACCACCACATCCACCACCACCACCACTTCCACCACCACCACGTCCACCACCACCATGTCCATCACATCCACCACCACCATGTCCACCACCACCACGTCCACCACCACCACATCCACCACCACTCCATGCACGACCACGTCCACCACCACCACGTCCACCACCACCATGTCCACCACCAGGTCCACCACGTCCACCACCACCATGTCTACCACTACTATGCCCTCCATCACCACCATGTCCACCACGTCCACCACCACGTCCACCACCACCACATCCACCACCACCACGTCCACCACCTCCACCACCACCATGTCCACAACCACCATGTCCACCACCACCATGCCCACCACATACACCACCACCATCATGTCCACCTCCGCCATGATGTCCACCATGTCTACCACCACCACATCCACCACCACCATGCCCACGTCCACCACCACCAGTTCCACCACCACCATGTATACCACCACCACATCCACCACCACCACGTCCACCACCAGGTCCACCACCACCATGTCCACCACCACCACACCCTCCACCACGTCCAACACCGCCACCACATCCACCACCTCTACCACCACCACGTCCACCACCACCATGCCCACCACCACCACCACATCCACCACCACCACCACATCCACCACCACCACCACTTCCACCACCACCACGTCCACCACCACCATGTCTACCACCACCACATCCACCACCACCATGTCCACCACCACCACATCCACCACCACCACATCCACCACCACCCAATGCAACACCACGTCCACCACCACCACGTCCACCACCACCATGTCCATCACCAGGTCCACCATGTCCACCACATCCACCACTACCATGCCCTCCATTACCACCATGTCCACCACGTCCACCACCACCACCACCACATCCACCACCACCACGTCCACTACCTCCACCACCACCCTGTCCACAACCACCATGTCCACTACCACCATGCCCACCACGTACACCACCACCATCACGTCCACCTCCACCATGATGTCCACCATGTCCACCACCACCACATCCACCACCACCATGTCTACCACCACCATGTCCACCACCACCACAACATCCACCACTAATATGTCCACCACTACAACCACATCCACCACCACCACCATGTCCACAACCACTACATTCACCACCACATTCACCACGTCCACCACCATGTCCACCACCACCACTACGTCCACAACCACCACGTCCACCACCACATCAACCACCACCACGTCCACCACCACCACATCCACCACCACCACATCCACCACCACCACCACCACATCCACCACCACCACTTCCACCACCACTTCCACCACCACCACATCCACCACCACCATGTATACCTCCACCACATCCACCACCACCACGTCCACCACCAGGTCCACCACCACCACATCCACCACCACCACCACATCCACCACCACTCCCTCCACCACCACCATGTCCGCCACCACCACATCCACCACCACATCCACCACTACCATGTCCACCACCATTTCCACCACCACGTCCACCACCAGCACATTGACTACGTCCACCACCACCACCACATCATCCAACACCATGTCTACCACCACCATGTCCACCACCACCACAACATCCACCACTAATATGTCCACCACTACAACCACATCCACCACCACCACCATGTCCACAACCACTACATTCACCACCACATTCACCACGTCCACCACCATGTCCACCACCACCACTACGTCCACAACCACCACGTCCACCACCACATCAACCACCACCACGTCCACCACCACCACATCCACCACCACCACATCCACCACCACCACCACCACATCCACCACCACCACTTCCACCACCACTTCCACCACCACCACATCCACCACCACCATGTATACCTCCACCACATCCACCACCACCACGTCCACCACCAGGTCCACCACCACCACATCCACCACCACCACCACATCCACCACCACTCCCTCCACCACCACCATGTCCGCCACCACCACATCCACCACCACATCCACCACTACCATGTCCACCACCATTTCCACCACCACGTCCACCACCAGCACATTGACTACGTCCACCACCACCACCACATCATCCAACACCATGTCCACCACCACCACATCCATGACCACCATGTCCACCACCACCACATCCACCACCAAGGCCACCACCACCACCATTTCCACCACCAACACCTCTACTACCACCACCATCACCATGTCCTCTACCACCATGTCCTCCACCACATCCACCACCACCACCACCTCATCCACCACCGCGTCCACCACCAAAACCACCATGTCCACCACCACCACATCCACCACATCCACCACCACAACGTCTCCCATCACCACATCCACCACCACGTCTACCACCATGTCCACAACCACTACCACCACGTCCACCACAATGTCCACCACCACGTCCACCACCATGTCCACCACCACCATGTCCACCACCACCACGTCCACCACCACCACATCCACCACCACCATGTCCCCACCACCACATCCACCACCATGTCCACTACCACCACGTCCACCACCACGTCCACCACCATGTCCACCACCACGTCCACAACCACCACCTCCACGTCCACCACAATATCCACCACCACCATGTCCACCACCACCATGTCTACCACCACCACGTCCACCACCACCACATCCACCACCACCACATGCACCACCACGTCCACCACCACCACATCCACCACCACCATGTCCACCACCACATCCACCACCACCACGTCCACCACTACCATGCCCTCCATCACCACCATGTCCACCACGTCCACCACCACGTCCACCACCACCACATCCACCATGTCCACCACCTCCACCACCACCATGTCCACAACCACCACATCCACCACCACCATGCCCACCACGTCCACCACCACCATCACGTCCACCTCCACCATGACGTCCACCATGACCACCACCACGTCTACCACCCCCACCACGCCCACCACCACCACATCCACCACCATGTCTACCACCACCATGTCCATCACCACCACCATGTCTACCACTACTATGTCCACCACTACAACCACCACCACCACCATGTCCACAACCACCACATCCACCACAACATTCACCACGTCCACCCCCATGTCCACCACCACCACTACGTCCACAACCACCACGTCCACCACTACATCAACCACCACCACGTCAACCACCAGCACATCCACCACCACCACGTCCACCACCACCACCACCACATCCACCACCACCACTTCCACCACCACCACCACTTCCACCACCACCACTTCCACCACCACCACATCCACCACCACCATGTCCACCACCACCACATCCACCACCACCTCGTCCACCACCAGGTCCACCTCCACCACGTCCACCACAACCACATCCACCACCACCACCACACCCTCCACCACCACCATGTCCACCACCACCACGTCCACCACCACATCCACCACTACCATGTCCACCACTACCATGTCCACCACCAGGTCCACTACCACCACATCCACCACCACCATATCCACAACCAGCACATCCACCAGGTCCACCACCACCACCACCACCACATCATCCACCACCACGTCCTCCACCACCACATCCACAACCGCCACGTCCACCACCACCACATCCACCACCACGTCCACCACCACCACATCTACAACCACCACCACGTCCATCACCACAACCACATCCACCACCACCATAACATCCACCACCACCACGTCCACCACCACCACGCCCTCCATCAGAACGCCCTTCATCACCACCATGTCCACCACCACCACGTCCACCACGTCCACCACCACCTCATCCACCACCACCACATCCACCACCTTCACCACCACCACGTCCACAACCACCACATCCACCACCACAATGCCACCACCATGTTTACCACCACCAAATCCACCACCACGTCCATCACCACCACTATGTCCACCACTACAACCACATCCACCACCACCATGTTCACAACCACCACATCCACCACCACTTCCACCACCATGTCCACCATCACTATGTCCACAACTACCACGTCCACCACCACATTAACCACCACCATGTCAACCACCACCACATCCTACCACCACCACGTCCACCACCACCACGTCCACCACTACCATGCCCTCCATCACCACCATGTCCACCACGTCCACCACCACGTCCACCACTACCACATCCACCACCACGTCTACCACCTCCACCACTACCATGTCCACAACCACCATGTCCACCACCAACATGTCCACCACCACCATCATGTCCACCTCCACCATGACATCCACCATGTCCACCACCACCATGTTCACCACCACCATGCCCACCCCCACCACCACCACGTCCACCACCATGTCCACCACCACCACCACGTCCACCACTACTATGTCCACCACTACAACTACATCCACCACCACCACCATGTCCACAACCACCACATCCACCACCACGTTCACCACATCCACCACCATGTCCACCACCACCACTACATCCACAACCATCACGTCCACCACCACATCAACCACTACCACATCAACCACCAGCACATCCACCACCACCACGTCCACCACCACCACATCCACCACCATCACTTCCACCACCACCACTTCCACCACCACCACCACATCCACCACCACCACGTCCACCACCACCACGTCCACCACCAGTTCCACCACCACCATGTCCACCACCACCATGTCCACCACCAGGTCCACCACCACCATGTCCACCACCACCACATACACCATCACGTCCACCACGACCACGTCCAGCACCACTACCATGTCCACCAGCACCACCACCATCTCCACCACCACCATGCCCATCATTACCATATCCACAACCACTACCACCACATCCACCACCATGTCCACCACCACTACATCCACAACCATCACGTCCACCACCACACCTACCACCACCACCACGTACACCACCACCACGTCCACCACCACCACCACCACATCCACAACCACCATGTCCACCACCATGTCAACCACCAACAAGGCCACCACCATTTCCACGACCACCACGTCCACCACCACTTCCACCACCACAGTGTCCTCCACCACCACCATGTCCACCACCATGTTTACCACCACCACATCCACCACCATGTCCACAACCACCACCACGTCCACCACCACCACGACCACCACCACATCCACCACCACCACGTCCAACACTGCCACCACATCCACCACCTCTACCACCACCACATCCACCACCACCACCACACCCACCACCACCATGTCCACCACCACCATGTCCACCACCACGTCCACCACCACCACGCCCTCCATCACCACCACATCCACCACCACATCCACCACCACCACATCGACCACCACCACGTCCACCACCACATACACCACCATGTCCACCACCACGTCAACTACCAGCACATCCACCACCTCCACGTCCACCACCATCACGTCCACCACCACCACCCCCACCACCACCACGTCCACCACCATGTCCACCACCACCACCACGTCCACCACTACTATGTCCACCACTACAACTACATCCACCACCACCACCATGTCCACAACCACCACATCCACCACCACGTTCACCACATCCACCACCATGTCCACCACCACCACTACATCCACAACCATCACGTCCACCACCACATCAACCACTACCACATCAACCACCAGCACATCCACCACCACCACGTCCACCACCACCACATCCACCACCATCACTTCCACCACCACCACTTCCACCACCACCACCACATCCACCACCACCATGTCCACCACCACCACGTCCACCACCAGTTCCACCACCACCAGGTCCACCACCACCATGTCCACCACCAGGTCCACCACCACCATGTCCACCACCACCACATACACCATCACGTCCACCACGACCACGTCCAGCACCACTACCATGTCCACCAGCACCACCACCATGTCCACCAACACCATGCCCATCATTACCATATCCACAACCACTACCACCACATCCACCACCATGTCCACCACCACTACATCCACAACCATCACGTCCACCACCACACCTACCACCACCACCACGTACACCACCACCACGTCCACCACCACCACCACCACATCCACAACCACCATGTCCACCACCATGTCAACCACCAACAAGGCCACCACCATTTCCACGACCACCACGTCCACCACCACTTCCACCACCACAGTGTCCTCCACCACCACCATGTCCACCACCATGTTTACCACCACCACCACATCCACCACCATGTCCACAACCACCACCACGTCCACCACCACCACGACCACCACCACATCCACCACCACCACGTCCAACACTGCCACCACATCCACCACCTCTACCACCACCACATCCACCACCACCACCACACCCACCACCACCATGTCCACCACCACCATGTCCACTACCACGTCCACCACCACCACGCCCTCCATCACCACCACATCCACCACCACATCCACCACCACCACATCGACCACCACCACGTCCACCATCACATACACCACCATGTCCACCACCACGTCAACTACCAGCACATCCACCACCTCCACGTCCACCACCATCACGTCCACCACCACCACATCCACCACCACCATGTCCACCACCATGTCAACCACCAACAAGGCCACCACCATTTCCATGACCACAACGTCCACCACCACTTCCACCACCACTTCCACCACCACAGTGTCCTCCACCACCACCACGTCCACCACTATGTTCACCACCACCACCACATCCACTACCATGTCCATAACCACCACCACCACCATGTCCACTGCCACCATGACCACCACCACATCCACCACCACCACATCCAACACTGCCACCATGTCCACCACCTCCACCACCACCACATCCACCACCACCACCACACCCACCACCACCACCATGTCCACCACCACCACGTCCAACACCATGTCCACCACCACCACGCCCTCCATCACCACCATGTCCACTACCACCTCCACCACCACATCCACCACCACCACATCCACCACCACCACATCCACCACCACATACACCACCATGTCCACCACCATGTCAACCACCAGCACATCCACCACCACCACGTCCACCACCACCATGTCCACCACCACCACATCCACTACCACCATGTCCACCACCATGTCACCAACCAACAAGGCCACCACCATTTCCATGACCACCACGTCCACCACCACTTCCACCACCACAGTGTCCTCCACCACCACCACGTCCACCACCATGTTCACCACCACCACCACATCCACCACCATGTCCACAACCACCACCACATCTACCACCACCACCACCACCACCACATCCACCACCACCACGTCCAACACTGCCACCACGTCTACCACCTCCACCACCACCACATCCACCACCACCACCACACCCACCACCACTACCATGTCCACCATCACCACATCCACCACCACGTACACCACCACTATGCCCTCCATCACCACCATGTCCACCACCACGTCCACCACCACTTCCACCACCACCACATCCACCACCACCACATCCACCACCACATACACCACCATGTCCACCACCACGTCAACCACCAGCACAACCACCACCACCACGTCCACCACCACCACGTCCACCACCACCACATCTACCACCACCATGTCCACCACCATGTCAACCACCAACAAGGCCACCACCATTTCCATGACCACCACGTCCACCACCACTTCCACCACCACAGTGTCCTCCACCACCACCACGTCCACCACCATGTTCACCACCACCACCACATCCACCACCATGTCCACAACCACCACCACGTCCACCACCACCACTACCACATCCACCACCACCACGTCCACCACCACCACCATGTCCACCACCACCACCATGTCCACCACCATGTCAACCACCAACAAGGCCACCACCATTTCCATGACCACCACTTCCACCACCACAGTGTCCTCCACCACCACCACGTCCACCACCATGTTCACCACCACCACCACATCCACCCCCATGTCCACAACCACCACCACCACCACGTCCACCACGACCACCACCACATCCACCACCACCATGTCCAACACTGCCACCACGTCCACCACCTCCACCACCACCACGTCCACCACCACACCCACCACCACCACCATGTCCACCACCACCACGTCCACCACCACCAAACCCTCCATCACCACCATGTCCACCACCACCACGTCCACCAACACATCCTCCACCACCACCACATCCACCACCACCATGTCCCCCACCACATACACCACCATCTCCACCACCACCACCCCCACATCCACGACCACCATGTCCACCACCACCACCTCCACCACCACATCCACCACCACCACCACCACGTCCACAACCACCACCACAACCACATCCACCACCACCACAACATCCACCACCACCACGTCCACCACCACCACGTCCTCCATCACAACACCCTTCATCACCACCATGTCCACCACCACCACATCCACCATGTCCAACACCACCCCATCCACCACCACCACCACCTCCACAACCACCACGTCCACCACCACAATGCCCACCATGTCCACCACCACCATCATGTCTACCTCCACCATGATGTCCACCACCACCACGTCCACCACCACTACGTCCACCACCACCATGACCACCCCCACCACGCCCACCACCACCATGTCCACCACCATGTCTACCACCACCATGTCCACCTCCACGTCCACCAGCACCACGTCCACCACCACTATGTCCACCATTACAACCACATCCACCACCACCATGTCCACAACCACCACATCCACCACCACATCCACCACCATGTCCACCACCACTACATCCACAACCATCACGTCCACCACCACATCAACCACCACCATGGCAACCACCACCACGTCCCACCATCACCACGTCCACCACCACCATGTCCACCACCACCACCACATCCACCACCACCACCACTTCCACCACCACCACGTCCACCACCACCATGTCCATCACATCCACCACCACCATGTCCACCACCACCACGTCTACCACCACCACATCCACCACCACTCCATGCACCACCACGTCCACCACCACCACGTCCACCACCACCATGTCCACCAACAGGTCCACCACGTCCACCACCACCACGTCCACCACTACCATGCCCTCCATCACCACCATGTCCACCACGTCCACCACCACGTCCACCACCACCACATCCACCACCACCACATCCACCACCTCCACCACCACCACCATGTCCACAACCACCATGTCCACCACCACGTACACCACCACCATCATGTCCACCTCCACCATGATGTCCACCATGTCCACCACCACCACATCCACCACGACCATGCCCACGCCCACCACCACCACATCCACCACCATGTCTACCACCACCATGTACACCACCACCACAACGTCCACCACTACTATGTCTACCACTCCAACCAAATCCACCACCACCACCATGTCCACAACCACCACATTCACCACCACGTTCACCACATCCACCACCACATCAACCACCACCACATCTACCACCACCACGTCCACCACCACCACCACCATGTCCACCACCACCACTTCCACCACCACCACTTCCACCACCACCACATCCATCACCACCATGTATACCACCACCACATCCACCACCACCACGTCCACCACCAGGTCCACCACTACCACGTCCACCACTACCACGCCCTCCACCACGTCCAACACTGCCACCACGTCCACCACCTCTACCAACACCACGTCCACCACCACACCCACCACCACCACCATGTCTACCACCACCATGTCCACCACCACCAAACCCTCCATCACCACCATGTCCACCACCACCACATCCACCACCACCATGTCCACCACCACATACACCACCATCTCCACCACCACCACCACCACGTCCACCACCACCACCACATCCACCACCACCATGTCCACCACCACCACCATGTCCTCCACCACCACCACGTCCACAAGCACCTCCACGTCCACAACCACCACCACGTCCACCACCACAACCACATCCACCACCACCACAACATCCAACACTACCACGTCCACCACCACCATGCCCTCCATCACCACGCCCTCCATCACCACCATGTCCACCACCACCACATCCACCATGTCCACCACCACCACATCCACCACCACCACCTCCATCACCACCACCTCCACAACCACCACATCCACCACCACAATGCCCACCACGTCCACCACCACCACCATGTCCACCACCACCACGTCCACCACCACCATGCCCACCCCCACCACACCCACCATCACCATGTCCACCACCATGTCTACCACCACCATGTCCACCTCCACGTCCACCACCACCACATCCACCACCACTATGTCCACCACTACAACCACATCCACCACCACCATGTCCACAACCATCACATCCACCACCACGTCCACCACCATGTCCACCACCACTACATCCACAACCACCACGTCCACCACCACATCAACCACCACCACGGCAACCACCAGCACGTCCCACCACCACCATGTCCACCACCACCACCACATCCACCACCACCACCACTTCCACCACCACCATGTCCACCACCACCATGTCCATCACATCTACCACCACCATGTCCACCACCACCACATCCACCACCACCACATCCACCACCACCCCATGCACCACCACGTCCACCACCACCACGTCCACCACCACCATGTCCACCACCAGGTCCACCACATCCACCACCACCACATCCACCACTACCATGCCCTCCATCACCACCATGTCCACCACGTCCACCACCACGTCCACCACTGCCACATCCACCACCACCACGTCCACCACCTCCACCACCACCATGTCCACAACCACCATGTCCACCACCACCATGCCCACCACGTACACCACCACCATCACTTCCACCTCCACCATGATATCCACCATGTCCACCACCACCACATCCACCACCACCATGCCTACCCCCACCACGCCCACCACCACCACGTCCACCACCATGTCTACCACCACCATGTCCACCACCACCACAACGTCCACCACTACTATGTCCACCACTACAACCACGTCCACCACTACAACCACATCTACCACCACCACCATGTCCACAACCACCACATTCACCACCACGTTCACCATGTCCACCACCATGTCCACCACCACCACTACATCCACAACCACCACGTCCACCACCACATCAACCACCACCACGTCCACCAGCACCACGTCCACCACCACCACCACCACATCCACCACCACCACTTCCACCACCACCACTTCCACCACCACAACTTCCACCATCACCACATCCACCACCACCATGTATACCACCACCACATCCACCACCAACAGGTCCACCACCAGGTCCACCACCACCACGTCCACCACCACCACGCCCTCCACCACCACCATGTCCACCACCACCACATCCACCACCATATCCACCACTACCATGTCCACCACCACCATGTCCACCACCAGGTCCACCACCAGCATATCGACTACATCCACCACCAATACCACATCATCCAACACCACATCCACGACCACCACATCCACGACCACCACGTCTACCACCACCACATTCACCACCACCACGTCCACCACCAGCACATCCACCACATCCACCACCACCACCACATCATCCATCACCACATCCACCACCACCACATCCACGACCACCACATCCACCACCACCACATCCACCACCAAGGCCACCACCACCACCATTTCCACCACCAACACATCCACCACCACCACCACCACCATGTCCTCCACCAACATGTCCTTCACCACATCCACCACCACTACCACCTCGCCCACCACCGCGTCCACCACCAAAACCTCCATGTCCACCACCACCACGTTCACCACCACCACATCCACCACCACCACGTCCCCCACCACCACGTCCCCCACCACCACATCCACCACCACGTCAACCACCATGTCCACAACCACTACCACCACATCCACCATGATGTCCACCACCACGTCCACCACTACCATGTCCACCACCACCACGTCCACCACCACCACCTCCACCACCACCATGTCCCCCACCACCATGTCCACCATCACCACGTCCACCGCCACGTCCACAACCACCACCTCCACATCCACCACAATATCCACCACCACCATGTCCACCACCACCACGTCCACCACCACCACATCCACCACCACCACATGCACTGCCACATCCACCACCACCACGTCCACCACCACCATGTCCACCACCAGGTCCACCACCACCACATCCACCACTACCACATCCATCACTACCATGGCCTCCAACACCACCATGTCCACACGTCCACCACCACGTCAACCACCACGACATCCACCACCACCACGTCCACCACCTCCATCACCACCATGTCCACAACCACCACGTCCACCACCACCATGCCTACCACGTCCACCACCACCATCACGTCCACCTCCACCATGACGTCCACCATGTCTACCACCACCACATCCACCCCTACCATGCCCACCCCCACCACGCCCACCACCACCACATCCACCACCATGTCTACCACCACCATGTCCACCACCACCACCACGTTCATCACATCCACCACCATGTCCACCACCACCACTATGTCCGCAACCACCACATCCACCAACACATCAACCACCACCACGTCAACCACCAGCACATCCACCACCACCACGTCCACCACCACAACATCCACCACCACCACTTCCACCACCACCACTTCCACCACCACCACTTCCACCACCACCACATCCACCACCACCATGTCCACCACCACCACATCCACCACCACCACGTCCACCACCACCACGTCCACCACCAGGTCCACCACCACGTCCACCACAACCATGTCCACAACCACCACCACACCCTCCACCACCACCATGTCCACCACCACCACGTCCACCACCACATCCACCACTACCATGTCCACCACTACTATGTCCACCACCAGGTCCACTACCACCACATCCACCACCACCACATCCACAACCAGCACATCCACCACGTCCACCACCACCACCACATCATCCACCACCACGTCCTCCACCACCACATCCATGACCACCAAGTCCACCACCACCACATCCACCACATCCACCATGATGTCCACCACCACGTCCACCACTACCATGTCCACCACCACCACGTCCACCACCACCAGCTCCACCACCACCATGTCCCCCACCACCACATCCACCACCATGTCCACCATCACCACGTCCACCGCCACGTCCACAACCACCACCTCCACATCCACCACAATATCCACCACCACCATGTCCACCACCACCACGTCCACCACCACCACATCCACCACCACCACATGCACTGCCACATCCACCACCACCACGTCCACCACCACCATGTCCACCACCAGGTCCACCACCACCACATCCACCACTACCACATCCACCACTACCATGGCCTCCATCACCACCATGTCCACCACATCCACCACCACGTCAACCACCACGACATCCACCACCACCACGTCCACCACCTCCATCACCACCATGTCCACAACCACCATGTCCACCACCACCATGCCTACCACGTCCACCACCACCATCACGTCCACCTCCACCATGACGTCCACCATGTCTACCACCACCACGTCCACCCCTACCATGCCCACCCACACCACGCCCACCACCACCACATCCACCACCATGTCCACCACCACCACTATGTCCGCAACCACCACATCCACCAACACATCAACCACCACCACGTCAACCACCAGCACATCCACCACCACCACGTCCACCACCAAAACATCCACCACCACCACTTCCACCACCACCACTTCCACTTCCACCACCACCACTTCCACCACCACCACATCCACCACCACCATGTCCACCACCACCACATCCACCACCACCACGTCCACCACCAGGTCCACCACCATGTCCACCAGAACCATGTCCACAACCACCACCACGCCCTCCACCACCACCATGTCCATCACCACCACATCCACCACCACATCCACCACTACCATGTCCACCACTACTATGTCCACCACCAGGTCCACTACCACCACATCCACCACATCCACAACCAGCACATCCACCACGTCCACCACCACCACCACATCATCCACCACCACGTCCTCCACCACCACATCCATGACCACCAAGTCCACCACCACCACATCCACCACCATGTCCACCACCACCACATCCACAACCACCACCACTTCCACCACCACAACCACATCCACCACCACCATAACATCCACCACCACCACATCCACCACCACCACACCCTCCATCACAATGCCCTTCATCACCACCATGTCCACCACCACCACGTCCACCACGTCCACAACCACTTCATCCACCACCACCATGCCTACCTTGTCCACCACCACCACGTCCACAACCACCACGTCTACCACCACAATGCCCACCACGTCCACCACGTCCACCACCACAATGCCCACCACGTCCACCACCACCATCATGTCCACCTCCACCATGACGTCCACCACCACCACATCCACCACCACCATATCCACCACCACCATGCCCACCCCCACCACACCCACCACCATCACGTCCACCACCATGTCTACCACCACCATGTCCATCACCACCATGTCCACCAAGTCCACCACCACGTCCACCACCACCCCTTCTACCACCACTATGTCTACCACTACAACCACATCCACCACCACCACCATGTCCACCACCACAACCACCACATCCACCACCACGTCCACCACCATGTCTACTACGTCGACCATGTCCACCACCACCACTACGTCCACAACCACCACGTCCACCACCACATCAACCACCACCATATCAACCACCACCACATCCACCACTACCATGTCCACCACCACCATGTCCACCACCACATCCACCACCACCACATCCACCACCACATCCACCACCACGTCCACCACCACCATGTCCACCACCACCACGTCCACCACCACCACGTCCACCACCACCACCACACCCACCACCACCACATCCACCACCATGTCTGCCACCACCCCCACGTACACCACCACCACACCCGCCACCACCACGTCCACCACTACAACATCTACCACCACCACATCCACCACCACGTCCTCCACCAACAAGGCCACCACCATATCCACCATCACCACGTCCACCACCACCACACCCACCACAACATTCACCACCACGTCCACCACCACCACGTTCACCACCACATCCACCACCACCACATCCACCACCACATCCACAACCACCACCATGTCCACCACCACCACATCCACCACCATGTCCAAAACCACCACCATGTCTATCACTACAACCACATCCACCACCATGTCCACCACCACAACCACCACATCCACCACCACATCCACCACCATGTCCACCACATTCACCACCATGTCCACCACCACCACCATGTCCACCACCACCACATCCACCACATCAACCACCACCACATCAACCACCACCACGTCCACCACCACCATGTCCACCACCACCACATCCACCACCACCACGTTCACCACCACCATGTTCACCACCACCATGTCCACCACCACCATGTCCACCACCACAACGTCCACCACATGCACCACAACCTCCACCACCACAAAGTCCACCATCACCATGTCCTCTACCAGGTCAACCACCACCATGTCTACCACCACCACATCTACCACCACCACGCCCTCCATCACCACCATGTCCACCACCACCACGTCCACCACATCCACCACCACCACATCCACCACCACCACATCCACCATGTCCACCACCATCATGTCCACCACCATGTCCACGTCCACCACCACCACCATTTCTACCACCACATCCACCACCACCAAGTACAGCACCATGTCCACGTCCACAACCACCACCACATCCACCACCATGTCCACCACCACGTCCACCACCATATCCACAACCACCACCACCATGTCCACCACCACATCCACCACGTCCACGACCACTACGTCCACCACCACCATGCCCACCACCACTACCACCTCCACCACCACCATCACGTCCACCTCCACCATGATGTCCACCACCACCATCATGTCCACCACCACCACGTCTACCACCACCATGCCCACGCCCACCACCACCACGTCCACCACCATGTCTACCACCACAATGTCCACCACCACCATGTCCACCAAGTCCACCACCACGTCCACCACTACCACTTCTACCACCACTATGTCCACCACTACAACCACATCCACCACCACCACCATGTCCACCACCACAACCACCACATCCACCACCACGTCCACCACCATGTCCACTACATCGACCATGTCCACTACCACCACTACATCCACAACCTCCATGTCCACCACCACATCAACCACCACCATGTCAACCACCACCACATCCACCACCAACACGTCCACCACCACCATGTCCACAACCACATCCACCACCACCACGTCCACCACCACGTCCACCACCACCAAGTCCACCACCACCATATCCACCTCCACCACATCCACCACCACCACACCCACCACCACCACGTCCACCACCATGTCCACCACCACCCCCACGTGCACCACCACCACACCCACCACCACCACATCCATCACTACAACATCCACCAGCACCACATCCACCACCACGTCCTCCACCAACAAGGCCACCACCATATCCACCATCATCACGTCCACCACCACCACACCCACCACAATGTTCACCACCACCACCACGTCCACCACCACCACCACCATGTTCATCACCACATCCACCACCACCATATCCACCACCACGTCCACAACCACCACCACGTCCACCACCATGTCCACTACCACCACATCCACCACCATGTCCAAAACCACCACCATGTCCACCACTACAACCACATCCACCACCATGTCCACCACCACAACCACCACATCCACCACCACATCCACCACCATGTCCACCACATTCACCACCATGTCCACCACCACCACCATGTCCACCACCATCACATCCACCACATCAACCACCACCACATCAACCACCACCACGTCTACCACCACATCCACCACCACCATGTCCACCACCACCACATTCACCACCACCACGTCCACCACCACCACCACGTTCACCACCACCACGTTCACCACCACCATGTCCACCACCACCATGTCTACCACCACAACGTCCACCACCACCGTAATGCACCACCACGTCCACCACCACCAAGCCCACCACCACCATCACCATGTCTTCCACCATGTCCACCACCACCATGTCCACCACCACCACATCCACCACCACCACGCCCTCCATCACCACCACCATGTCCACCACATCCACCACCACCACATCCACCACCACCACATCAACCATGACCACCACCACGCCCACCACCACCACCATGTCCACCGCCACGTCCACCACCATGTTCACCACAACCACACCCACCACCACGTCCACCACCATGTCCACCACCACGTCCATCACCATATCCACCACCACCATGTCCACCACCACCACCACATCCACCACCACCAGGTCCACCACCATCACGTCCACCACCACTATGTCCACCGCCAGCACGTCCACCACCACTATGTCCACCGCCAGCACGTCCCCCACCAGGTCCACCACCACCATGTCCACCACCACCACGTCCAGCACCACCACCATGTCCACCACCACCACCACCATGTCCACCACCACCATGTCCACCACCACCATATCCACAACCACCCCCATGTCCACCACCATCACCACGTCCACCACCACCAAATCCACCTACATCTACACCACGTCCACCCCCACGTCCACCACCACCACCACATCCACCACCACCACGTCCACCACCACAACATCCACCACCACCATGTCCACCACCATGTCAACCACCAACAAGGCCACCACCATTTCCATGACCACCACGTCCACCACCACTTCCACCACCACAGTGTCCTCCACCACCACCACGTCCACCACCACGTCCAGCACCACCACCATGTCCACCACAACCACCACCATGTCCACCACCACCATGTCCACCACCACCATATCCACAACTACCACCATGTCCACCACCATCACCACGTCCACCACCACCAAATCCACCACCATCTACACCACGTCCACCACCACCACCACATCCACCACCACCACGTCCACCACCACAACATCCACCACCACCATGTCCAACACCATGTCAACCACCAACAAGGCCACCACCATTTCCATGACCACCACGTCCACCACCACTTCCACCACCGCAGTGTCCTTCACCACCACCACGTCCACCACCATGTTCACCACCACCACCACTACAACCACATCCACCACCACCACCATGTCCACAACCACCACATTCACCACCACGTTCACCACGTCCACCACCATGTCCACCACCACCACTACATCCACAACCACCACGTCCACCACCACATCAACCACCACCATGTCCACCACCACCACGTCCACCACCACCACCACCACATCCACCACCACCACTTCCAACACCACCACTTCCACCACCACCACTTCCACCACCACCACATCCACCACCACCATGTATACCACCACCACATCCACCACCACCAGGTCCACAACCAGGTCCTCCACCACCACGTCCACCACCACCACCCCCTCCACCACCACCATGTCAACCACCACCACATCCACCACCACATCCACAACTACCATGTCCACCACCACCATGTCCACCACCACATCCACCACCAGCACATCGACTACATCCACCACCACCACCACATCATCCAACACCACATCCACCACCACCACATCCACCACCACCACATCCACCACCACCACATCCACCACCACCATGCCCATGCCCACCACCACCACATCCACCACCATGTCTACCTCCACAACGTCCACCACCACCACATGCACCACCACGTCCACCACCACCAAGTCCACCACCACCATCACCATGTCCTCCACCAGGTCCACCACCACCATGTCCACCACCACCACATCCACTACCACCACGACCTCCATCACCACCATGTCCACCACCACCACGTCCACCACATCCACCACCACCACATCCACCACCACGCCCACCACGTCCACCACCATGTTCACCACAACCACATCCACCACCACGTCCACCACCATGTCCACCACCACGTCCATCACCATGTCCACCACCACGTCCACCACCACCACATCCACCACCATGTCCACCACCATCATGTCCACCACCATGTCCATGTCCAACACTACCACCATGTCCACCACCACCACATCCACCACCACCAAGTCCACCACCATGTCCACGTCCACAACCACCACATCCACCACCACCACATCCACCACCACGTCCACCACCACCACATCCACCACCACGTCCACCACCACATCCACCACCACCACGTCCACCACCACGCCCACCACCACCACGTCCACCACCATGTTCACCACAACCACACCCACCACCACATCCACCACCATGTCCACCACCACGTCCATCACCATGTCCACCACCACGTCCACCACCACCACATCCACCACCATGTCCACCACCATCATGTCCACCAACATGTCCACGTCCAACACCACCACCATGTCCACCACCACCACCACATCCACCACCACCAAGTCCACCACCATGTCCACGTCCACAACCACCACATCCACCACCACCATGTCCACCACCACGTCCACCACCACCACATCCACCACCATGTCTACCACCACGTCCACCACCACCACATACACCACCATGTCCTAAACCACCACCACCATGTCCACCACCATGTCCACCACCATGTCCACTACCACCACATCCACCACCACCATGCCCACAACCACGCCCACCACCACCATGCCTACCACCACCACACTCACACCAACCACCACGTTCACCACCACTACCACATCCACCACCACTTCCACCACCACGTCCACCACCACCACATCCACCACCAAGGCCACCACCACCACCATATCCACCACCAACATGTCCACCACCACCAACACCACCATGTCCTCCACCACAATGTCCTCCACAACAACCACATCCACCACCACCACCACGACCTCGTCCACCACCACATTCACCATCAAAACCACCACGTCCACCACCACCACGTCCACCACCACCACGTCCACCACCACCACATCCACCACCACCATGTCCCCCACCACCACATCCACCACCATGTCCACCACCACATCCACTACCACCATGTCCACCACCACCACGTCCACCACCACCACATCCACCACCACCACATCCCCCACCACCATATCCACCACCATGTCCACCACCACCACGTCCACCACCATATCCACCACCACGTCCACAACCACCACCTCCACGTCCACCATGATATCTACCACCACGTCCACCACCACAACCACGCCCACCACCACCACGCCCACCACCACCACACCAGCCACCACCACGTCCACTACCACCATGTCCACCACCACCACGTACACCACCACCATGTCCACCACCATGTCAACCACCAACAAGGCCACTACCATTTCCACCACCACCACGTCCACCACCACTTCTACCACCACAGTGTCCTCCACCACCACCATGTCCACCACCATGTTCACCACCACCACAACATCCACCACCATGTCCACAACCACCACCACCACATCCACCACCACCACCACCACATCCACCACCACCATGCCCACCCCCACCACCACCACGTCTACCACCATGTCCACCACCACCACCATGTCCACCACTACTATGTCCACCACTACAACCACATCCACCACCACCACCATGTCCACAACCACCACATCCACCACCACGTTCACCACATCCACCACCATGTCCACCACCACCACTACGTCCACAACCGCCACGTCCACCACCACATCAACCACCACGTCAACCACCAGCACATTCACCACGTCCACTACCACATCCACCACCACCACTTCCACCACCACCACTTCCACCACCACCACATCCACCACCACCATGTCCACCACCACCACATCCACCACCACCACATCCACCACCAGGTCCACCACCACCATGTCCACCACCACCACGTCCACCACCAGGTCCACCACCACCATGTCCACCACCACCACATACACCGTCACGTCCACCACGACCACATCCAGCACCACCACCATGTCCACTACCACCACCATGTACACCACCACCATGCCCATCACCACCATATCCACAACCACCACCACATCCACCACCATCACCACGTCCACCACCACCACCTCCACCACCATCTATACCACGTCCACCCCCATGTTCACCACCACATCCACCACCACCACGTCCACCACCACCACATCCACCACCACCACATCCACCACCACCATCTCCACCACCATGTCAACCACCAACAAGGCCACCACCATTTCCACGACCACTACGTCCACCACCACTTCCACCACCACAGTGTCCTCCACCACCACCACATCCACCACCATGTTCACCACCACCACCACATCCATCACCATGTCCACAACCATCACCACCACCACGTCCACCGCCACCACGACCACCACCACATCCACCACCACCACGTCCAACACTGCCACCACATCCACCACCTCCTCCACCACCACATCCACCACCACCACCACACCCACCACCACCACCATGTCCACCACGTCTACCACCACGTCCACCACCACCACATCCACCATCACCACCATGTCCACCACCACGTCCACCACCACGTCCACCACCACCACATCCACCACCACCACGTCCACCACCACATACACCACCATGTCCACCACCACGTCAACCACCAGCACATCCACCACCACCACGTCCACCACCACCACGTCCACCACCACCACATCCACCACCACCATGTTCACCACCATGTCAACCACCAACAAGGCCACCACCATTTCCATGACCACCACGTCCACCACCACAGTGTCCTCCACCACCACCACCATGTTCACCACCACCACCACATCCACCACCATGTCCACAACCATCACCACCACCACGTCCACCGCCACCACAACCACCACCACATCCACCACCACATCCAACACTGCCACCACGTCCACCACCTCCACCACCACCACATCCACCACCACCACCACAACCACCACCACCACCATGTCCACCACCACCACGTCCACCACCACGTCCACCACCACCATGCCCTCCATCACCACCATGTCCACCACCACGTCCACCACCATGTCCACCACCACCACATCCACCACCACCACATCCACCACGTCCACCACCACCATGTCCACCACCACCATGTCCACCACTACCATGCCCACCACGTATACCACCACCATCATGTCCACCTCCATCATGATGTCCACCATGTCCACCACCACCACATCCACCACCACCATGCCCACCCCCACCACGCCTACCACCACCACATCCACCACCATGTCTACCACCACCATGTCCACCACCACCACAACGTCCACCACTACTATGTCCACCACTACAACCACATCCACCACCACCACCATATCCACAACCACCACATTCACCACCATGTTCACCACGTCCACCACCATGTCCACCACCACCACTACATCCACAACCACCACGTCCACCACCACATCAACCACCACCACGTCCACCACGTCCACCACCACCACGTCCACCACCACCACCACATCCACCACTTCCACCATCACTAGTTCCACCACCACCACTTCCACCACCACCACATCCACCACCACCATGTATACCACCACCACACCCTCCACCACCACTATGTCCACCACCACCACATCCACCACCACATCCACCACCACCACGTTCACCACCACCATGTCCATGTCCACCACCACCATGTCCACCACCACAACGTCCACCACCACCACATGCACCACCACATCCACCACCACCATCACCATGTCCTCCACCACGTCCACCACCACCATGTCCACCACCACCACATCCACCACCACCACGCCCTCCATCACCACCATGTCCACCACCACCACATCCACCACCACCACCATATCCACAACCACCACATTCACCACCATGTTCACCACATCCACCACCATGTCCACCACCACCACTACATCCACAACCACCACATCCACCACCACCATCTCCACCACCATGTCAACCACCAACAAGGCCACCACCATTTCCACGACCACTACGTCCACCACCACTTCCACCACCACAGTGTCCTCCACCACCACAACGTCCACCACCATGTTCACCACCACCACCACATCCATCACCATGTCCACAACCATCACCACCACCACGTCCACGTCCACCACGACCACCACCACATCCACCACCACCATGTCCAACACTGCCACCACATCCACCACCTCCTCCACCACCACATCCACCACCACCACCACACCCACCACCACCACCATGTCCACCACCACCACGTCTACCACCACCTCCACCACCACCACGCCCTCCATCACCACCATGTCCACCACCACGTCCGCCACCACGTCCACCACCACCACATCCACCACCACCACGTCCACCACCACATACACCACCATGTCCACCACCACGTCAACCACCAGCACATCCACCACCAACAAGTCCACCACCACCACGTCCACCACCACCACATCCACCACCACCATGTTCACCACCATGTCAACCACCAACAAGGCCACCACCATTTCCATGACCACCACGTCCACCACCACTTCCACCACCACAGTATCCTCCACCACCACCACCATGTTCACCACCACCACCACATCCACCACCATGTCCACAACCACAACCACCACCACCACCACGTCCACCGCCACCACAACCACCACCACATCCACCACCACCACATCCAACACTGCCACCATGTCCACCACCTCCACCACCACCACATCCACCACCACCACCACAACCACCACCACCATGTCCACCACCACCATGTCCACCACCACGTCCACCACCACCATGCCCTCCATCACCACCATGTCCACCACCACGTCCACCACCACGTCCACCACCACCACATCCACCACCACGTCCACCACCTCCACCACCACCATGTCCACCACCACCATGTCCACCACCACCATGCCCACCCCCACCACGCCCACCACCACCACATCCACCACCATGTCTACCACCACCATGTCCACCACCACCACAACGTCCACCACTACTATGTCCACTACTACAACCACATCCACCACCACCACCATATCCACAACCACCACATTCACCACCATGTTCACCACGTCCACCACCATGTCCACCACCACCACTACATCCACATCCACCACCATGTCCACCACCATCATGTCCACCACCACGTCCACATCCACAACCACCACATCTACCACCACCATGTCCACCACCACGTCCACCACCACCACGTCCACCACCACGTCCACCACCACATCCACCACCACCACGTCCACCACCACGCCCACCACCACCACGTCCACCACCATGTTCACCACAACCACACCCACCACCACATCCACCACCATGTCCACCACCACGTCCATCACCATGTCCACAACCATCACCACCACCACGTCCACCGCCACCACGACCACCACCACATCCACCACCACCATGTCCAACACTGCCACCACATCCACCACCTCCTCCACCACCACATCCACCACCACCACCACACCCACCACCACATTCACCACCATGTTCACCACGTCCACCACCATGTCCACCACCACCACTACATCCACATCCACCACCATGTCCACCACCATCATGTCCACCACCACGTCCACATCCACAACCACCACATCTACCACCACCATGTCCACCACCACGTCCACCACCACCACATCCACCACCACGTCCACCACCACATCCACCACCACCACGTCCACCACCACGCCCACCACCACCACATCCACCACCATGTTCACCACAACCACACCCACCACCACATCCACCACCATGTCCACCACCACGTCCATCACCATGTCCACAACCATCACCACCACCACGTCCACCGCCACCACGACCACCACCACATCCACCACCACCACATCCAACACTGCCATCACATCCACCACCTCCTCCACCACCACATCCACCACCACCACCACACCCACCACCACCACCATGTCCACCACCACCACGTCTACCACTACGTCCACCACCACCACGCCCTCCATCACCACCATGTCCACCACCACGTCCACCACCATGTCCACCACCACCACATCCACCACCACCATGTCCACCACCACATACACCACCATGTCCACCACCACATCAACCACCAGCACATCCACCACCACCACGTCCACCACCACCACGTCCACCACCACCACATCCACCACCACCATGTTCACCACCATGTCAACCACCAACAAGGCCACCACCATTTCCATGACCACCACGTCCACCATCACTTCCACCACCACAGTGTCCTCCACCACCACCACCATGTTCACCACCACCACCACATCCACCACCATGTCCACAACCACCACCACCACCACGTCCACCGCCACCACAACCACCACCACATCCAACACTGCCACCATGTCCACCACCTCCACCACCACCACATCCACCACCACCACCACAACCACCACCACCACCATGTCCACCACCACCACGTCCACCACCACGTCCACCACCACCATGCCCTCCATCACCACCATGTCCACCACCACGTCCACCACCATGTCCACCACCACCACATCCACCACCACCACGACCACCACATCCACCACCACCAAGTCCACCACCATGTCTACCACCACCATGCCCACCACGTACACCACCACCATCATGTCCACCTCCATCATGATGTCCACCATGTCCACCACCACCACATCCACCACCACCATGCCCACCCCCACCACGCCCACCACCACCACATCCACCACCATGTCTACCACCACCATGTCCACCACCACCACAACGTCCACCACTACTATGTCCACCACTACAACCACATCCACCACCACCACCATTTCCACAACCACCACATTCACCACCATGTTCACCACGTCCACCACCATGTCCACCACCACCACTACATCCACAACCACCACGTCCACCACCACATCAACCACCACCACGTCCACCACATCCACCACCACCACGTCCACCACCACCACCACATCCACCACCACCACTTCCACCATCACCAGTTCCACCACCACCACTTCCACCACCACCACATCCACCACCACCATGTATACCACCACCACGCCCTCCACCACCACCATGTCCACCACCACCACATCCACCACCACCACGTTCACCACCACCACGTTCACCACCACCATGTCCATGTCCACCACCACCATGTCCACCACCACAACATCCACCACCACCACATGCACCACCACATCCACCACCACCATCACCATGTCCTCCACCACGTCCACCACCACCATGTCCACCACCACCACATCCACCACCACCACGCCCTCCATCACCACCATGTCCACCACCACCACGTCCACCACATCCACCACCACCACCATATCCACAACCACCACATTCACCACCATGTTCACCACATCCACCACCATGTCCACCACCACCACTACATCCACAACCACCACATCCACTACCACCATCTCCCCACCATGTCAACCACCAACAAGGCCACCACCATTTCCACGACCACTACGTCCACCACCACTTCCACCACCACAGTGTCCTCCACCACCACCACGTCCACCACCATGTTCACCACCACATCCATCACCATGTCTACAACCATCACCACCACCACATCCACCGCCACCATGACCACCACCACATCCACCACCACCACGTCCAACACTGCCACCACATCCACCACCTCCTCCACCACCACATCCACCACCACCACCACACCCACCACCACCACCATGTCCACCACCACCACGTCTACCACCACGTCCACCACCACCACGCCCTCCATCACCACCATGTCCACCACCACGTCCACCACCATGTCCACCACCACCACATCCACCACCACCACGTCCACCACCACATACACCACCATGTCCACCACCACGTCAACCACCAGCACATCCACCACCACCACGTCCACCACCACCACGTCCACCACCACCACATCCACCACCACCATGTTCACCACCATGTCAACCACCAACAAGGCCACCACCATTTCCATGACCACCACGTCCACCACCACTTCCACCACCACAGTGTCCTCCACCACCACCACCATGTTCACCACCACCACCACATCCACCACCATGTCCACAACCACCACCACCACCACATCCACCGCCACCACAACCACCACCACATCCACCACCACCACATCCAACACTGCCACCATGTCCACCACCTCCACCACCACCACATCCACCACCACCACCACAACCACCACCATGTCCACCACCACCATGTCCACCACCACGTCCACCACCACCATGCCCTCCATCACCACCATGTCCACCACCACGTCCACCACCACGTCCATCACCACCACATCCACCACCATGTCCACCACCTCCACCACCACCATGTCCACCACCACCATGCCCACCACGTACACCACCACCATCATGTCCACCTCCATCATGATGTCCACCATGTCCACCACCACCACATCCACCACCACCATGCCCACCCCCACCACGCCCACCACCACCACATCCACCACCATGTCTACCACTACCATGACCACCACCACCACAACGTCCACCACTACTATGTCCACCACTACAACCACATCCACCACCACCACCATATCCACAACCACCACATTCACCACCATGTTCACCACGTCCACCACCATGTCCACCACCACCACTACATCCACATCCACCACCATGTCCACCACCATCATGTCCACCACCACGTCCACATCCACAACCACCACATCTACCACCACCATGTCCACCACCACGTCCACCACCACCACATCCACCACCACGTCCACCACCACATCCACCACCACCATGTCCACCACCACGCCCACCACCACCACGTCCACCACCATGTTCACCACAACCACACCCACCACCACATCCACCACCATGTCCACCACCACGTCCATCACCATGTCCACAACCATCACCACCACCACGTCCACCGCCACCACGACCACCACCACATCCACCACCACCACGTCCAACACTGCCACCACATCCACCACCTCCTCCACCACCACATCCACCACCACCACCACACCCACCACCACCACCATGTCCACCACCACCACGTCTACCACTACGTCCATCACCACCACGCCCTCCATCACCACCATGTCCACCACCACGTCCACCACCACGTCCAACACCACCACATCCACCACCACCACGTCCACCACATCAACCACCACCACGTCCACCACGTCCACCACCACCACATCCACCACCACCACCACATCCACCACCACCACTTCCACCATCACCAGTTCCACCACCACCACTTCCACCACCACCACATCCACCACCACCATGTATACCACCACCACGCCCTCCACCACCACCATGTCCACCACCACCACATCCACCACCACATCCACCACCACCATGTTCACCACCACCACGTTCATCACCACCATGTCCATGTCCACCACCACCATGTCCACCACCACAACGTCCACAACCACCACATGCACCACCACATCCACCACCACCATAACCATGTCCTCTACCACGTCCACCACCACCATGTCCACCACCACCACATCCACCACCACCACGCCCTCCATCACCACCATGTCCACCACCACCACGTCCACCACATCCACCACCACCACCATATCCACAACCACCACATTCACCACCATGTTCACCACATCCACCACCATGTCCACCACCACCACTACATCCACAACCACCACATCCACCACCACCATCTCCACCACCATGTCAACCACCAACAAGGCCACCACCATTTCCACGACCACTACGTCCACCACCACTTCCACCACCACAGTGTCCTCCACCACCACCACGTCCACCACCATGTTCACCACCACCACCACATCCATCACCATGTCCACAACCATCACCACCACCACGTCCACCGCCACCATGACCACCACCACATCCACCACCACCACATCCAACACTGCCACCACATCCACCACCTCCTCCACCACCACATCCACCACCACCACCACACCCACCACCACCACCATGTCCACCACCACCACGTCTACCACCACGTCCACCACCACCACGCCCTCCATCACCACCATGTCCACCACCACGTCCACCACCACGTCCACCACATCCACCACCACCACGTCCACCACCACATACACCACCATGTCCACCACCACGTCAACCACCAGCACATCCACCACCACCACGTCCACCACCACCACGTCCACCACCACCACATCCACCACCACCATGTTCACCACCATGTCAACCACCAACAAGGCCACCACCATTTCCATGACCACCACGTCCACCACCACTTCCACCACCACAGTGTCCTCCACCACCACCACCATGTTCACCACCACCACCACATCCACCACCATGTCCACAACCACCACCACCACCACGTCCACCGCCACCACAAGCACCACCACATCCACCACCACCACATCCAACACTGCCACCATGTCCACCACCTCCACCATCACCACATCCACCACCACCACCACAACCACCACCATGTCCACCACCACGTCCACCACCACCATGCCCTCCATCACCACCATGTCCACCACCACGTCCACCACCACGTCCACCACCACCACATCCACCACCATGTCCACCACCTCCACCACCACCATGTCCACCACCACCATGTCCACCACCACCATGCCCACCACGTACACCACCACCATCATGTCCACCTCCATCATGATGTCCACCATGTCCACCACCACCATATCCACCACCACCATGCCCACCCCCACCACACCCACCACCACCACATCCACCACCATGTCTACCACCACCATGTCCACCACCACCACAACGTCCACCACTACTATGTCCACCACTACAACCACATCCACCACCACCACCATATCCACAACCACCACATTCACCACCATGTTCACCACGTCCACCACCATGTCCACCACCACCACTACATCCACATCCACCACCATGTCCACCACCATCATGTTCACCACCACATCTACGTCCACAACCACCACATCTACCACCACCATGTCCACCACCACGTCCACCACCACCACATCCACCACCACGTCCACCACCACATCCACCACCACCATGTCCACCACCACGCCCACCACCACCACGTCCACCACCATGTTCACCACAACCACACCCACCACCACATCCACCACCATGTCCACCACCACGTCCATCACCATGTCCACAACCATCACCACCACCACGTCCACCGCCACCACGACCACCACCACATCCACCACCACCACGTCCAACACTGCCACCACATCCACCACCTCCTCCACCACCACATCCGCCACCACCACCACACCCACCACCACCACCATGTCCACCACCACCACGTCTACCACTACGTCCACCACCACCACGCCCTCCATCACCACCATGTCCACCACCATGTCCACCACCACATCCAACACCACCACATCCACCACCACCACGTCCACCACCACATACACCACCATGTCCACCACCACGTCAACCACCAGCACATCCACCACCACCACATCCACCACCACCACGTCCACCACCACCACATCCACCACCACCATGTTCACCACCATGTCAACCACCAACAAGGCCACCACCATTTCCATGACCACCACGTCCACCATCACTTCCACCACCACAGTGTCCTCCACCACCACCACCATGTTCACCACCACCACCACATCCACCACCATGTCCACAACCACCACCACCACCATGTCCACTGCCACCACAACCACCACCACATCCACCACCACCACATCCAACACCACCATGCCCACCCCCACCACGCCCACCACCACCACATCCACCACCATATCCACCACCATCATGTCCACCACCATGTCCATGTCCAACACCACCACCATGTCCACCACCACCACCACATCCACCACCACCAAGTCCACCACCACGTCCACGTCCACAACCACCACATCCACCACCACCATGTCCACCACCACGTCCACCACCACCACATCCACCACCACGTCCACCACCACGTCCACCACCACCACATACACCACCATGTCCTAAACCACCACCACCATGTCCACCACCATGTCCACTACCACCACATCCACCACCACCATGCCCACAACCACGCCCACCACCACCATGCCTACCACCATCACACCCACACCCACCACCACATTCACCACCACTACCACATCCACCACCACTTCCACCACCACGTCCACCACCACCACATCCACCACCAAGGCCACCACCACCACCATATCCACCACCAACATGTCCACCACCACCAACACCACCATGTCCTCCACCACAATGTCCTCCACAACAACCACATCCACCACCACCACCACCACCACGACCTCGTCCACCACCACGTCCACCATCAAAACCACCACGTCCACCACCACCACGTCCACCACCACCACGTCCACCACCACCACATCCACCACCACCATGTCCCCCACCACCACATCCACCACCATGTCCACCACCACATCTACTACCACCATGTCCACCACCACCACGTCCACCACCACCACATCCACCACCACCACGTCCCCCACCACCATATCCACCACCATTTCCACCACCACCACATCCACCACCACATCCACCACCATGTCCACAACCACCACCTCCACGTCCACCACGATATCTACCACCACGTCCACAACCACGCCCATCACCACCACACCCACCATCACCACACCAACCACCACCACGTCCACTACCACCACGTCCACCACCACCACGTACACCACCACCATGTCCACCACCATGTCAACCACCAACAAGGCCACCACCATTTCCACCACCACCACGTCCACCACCCCTTCCACCACCACAGTGTCCTCCACCACCACCATGTCCACCACCATGTTCACCACCACCACCACATCCACCACCATGTCCACAACCACCACCACCACATCCACCACCACCACCACCACATCCACCACCACCATGCCCACCCCCACCACCACCACATCCACCACCACCACCACCACATCCACCACCACCATGTTCACCACCATGTCAACCACCAACAAGGCCACCACCATTTCCATGACCACCACGTCCACCATCACTTCCACCACCACAGTGTCCTCCACCACCACCACCATTTTCACCACCACCACCACATCCACCACCATGTCCACAACCACCACCACCACCATGTCCACCGCCACCACAACCACCACCACATCCACCACATCCAACACTGCCACCATGTCCACCACCTCCACCACCACCACATCCACCACCACCACCACAACCACCACCACCACCATGTCCACCACCACCACGTCCACCACCACGTCCACCACCACCATGCCCTCCATCACCACCATGTCCACCACCACGTCCACCACCATGTCCACCACCACCACATCCACCACGACCACCACATCCACCACCACCAAGTCCCCCACCATGTCTACCACCACCATGCCCACCACGTACACCACCACCATCATGTCCACCTCCATCATGATGTCCACCATGTCCACCACCACCACATCCACCACCACCATGCCCACACCCACCACGCCCACCACCACCACATCCACCACCATGTCTACCACCACCATGTCCACCACCACCACAACGTCCACCACTACTATGTCCACCACTACAACCACATCCACCACCACCACCATATCCACAACCACCACATTCACCACCATGTTCACCACGTCCACCACCATGTCCACCACCACCACTACATCCATAACCACCACGTCCACCACCACATCAACCACCACCACGTCCACCACATCCACCACCACCACGTCCACCACCACCACCACATCCACCACCACCACTTCCACCATCACCACCATGTCCACCACCACCACATCCACCAACACGTCCACCACCACCACATCCACCACCACCATGTCCACCACCACATACACCACCATCTCCACCACCACCACCACCACGTCCACCACCACCACCACATCCACCACCACCATGTCCACCACCACCACCATGTCCTCCACCACCACCACGTCCACAAGCACCTCCACGTCCACAACCACCACCACGTCCACCACCACAACCACATCCACCACCACCACAACATCCAACACTACCACGTCCACCACCACCATGCCCTCCATCACCACACCCTCCATCACCACCATGTCCACCACCACCACATCCACCATGTCCACCACCACCACATCCACCACCACCACCTCCATCACCACCACCTCCACAACCACCACATCCACCACCACAATGCCCACCACGTCCACCACCACCATCATGTCTACCTCCACCATGATGTCCACCACCACCATGTCCACCACCACCACGTCCACCACCACCATGCCCACCCCCACCACGCCCACCATCACCATGTCCACCACCATGTCTACCACCACCATGTCCACCTCCACGTCCACCACCACCACATCCACCACCACTATGTCCACCACTACAACCACATCCACCACCACCATGTCCACAACCATCACATCCACCACCACGTCCACCACCATGTCCACCACCACTACATCCACAACCACCACGTCCACCACCACATCAACCACCACCACGGCAACCACCACCACGTCCCACCACCACCATGTCCACCACCACCACCACATCCACCACCACCACCACTTCCACCACCACCACGTCCACCACCACCATGTCCATCACATCTACCACCACCATGTCCACCACCACCACATCCACCACCACCACATCCACCACCACCCCATGCACCACCACGTCCACCACCACCACGTCCACCACCACCATGTCCACCACCAGGTCCACCACATCCACCACCACCACGTCCACCACTACCATGCCCTCCATCACCACCATGTCCACCACGTCCACCACCACGTCCACCACCGCCACATCCACCACCACCACGTCCACCACCTCCACCACCACCATGTCCACAACCACCATGTCCACCACCACCATGCCCACCACGTACACCACCACCATCACTTCCACCTCCACCATGATATCCACCATGTCCACCACCACCACATCCACCACCACCATGCCTACCCCCACCACGCCCACCACCACCACGTCCACCACCATGTCTACCACCACCATGTCCACCACCACCACAACGTCCACCACTACTATGTCCACCACTACAACCACGTCCACCACTACAACCACATCTACCACCACCACCATGTCCACAACCACCACATTCACCACCACGTTCACCATGTCCACCACCATGTCCACCACCACCACTACATCCACAACCACCACGTCCACCACCACATCAACCACCACCACGTCCACCAGCACCACGTCCACCACCACCACCACCACATCCACCACCACCACTTCCACCACCACCACTTCCACCACCACAACTTCCACCATCACCACATCCACCACCACCATGTATACCACCACCACATCCACCACCAACAGGTCCACCACCAGGTCCACCACCACCACGTCCACCACCACCACGCCCTCCACCACCACCATGTCCACCACCACCACATCCACCACCATATCCACCACTACCATGTCCACCACCACCATGTCCACCACCAGCATATCGACTACATCCACCACCAATACCACATCATCCAACACCACATCCACGACCACCACATCCACGACCACCACGTCTACCACCACCACATTCACCACCACCACGTCCACCACCAGCACATCCACCACATCCACCACCACCACCACATCATCCATCACCACGTCCACCACCACCACATCCACGACCACCACATCCACCACCACCACATCCACCACCAAGGCCACCACCACCACCATTTCCACCACCAACACATCCACCACCACCACCACCACCATGTCCTCCACCAACATGTCCTTCACCACATCCACCACCACTACCACCTCGTCCACCACCGCGTCCACCACCAAAACCTCCATGTCCACCACCACCACGTTCACCACCACCACATCCACCACCACCACGTCCCCCACCACCACGTCCCCCACCACCACATCCACCACCACGTCAACCACCATGTCCACAACCACTACCACCACATCCACCATGATGTCCACCACCACGTCCACCACTACCATGTCCACCACCACCACGTCCACCACCACCACCTCCACCACCACCATGTCCCCCACCACCATGTCCACCATCACCACGTCCACCGCCAGGTCCACAACCACCACCTCCACATCCACCACAATATCCACCACCACCATGTCCACCACCACCACGTCCACCACCACCACATCCACCACCACCACATGCACTGCCACATCCACCACCACCACGTCCACCACCACCATGTCCACCACCAGGTCCACCACCACCACATCCACCACTACCACATCCACCACTACCATGGCCTCCAACACCACCATGTCCACACGTCCACCACCACGTCAACCACCACGACATCCACCACCACCATGTCCACCACCTCCATCACCACCATGTCCACAACCACCACGTCCACCACCACCATGCCTACCACGTCCACCACCACCATCACGTCCACCTCCACCATGACGTCCACCATGTCTACCACCACCACATCCACCCCTACCATGCCCACCCCCACCACGCCCACCACCACCACATCCACCACCATGTCTACCACCACCATGTCCACCACCACCACCACGTTCATCACATCCACCACCATGTCCACCACCACCACTATGTCCGCAACCACCACATCCACCAACACATCAACCACCACCACGTCAACCACCAGCACATCCACCACCACCACGTCCACCACCACAACATCCACCACCACAACATCCACCACCACCACTTCCACCACCACCACTTCCACCACCACCACTTCCACCACCACCACGTCCACCACCACCATGTCCACCACCACCACATCCACCACCACCACGTCCACCACCACCACGTCCACCACCAGGTCCACCACCACGTCCACCACAACCATGTCCACAACCACCACCACACCCTCCACCACCACCATGTCCACCACCACCACGTCCACCACCACATCCACCACTACCATGTCCACCACTACTATGTCCACCACCAGGTCCACTACCACCACATCCACCACCACCACATCCACAACCAGCACATCCACCACGTCCACCACCACCACCACATCATCCACCACCACGTCCTCCACCACCACATCCATGACCACCAAGTCCACCACCACCACATCCACCACATCCACCACATCCACCATGATGTCCACCACCACGTCCACCACTACCATGTCCACCACCACCACGTCCACCACCACCAGCTCCACCACCACCATGTCCCCCACCACCACATCCACCACCATGTCCACCATCACCACGTCCACCGCCACGTCCACAACCACCACCTCCACATCCACCACAATATCCACCACCACCATGTCCACCACCACCACGTCCACCACCACCACATCCACCACCACCACATGCACTGCCACATCCACCACCACCACATCCACCACCACCATGTCCACCACCAGGTCCACCACCACCACATCCACCACTACCACATCCACCACTACCATGGCCTCCATCACCACCATGTCCACCACATCCACCACCACGTCAACCACCACGACATCCACCACCACCACGTCCACCACCTCCATCACCACCATGTCCACAACCACCATGTCCACCACCACCATGCCTACCACGTCCACCACCACCATCACGTCCACCTCCACCATGACGTCCACCATGTCTACCACCACCACGTCCACCCCTACCATGCCCACCCCCACCACGCCCACCACCACCACATCCACCACCATGTCCACCACCACCACTATGTCCGCAACCACCACATCCACCAACACATCAACCACCACCACGTCAACCACCAGCACATCCACCACCACCACGTCCACCACCACAACATCCACCATCACCACTTCCACCACCACCACTTCCACCACCACCACTTCCACCACCACCACATCCACCACCACCATGTCCACCACCACCACATCCACCACCACCACGTCCACCACCAGGTCCACCACCATGTCCACCACAACCATGTCCACAACCACCACCACGCCCTCCACCACCACCATGTCCATCACCACCACATCCACCACCACATCCACCACTACCATGTCCACCACTACTATGTCCACCACCAGGTCCACTACCACCACATCCACCACATCCACAACCAGCACATCCACCACGTCCACCACCACCACCACATCATCCACCACCACGTCCTCCACCACCACATCCATGACCACCAAGTCCACCACCACCACATCCACCACCATGTCCACCACCACCACATCCACAACCACCACCACTTCCACCACCACAACCACATCCACCACCACCATAACATCCACCACCACCACATCCACCACCACCACACCCTCCATCACAATGCCCTTCATCACCACCATGTCCACCACCACCACGTCCACCACGTCCACAACCACTTCATCCACCACCACCATGCCTACCACGTCCACCACCACCACGTCCACAACCACCACGTCCACCACCACAATGCCCACCACGTCCACCACCACCATCATGTCCACCTCCACCATGACGTCCACCACCACCACATCCACCACCACCATATCCACCACCACCATGCCCACCCCCACCACACCCACCACCATCACGTCCACCACCATGTCTACCACCACCATGTCCATCACCACCATGTCCACCAAGTCCACCACCACGTCCACCACCACCCCTTCTACCACCACTATGTCTACCACTACAACCACATCCACCACCACCACCATGTCCACCACCACAACCACCACATCCACCACCACGTCCACCACCATGTCTACTACGTCGACCATGTCCACCACCACCACTACGTCCACAACCACCACGTCCACCACCACATCAACCACCACCATATCAACCACCACCACATCCACCACTACCATGTCCACCACCACCATGTCCACCACCACATCCACCACCACCACATCCACCACCACATCCACCACCACGTCCACCACCACCACGTCCACCACCACCACGTCCACCACCACCACGTCCACCACCACCACCACACCCACCACCACCACATCCACCACCATGTCTGCCACCACCCCCACTTACACCACCACCACACCCGCCACCACCACGTCCACCACTACAACATCTACCACCACCACATCCACCACCACGTCCTCCACCAACAAGGCCACCACCATATCCACCATCACCACGTCCACCACCACCACACCCACCACAACATTCACCACCACGTCCACCACCACCACGTTCACCACCACATCCACCACCACCACATCCACCACCACATCCACAACCACCACCACGTCCACCACCACCACATCCACCACCATGTCCAAAACCACCACCATGTCTATCACTACAACCACATCCACCACCATGTCCACCACCACAACCACCACATCCACCACCACATCCACCACCATGTCCACCACATTCACCACCATGTCCACCACCACCACCATGTCCACCACCACCACATCCACCACATCAACCACCACCACATCAACCACCACCACGTCCACCACCACCATGTCCACCACCACCACATCCACCACCACCACGTTCACCACCACCATGTTCACCACCACCATGTCCACCACCACCATGTCCACCACCACAACGTCCACCACATGCACCACAACCTCCACCACCACAAAGTCCACCATCACCATGTCCTCTACCAGGTCAACCACCACCATGTCTACCACCACCACATCTACCACCACCACGCCCTCCATCACCACCATGTCCACCACCACCACGTCCACCACATCCACCACCACCACATCCACCACCACCACATCCACCATGTCCACCACCATCATGTCCACCACCATGTCCACATCCACCACCACCACCATTTCTACCACCACATCCACCACCACCAAGTACAGCACCATGTCCACGTCCACAACCACCACCACATCCACCACCATGTCCACCACCACGTCCACCACCATATCCACAACCACCACCACCATGTCCACCACCACATCCACCACGTCCACGACCACTACGTCCACCACCACCATGCCCACCACCACCACCACCTCCACCACCACCATCACGTCCACCTCCACCATGATGTCCACCACCACCATCATGTCCACCACCACCACGTCTACCACCACCATGCCCACGCCCACCACCACCACGTCCACCACCATGTCTACCACCACAATGTCCACCACCACCATGTCCACCAAGTCCACCACCACGTCCACCACTACCACTTCTACCACCACTATGTCCACCACTACAACCACATCCACCACCACCACCATGTCCACCACCACAACCACCACATCCACCACCACGTCCACCACCATGTCCACTACATCGACCATGTCCACTACCACCACTACATCCACAACCTCCATGTCCACCACCACATCAACCACCACCATGTCAACCACCACCACATCCACCACCAACACGTCCACCACCACCATGTCCACAACCACATCCACCACCACCACGTCCACCACCACGTCCACCACCACCAAGTCCACCACCACCATATCCACCTCCACCACATCCACCACCACCACACCCACCACCACCACGTCCACCACCATGTCCACCACCACCCCCACGTGCACCACCACCACACCCACCACCACCACATCCATCACTACAACATCCACCAGCACCACATCCACCACCACGTCCTCCACCAACAAGGCCACCACCATATCCACCATCATCACGTCCACCACCACCACACCCACCACAATGTTCACCACCACCACCACGTCCACCACCACCACCACCATGTTCATCACCACATCCACCACCACCACATCCACCACCACGTCCACAACCACCACCACGTCCACCACCATGTCCACTACCACCACATCCACCACCATGTCCAAAACCACAACCACCACATCCACCACCACATCCACCACCATGTCCACCACATTCACCACCATGTCCACCACCACCACCATGTCCACCACCATCACATCCACCACATCAACCACCACCACATCAACCACCACCACGTCTACCACCACATCCACCACCACCATGTCCACCACCACCACATTCACCACCACCACGTCCACCACCACCACCACGTTCACCACCACCATGTCCACCACCACCATGTCTACCACCACAACGTCCACCACCACCGTAATGCACCACCACGTCCACCACCACCAAGCCCACCACCACCATCACCATGTCTTCCACCATGTCCACCACCACCATGTCCACCACCACCACATCCACCACCACCACGCCCTCCATCACCACCACCATGTCCACCACATCCACCACCACCACATCCACCACCACCACATCAACCATGACCACCACCACGCCCACCACCACCACCATGTCCACCACCACGTCCACCACCATGTTCACCACAACCACACCCACCACCACGTCCACCACCATGTCCACCACCACGTCCATCACCATATCCACCACCACCATGTCCACCACCACATCCACCACCACCAGGTCCACCACCATCACGTCCACCACCACTATGTCCACCGCCAGCACGTCCACCACCACTATGTCCACCGCCAGCACGTCCCCCACCAGGTCCACCACCACCACGTCCACCACCACCACGTCCAGCACCACCACCATGTCCACCACCACCATGTCCACCACCACCATGTCCACCACCACCATATCCACAACCACCACCATGTCCACCACCATCACCACGTCCACCACCACCAAATCCACCTACATCTACACCACGTCCACCCCCACGTCCACCACCACCACCACATCCACCACCACCACGTCCACCACCACAACATCCACCACCACCATGTCCACCACCATGTCAACCACCAACAAGGCCACCACCATTTCCATGACCACCACGTCCACCACCACTTCCACCACCACAGTGTCCTCCACCACCACCACGTCCACCACCACGTCCAGCACCACCACCATGTCCACCACAACCACCACCATGTCCACCACCACCATGTCCACCACCACCATATCCACAACTACCACCATGTCCACCACCATCACCACGTCCACCACCACCAAATCCACCACCATCTACACCACGTCCACCCCCACGTCCACCACCACCACCACATCCACCACCACCACGTCCACCACCACAACATCCACCACCACCATGTCCAACACCATGTCAACCACCAACAAGGCCACCACCATTTCCATGACCACCACGTCCACCACCACTTCCACCACCGCAGTGTCCTTCACCACCACCACGTCCACCACCATGTTCACCACCACCACCACTACAACCACATCCACCACCACCACCATGTCCACAACCACCACATTCACCACCACGTTCACCACGTCCACCACCATGTCCACCACCACCACTACATCCACAACCACCACGTCCACCACCACATCAACCACCACCATGTCCACCACCACCACGTCCACCACCACCACCACCACATCCACCACCACCACTTCCAACACCACCACTTCCACCACCACCACTTCCACCACCACCACATCCACCACCACCATGTATACCACCACCACATCCACCACCACCAGGTCCACAACCAGGTCCTCCACCACCACGTCCACCACCACCACCCCCTCCACCACCACCATGTCAACCACCACCACATCCACCACCACATCCACAACTACCATGTCCACCACCACCATGTCCACCACCACATCCACCACCAGCACATCGACTACATCCACCACCACCACCACATCATCCAACACCACATCCACCACCACCACATCCACCACCACCACATCCACCACCACCATGCCCATGCCCACCACCACCACATCCACCACCATGTCTACCTCCACAACGTCCACCACCACCACATGCACCACCACGTCCACCACCACCAAGTCCACCACCACCATCACCATGTCCTCCACCAGGTCCACCACCACCATGTCCACCACCACCACATCCACTACCACCACGACCTCCATCACCACCATGTCCACCACCACCACGTCCACCACATCCACCACCACCACATCCACCACCACGCCCACCACGTCCACCACCATGTTCACCACAACCACATCCACCACCACGTCTACCACCATGTCCACCACCACGTCCATCACCATGTCCACCACCACGTCCACCACCACCACATCCACCACCATGTCCACCACCATCATGTCCACCACCATGTCCACGTCCAACACCACCACCATGTCCACCACCACCACATCCACCACCACCAAGTCCACCACCATGTCCACGTCCACAACCACCACATCCACCACCACCACATCCACCACCACGTCCACCACCACCACATCCACCACCACGTCCACCACCACATCCACCACCACCACGTCCACCACCACGCCCACCACCACCACGTCCACCACCATGTTCACCACAACCACACCCACCACCACATCCACCACCATGTCCACCACCACGTCCATCACCATGTCCACCACCACGTCCACCACCACCACATCCACCACCATGTCCACCACCATCATGTCCACCAACATGTCCACGTCCAACACCACCACCATGTCTACCACCACCACCACATCCACCACCACCAAGTCCACCACCATGTCCACGTCCACAACCACCACATCCACCATCACCATGTCCACCACCACGTCCACCACCACCACATCCACCACCATGTCTACCACCACGTCCACCACCACCACATACACCACCATGTCCTAAACCACCACCACCATGTCCACGACCATGTCCACCACCATGTCCACTACCACCACATCCACCACCACCATGCCCACAACCACGCCCACCACCACCATGCCTACCACCACCACACTCACACCAACCACCACGTTCACCACCACTACCACATCCACCACCACTTCCACCACCACGTCCACCACCACCACATCCACCACCAAGGCCACCACCACCACCATATCCACCACCAACATGTCCACCACCACCAACACCACCATGTCCTCCACCACAATGTCCTCCACAACAACCACATCCACCACCACCACCACGACCTCGTCCACCACCACATTCACCATCAAAACCACCACGTCCACCACCACCACGTCCACCACCACCACGTCCACCACCACCACATCCACCACCACCATGTCCCCCACCACCACATCCACCACCATGTCCACCACCACATCCACTACCACCATGTCCACCACCACCACGTCCACCACCACCACATCCACCACCACCACATCCCCCACCACCATATCCACCACCATGTCCACCACCACCACGTCCACCACCATATCCACCACCACGTCCACAACCACCACCTCCACGTCCACCATGATATCTACCACCACGTCCACCACCACAACCACGCCCACCACCACCACGCCCACCACCACCACACCAGCCACCACCACGTCCACTACCACCACGTCCACCACCACCACGTACACCACCACCATGTCCACCACCATGTCAACCACCAACAAGGCCACCACCATTTCCACCACCACCACGTCCACCACCACTTCTACCACCACAGTGTCCTCCACCACCACCATGTCCACCACCATGTTCACCACCACCACCACATCCACCACCATGTCCACAACCACCACCACCACATCCACCACCACCACCACCACATCCACCACCACCATGCCCACCCCCACCACCACCACGTCTACCACCATGTCCACCACCACCACCATGTCCACCACTACTATGTCCACCACTACAACCACATCCACCACCACCACCATGTCCACAACCACCACATCCACCACCACGTTCACCACATCCACCACCATGTCCACCACCACCACTACGTCCACAACCGCCACGTCCACCACCACATCAACCACCACGTCAACCACCAGCACATTCACCACGTCCACTACCACATCCACCACCACCACTTCCACCACCACCACTTCCACCACCACCACATCCACCACCACCATGTCCACCACCACCACATCCACCACCACCACATCCACCACCAGGTCCACCACCACCATGTCCACCACCACCACGTCCACCACCAGGTCCACCACCACCATGTCCACCACCACCACATACACCATCACGTCCACCACGACCACATCCAGCACCACCACCATGTCCACCACCACCACCACCATGTACACCACCACCATGCCCATCACCACCATATCCACAACCACCACCACATCCACCACCATCACCACGTCCACCACCACCACCTCCACCACCATCTATACCACGTCCACCCCCATGTTCACCACCACATCCACCACCACCACGTCCACCACCACCACATCCACCACCACCACATCCACCACCACCATCTCCACCACCATGTCAACCACCAACAAGGCCACCACCATTTCCACGACCACTACGTCCACCACCACTTCCACCACCACAGTGTCCTCCACCACCACCACATCCACCACCATGTTCACCACCACCACCACATCCATCACCATGTCCACAACCATCACCACCACCACGTCCACCGCCACCACGACCACCACCACATCCACCACCACCACGTCCAACACTGCCACCACATCCACCACCTCCTCCACCACCACATCCACCACCACCACCACACCCACCACCACCACCATGTCCACCACCACCACGTCTACCACCACGTCCACCACCACCACATCCACCATCACCACCATGTCCACCACCACGTCCACCACCACGTCCACCACCACCACATCCACCACCACCACGTCCACCACCACATACACCACCATGTCTACCACCACGTCAACCACCAGCACATCCACCACCACCACGTCCACCACCACCACGTCCACCACCACCACATCCACCACCACCATGTTCACCACCATGTCAACCACCAACAAGGCCACCACCATTTCCATGACCACCACGTCCACCACCACAGTGTCCTCCACCACCACCACCATGTTCACCACCACCACATCCACCACCATGTCCACAACCATCACCACCACCACGTCCACCGCCACCACAACCACCACCACATCCACCACCACCACATCCAACACTGCCACCACGTCCACCACCTCCACCACCACCACATCCACCACCACCACCACAACCACCACCACCACCATGTCCACCACCACCACGTCCACCACCACGTCCACCACCACCATGCCCTCCATCACCACCATGTCCACCACCACGTCCACCACCATGTCCACCACCACCACATCCACCACCACCACATCCACCACGTCCACCACCACCATGTCCACCACCACCATGTCCACCACCACCATGCCCACCACGTACACCACCACCATCATGTCCACCTCCATCATGATGTCCACCATGTCCACCACCACCACATCCACCACCACCATGCCCACCCCCACCACGCCTACCACCACCACATCCACCACCATGTCTACCACCACCATGTCCACCACCACCACAACATCTACCACTACTATGTCCACCACTACAACCACATCCACCACCACCACCATATCCACAACCACCACATTCACCACCATGTTCACCACGTCCACCACCATGTCCACCACCACCACTACATCCACAACCACCACGTCCACCACCACATCAACCACCACCACGTCCACCACGTCCACCACCACCATGTCCACCACCACCACCACATCCACCACTTCCACCATCACTAGTTCCACCACCACCACTTCCACCACCACCACATCCACCACCACCATGTATACCACCACCACACCCTCCACCACCACTATGTCCACCACCACCACATCCACCACCACATCCACCACCACCACGTTCACCACCACCATGTCCATGTCCACCACCACCATGTCCACCACCACAACGTCCACCACCACCACATGCACCACCACATCCACCACCACCATCACCATGTCCTCCACCACGTCCACCACCACCATGTCCACCACCACCACATCCACCACCACCACGCCCTCCATCACCACCATGTCCACCACCACCACATCCACCACCACCACCATATCCACAACCACCACATTCACCACCATGTTCACCACGTCCACCACCATGTCCACCACCACCACTACATCCACAACCACCACATCCACCACCACCATCTCCACCACCATGTCAACCACCAACAAGGCCACCACCATTTCCACGACCACTACGTCCACCACCACTTCCACCACCACAGTGTCCTCCACCACCACAACGTCCACCACCATGTTCACCACCACCACCACATCCATCACCATGTCCACAACCATCACCACCACCACGTCCACCGCCACCACGACCACCACCACATCCACCACCACCATGTCCAACACTGCCACCACATCCACCACCTCCTCCACCACCACATCCACCACCACCACCACACCCACCACCACCACCATGTCCACCACCACCACGTCTACCACCACCTCCACCACCACCACGCCCTCCATCACCACCATGTCCACCACCACGTCCGCCACCACATCCACCACCACCACATCCACCACCACCACGTCCACCACCACATACACCACCATGTCCACCACCACGTCAACCACCAGCACATCCACCACCAACAAGTCCACCACCACCACGTCCACCACCACCACATCCACCACCACCATGTTCACCACCATGTCAACCACCAACAAGGCCACCACCATTTCCATGACCACCACGTCCACCACCACTTCCACCACCACAGTATCCTCCACCACCACCACCATGTTCACCACCACCACCACATCCACCACCATGTCCACAACCACAACCACCACCACCACCACGTCCACCGCCACCACAACCACCACCACATCCACCACCACCACATCCAACACTGCCACCATGTCCACCACCTCCACCACCACCACATCCACCACCACCACCACCACAACCACCACCACCATGTCCACCACCACCATGTCCACCACCACGTCCACCACCACCATGCCCTCCATCACCACCATGTCCACCACCACGTCCACCACCACGTCCACCACCACCACATCCACCACCACGTCCACCACCTCCACCACCACCATGTCCACCACCACAATGTCCACCACCACCATGCCCACCACGTACACCACCACCATCATGTCCACCTCCATCATAATGTCCACCATGTCCACCACCACCACATCCACCACCACCATGCCCACCCCCACCACGCCCACCACCACCACATCCACCACCATGTCTACCACCACCATGTCCACCACCACCACAACGTCCACCACTACTATGTCCACTACTACAACCACATCCACCACCACCACCATATCCACAACCACCACATTCACCACCATGTTCACCACGTCCACCACCATGTCCACCACCACCACTACATCCACATCCACCACCATGTCCACCACCATCATGTCCACCACCATGTCCACATCCACAACCACCACATCTACCACCACCATGTCCACCACCACGTCCACCACCACCACATCCACCACCACGTCCACCACCACATCCACCACCACCACGTCCACCACCACGCCCACCACCACCACGTCCACCACCATGTTCACCACAACCACACCCACCACCACATCCACCACCATGTCCACCACCACGTCCATCACCATGTCCACAACCATCACCACCACCACGTCCACCGCCACCACGACCACCACCACATCCACCACCACCATGTCCAACACTGCCACCACATCCACCACCTCCTCCACCACCACATCCACCACCACCACCACACCCACCACCACATTCACCACCATGTTCACCACGTCCACCACCATGTCCACCACCACCACTACATCCACATCCACCACCATGTCCACCACCATCATGTCCACCACCACGTCCACATCCACAACCACCACATCTACCACCACCATGTCCACCACCACGTCCACCACCACCACATCCACCACCATGTCCACCACCACATCCACCACCACCACGTCCACCACCACGCCCACCACCACCACGTCCACCACCATGTTCACCACAACCACACCCACCACCACATCCACCACCATGTCCACCACCACGTCCATCACCATGTCCACAACCATCACCACCACCACGTCCACCACCACCACGACCACCACCACATCCACCACCACCACATCCAACACTGCCATCACATCCACCACCTCCTCCACCACCACATCCACCACCACCACCACACCCACCACCACCACCATGTCCACCACCACCACGTCTACCACTACGTCCACCACCACCACGCCCTCCATCACCACCATGTCCACCACCACGTCCACCACCATGTCCACCACCACCACATCCACCACCACCATGTCCACCACCACATACACCACCATGTCCACCACCACATCAACCACCAGCACATCCACCACCACCACGTCCACCACCACCACGTCCACCACCACCACATCCACCACCACCATGTTCACCACCATGTCAACCACCAACAAGGCCACCACCATTTCCATGACCACCACGTCCACCATCACTTCCACCACCACAGTGTCCTCCACCACCACCACCATGTTCACCACCACCACCACATCCACCACCATGTCCACAACCACCACCACCACCACGTCCACCGCCACCACAACCACCACCACATCCACCACCACCACATCCAACACTGCCACCATGTCCACCACCTCCATCACCACCACATCCACCACCACCACCACAACCACCACCACCACCATGTCCACCACCACCACGTCCACCACCACGTCCACCACCACCATGCCCTCCATCACCACCATGTCCACCACCACGTCCACCACCATGTCCACCACCACCACATCCACCACCACCACGACCACCACATCCACCACCACCAAGTCCACCACCATGTCTACCACCACCATGCCCACCACGTACACCACCACCATCATGTCCACCTCCATCATGATGTCCACCATGTCCACCACCACCACATCCACCACCACCATGCCCACCCCCACCACGCCCACCACCACCACATCCACCACCATGTCTACCACCACCATGTCCACCACCACCACAACGTCCACCACTACTATGTCCACCACTACAACCACATCCACCACCACCACCATATCCACAACCACCACATTCACCACCATGTTCACCACGTCCACCACCATGTCCACCACCACCACTACATCCACAACCACCACGTCCACCACCACATCAACCACCACCACGTCCACCACATCCACCACCACCACGTCCACCACCACCACCACATCCACCACCACCACTTCCACCATCACCAGTTCCACCACCACCACTTCCACCACCACCACATCCACCACCACCATGTATACCACCACCACGCCCTCCACCACCACCATGTCCACCACCACCACATCCACCACCACATCCACCACCACCACGTTCACCACCACCACGTTCACCACCACCATGTCCATGTCCACCACCACCATGTCCACCACCACAACGTCCACCACCACCACATGCACCACCACATCCACCACCACCATCACCATGTCCTCCACCACGTCCACCACCACCATGTCCACCACCACCACATCCACCACCACCACGCCCTCCATCACCACCATGTCCACCACCACCACGTCCACCACATCCACCACCACCACCATATCCACAACCACCACATTCACCACCATGTTCACCACATCCACCACCATGTCCACCACCACCACTACATCCACAACCACCACATCCACTACCACCATCTCCCCACCATGTCAACCACCAACAAGGCCACCACCATTTCCACGACCACTACGTCCACCACCACTTCCACCACCACAGTGTCCTCCACCACCACCACGTCCACCACCATGTTCACCACCACATCCATCACCATGTCTACAACCATCACCACCACCACATCCACCGCCACCTTGACCACCACCACATCCACCACCACCACGTCCAACACTGCCACCACATCCACCACCTCCTCCACCACCACATCCACCACCACCACCACACCCACCACCACCACCATGTCCACCACCACCACGTCTACCACCACGTCCACCACCACCACGCCCTCCATCACCACCATGTCCACCACCACGTCCACCACCACGTCCACCACCACCACATCCACCACCACCACGTCCACCACCACATACACCACCATGTCCACCACCACGTCAACCACCAGCACATCCACCACCACCACGTCCACCACCACCACGTCCACCACCACCACATCCACCACCACCATGTTCACCACCATGTCAACCACCAACAAGGCCACCACCATTTCCATGACCACCACGTCCACCACCACTTCCACCACCACAGTGTCCTCCACCACCACCACCATGTTCACTACCACCACCACATCCACCACCATGTCCACAACCACCACCACCACCACATCCACCGCCACCACAACCACCACCACATCCACCACCACCACATCCAACACTGCCACCATGTCCACCACCTCCACCACCACCACATCCACCACCACCACCACAACCACCACCATGTCCACCACCACCATGTCCACCACCACGTCCACCACCACCATGCCCTCCATCACCACCATGTCCACCACCACGTCCACCACCACGTCCATCACCACCACATCCACCACCATGTCCACCACCTCCACCACCACCATGTCCACCACCACCATGCCCACCACGTACACCACCACCATCATGTCCACCTCCATCATGATGTCCACCATGTCCACCACCACCACATCCACCACCACCATGCCCACCCCCACCACGCCCACCACCACCACATCCACCACCATGTCTACCACTACCATGACCACCACCACCACAACGTCCACCACTACTATGTCCACCACTACAACCACATCCACCACCACCACCATATCCACAACCACCACATTCACCACCATGTTCACCACGTCCACCACCATGTCCACCACCACCACTACATCCACATCCACCACCATGTCCACCACCATCATGTCCACCACCACGTCCACGTCCACAACCACCACATCTACCACCACCATGTCCACCACCACGTCCACCACCACCACATCCACCACCTCGTCCACCACCACATCCACCACCACCATGTCCACCACCACGCCCACCACCACCACGTCCACCACCATGTTCACCACAACCACACCCACCACCACATCCACCACCATGTCCACCACCACGTCCATCACCATGTCCACAACCATCACCACCACCACATCCACCACCACCACGACCACCACCACATCCACCACCACCACGTCCAACACTGCCACCACATCCACCACCTCCTCCACCACCACATCCACCACCACCACCACACCCACCACCACCACCATGTCCACCACCACCACGTCTACCACTACGTCCATCACCACCACGCCCTCCATCACCACCATGTCCACCACCACGTCCACCACCACGTCCAACACCACCACATCCACCACCACCACGTCCACCACATCAACCACCACCACGTCCACCACGTCCACCACCACCACGTCCACCACCACCACCACATCCACCACCACCACTTCCACCATCACCAGTTCCACCACCACCACTTCCACCACCACCACATCCACCACCACCATGTATACCACCACCACGCCCTCCACCACCACCATGTCCACCACCACCACATCCACCACCACATCCACCACCACCATGTTCACCACCACCACGTTCATCACCACCATGTCCATGTCCACCACCACCATGTCCACCACCACAACGTCCACAACCACCACATGCACCACCACATCCACCACCACCATAACCATGTCCTCTACCACGTCCACCACCACCATGTCCACCACCACCACATCCACCACCACCACGCCCTCCATCACCACCATGTCCACCACCACCACGTCCACCACATCCACCACCACCACCATATCCACAACCACCACATTCACCACCATGTTCACCACATCCACCACCATGTCCACCACCACCACTACATCCACAACCACCACATCCACCACCACCATCTCCACCACCATGTCAACCACCAACAAGGCCACCACCATTTCCACGACCACTACGTCCACCACCACTTCCACCACCACAGTGTCCTCCACCACCACCACGTCCACCACCATGTTCACCACCACCACCACATCCATCACCATGTCCACAACCATCACCACCACCACGTCCACCGCCACCATGACCACCACCACATCCACCACCACCACGTCCAACACTGCCACCACATCCACCACCTCCTCCACCACCACATCCACCACCACACCCACCACCACCACCATGTCCACCACCACCACGTCTACCACCACGTCCACCACCACCACGCCCTCTATCACCACCATGTCCACCACCACGTCCACCACCACGTCCACCACATCCACCACCACCACGTCCACCACCACATACACCACCATGTCCACCACCACGTCAACCACCAGCACATCCACCACCACCACGTCCACCACCACCACGTCCACCACCACCACATCCACCACCACCATGTTCACCACCATGTCAACCACCAACAAGGCCACCACCATTTCCATGACCACCACGTCCACCACCACTTCCACCACCACAGTGTCCTCCACCACCACCACCATGTTCACCACCACCACCACATCCACCACCATGTCCACAACCACCACCACCACCACGTCCACCGCCACCACAAGCACCACCACATCCACCACCACCACATCCAACACTGCCACCATGTCCACCACCTCCACCACCACCATGTCCACCACCACCATGTCCACCACCACCATGCCCACCACGTACACCACCACCATCATGTCCACCTCCATCATGATGTCCACCATGTCCACCACCACCACATCCACCACCACCATGCCCACCCCCACCACACCCACCACCACCACATCCACCACCATGTCTACCACCACCATGTCCACCACCACCACAACGTCCACCACTACTATGTCCACCACTACAACCACATCCACCACCACCACCATATCCACAACCACCACATTCACCACCATGTTCACCACGTCCACCACCATGTCCACCACCACCACTACATCCACATCCACCACCATGTCCACCACCATCATGTTCACCACCACATCTACGTCCACAACCACCACATCTACCACCACCATGTCCACCACCACGTCCACCACCACCACATCCACCACCACGTCCACCACCACATCCACCACCACCATGTCCACCACCACGCCCACCACCACCACGTCCACCACCATGTTCACCACAACCACACCCACCACCACATCCACCACCATGTCCACCACCACGTCCATCACCATGTCCACAACCATCACCACCACCACGTCCACCGCCACCACGACCACCACCACATCCACCACCACCACGTCCAACACTGCCACCACATCCACCACCTCCTCCACCACCACATCCGCCACCACCACCACACCCACCACCATGTCCACCACCACCACGTCTACCACTACGTCCACCACCACCACGCCCTCCATCACCACCATGTCCACCACCATGTCCACCACCACGTCCAACACCACCACATCCACCACCACCACGTCCACCACCACATACACCACCATGTCCACCACCATGTCAACCACCAGCACATCCACCACCACCACATCCACCACCACCACGTCCACCACCACCACATCCACCACCACCATGTTCACCACCATGTCAACCACCAACAAGGCCACCACCATTTCCATGACCACCACGTCCACCATCACTTCCACCACCACAGTGTCCTCCACCACCACCACCATGTTCACCACCACCACCACATCCACCACCATGTCCACAACCACCACCACCACCATGTCCACTGCCACCACAACCACCACCACATCCACCACCACCACATCCAACACCACCATGCCCACCCCCACCACGCCCACCACCACCACATCCACCACCATATCCACCACCATCATGTCCACCACCATGTCCATGTCCAACACCACCACCATGTTCACCACCACCACCACATCCACCACCACCAAGTCCACCACCACGTCCACGTCCACAACCACCACATCCACCACCACCATGTCCACCACCACGTCCACCACCACCACATCCACCACCACGTCCACCACCACGTCCACCACCACCACATACACCACCATGTCCTAAACCACCACCACCATGTCCACCACCATGTCCACTACCACCACATCCACCACCACCATGCCCACAACCACGCCCACCACCACCATGCCTACCACCATCACACCCACCACCACATTCACCACCACTACCACATCCACCACCACTTCCACCACCACGTCCACCACCACCACATCCACCACCAAGGCCACCACCACCACCATATCCACCACCAACATGTCCACCACCACCAACACCACCATGTCCTCCACCACAATGTCCTCCACAACAACCACATCCACCACCACCACCACCACCACGACCTCGTCCACCACCACGTCCACCATCAAAACCACCACGTCCACCACCACCACGTCCACCACCACCACGTCCACCACCACCACATCCACCACCACCATGTCCCCCACCACCACATCCACCACCATGTCCACCACCACATCTACTACCACCATGTCCACCACCACCACGTCCACCACCACCACATCCACCACCACCACGTCCCCCACCACCATATCCACCACCATGTCCACCACCACCACATCCACCACCACATCCACCACCACGTCCACAACCACCACCTCCACGTCCACCACGATATCTACCACCACGTCCACAACCACGCCCACCACCACCACACCCACCATCACCACACCAACCACCACCACGTCCACTACCACCACGTCCACCACCACCACGTACACCACCACCATGTCCACCACCATGTCAACCACCAACAAGGCCACCACCATTTCCACCACCACCACGTCCACCACCCCTTCCACCACCACAGTGTCCTCCACCACCACCATGTCCACCACCATGTTCACCACCACCACCACATCCACCACCATGTCCACAACCACCACCACCACATCCACCACCACCACCACCACATCCACCACCACCATGCCCACCCCCACCACCACCACGTCTACCACCATGTCCACCACCACCACCATGTCCACCACTACTATGTCCACCACTACAACCACATCCACCACCACCACCATGTCCACAACCACCACATCCACCACCACGTTCACCACATCCACCACCATGTCCACCACCACCACTACATCCACAACCGCCACGTCCACCACCACATCAACCACCACGTCAACCACCAGCACATTCACCACGTCCACCACCACCACCACATCCACCACCACCACTTCCACCACCACCACTTCCATCACCACCACATCCACCACCACCATGTCCACCACCACCACATCCACCACCACCACATCCACCACCAGGTCCACCACCACCATGTCCACCACCACCACATCCACCACCAGGTCCACCACCACCATGTCCACCACCACCACATACACTGTCACGTCCACCACGACCACGTCCCTAACCACCACCATGTCCACCACCACCACCACCATGTACACCACCACCATGCCCATTACCACCATATCCACAACCACCACCACGTCCACCACCATCACCACGTCCACCACCACCACCTCCACCACCATCTACACCATGTCCACCCCATGTCCACCACCACATCCACCACCACCACGTCCACCACCACCACGTCCACCACCACCACATCCACCACCACCATCTCCACCACCATGTCAACCACCAACAAGGCCACCACCATTTCCACGACCACTACGTCCACCACCACTTCCACCACCACAGTGTCCTCCACCACCACCACGTCCACCACCATGTTCACCACCACCACCACATCCATCACCTTGTTCACAACCATCACCACCACCACCACCACGTCCACCGCCACCACGACCACCACCACATCCACCACCACCACGTCCAACACTGCCACCACATCCACCACCTCCTCCACCACCACATCCACCACCACACCCACCACCACCACCATGTCCACCACCACCACGTCTACCACCACGTCCACCACCACCATGCCCTCCATCACCACTATGTCCACCACCACGTCCACCACCACGTCCACCACCACCACATCCACCACCACCACGTCCACCACCACATACACCACCATGTCCACCACCACGTCAACCACCAGCACATCCACCACCACCACGTCCACCACCACCACATCCACCACCACCATGTTCACCACCATGTCAACCACCAACAAGGCCACCACCATTTCCATGACCACCACGTCCACCACCACTTCCACCACCACAGTGTCCTCCACCACCACCACCATGTTCACCACCACCACCACATCCACCACCATGTCCACAACCACCACCACCACCACATCCACTGCCACCACAACCACCACCACATCCACCACCACCACATCCAACACTGCCACCACGTCCACCACCTCCACCACCACCACATCCACCACCACCACCACAACCACCACCACCACCATGTCCACCACCACCACGTCCACCACCACGTCCACCACCACCACGCCCTCCATCACCACCATGTCCACCACCACGTCCACCACCACGTCCACCACCACATCCACCACCACCACGTCCACCACCTCCACCACCACCATGTCCACCACCACCATGCCCACCACGTACACCACCACCATGTCCACCTCCATCATGATGTCCACCATGTCCACCACCACCACATCCACCACCACAATGCCCACCCCCACCACGCCCACCACCACCACATCCACCACCATGTCTACCACCACCATGTCCACCACCACCACAACGTCCACCACTACTATGTCCACCACTACAACCACATCCACCACCACCACCATATCCACAACCACCACATTCACCACCATGTTCACCACGTCCACCACCATGTCCATCACCCCCACTACATCCACAACCACCACGTCCACCACCACATCAACCACCACCACGTCCACCACGTCCACCACCACCACGTCCACCACCATCACCACATCCACCACCACCACTTCCACCATCACCACTTCCACCACCACCACTTCCACCACCACAACATCCACCACCACCATGTATACCACCACCATGTCCACCTCCACCACCACCATGTCCACCACCACCACATCCACCACCACATCCACCACCACCACGTTCACCACCACCACGTTCACCACCACCATGTCCATGTCCACCACCACCATGTCCACCACCACAACGTCCACCACCACCACATGCACCACCACATCCACCACCACCATCACCATGTCCTCCACCACGTCCACCACCACCATGTCCACCACCACCACATCCACCACCACCACGCCCTCCATCACCACCATGTCCACCACCACCACGTCCATCACATCCACCACCACCACATCCACCACCACCACATCCACCATGTCCACCACCATCATGTCCACCACCATGTCCACGTCCACCACCACCACCATTTCCACCACCACATCCACCACCACCAAGTACAGCACCACGTCCACGTCCACAACAACCACCACATCTACCACCACCACCACGTCCACCACCACATCCACCACCATATCCACAACCACCACCACCATGTCCACCACCACATCCACCACCACCACGACCACCACGTCCATCACCACCATGCCCACCACCACGTCCACCACCACCATCACATCCACCTCCACCATAATGTCCACTACCACCATGTCCACCACCACCACGTCCACCACCACCATGCCCATGCCCACCACCACCACATCCACCACCATGTCTACCACCACCATGTCCACCACCACCATGTCCACCAAGTCCACCAACACGTCCACCACTACCACTTCTACCACCACTATGTCCACCACTACAACCACATCCACCACCACCACCATGTCCACCACCACAACCACCACGTCCACCACCAAGTCCACTACATCGACCATGTCCACCACCACCACTACATCCACAACCACCACGTCCACCACCACATCAACCACCACGATGTCAACCACCACCACATCCACCACCATCACGTCCACCACCACCATGTCCACCACCACATCCACCACCATGTCCACCACCACGTCCACCACCACGTCCACCACCACCACATCCACCACCACCATGTCCACCACCACCACGTCCACCACCACCACCACACCCACCACCACCATGTCTACCACCATGTCCACCACCACCCCCACGTGCACCACCACCACACCCACCACCACCACGTCCACCACTACAATGTCCACCACCACCACATCCACCACCACGTCCTCCACCAACAAGGCCACCACCATATCCACCATCACCACGTCCACCACCACCACACCCACCACAACATTTACCACCACCACCACGTCCACCACCACGTTCACCACCACCACCACGTTCATCACCACATCCACCACCACCACATCCACCACCACGTCCACAACCACCACCATGTCCACCACCACGTCCACTACCACCACATCCACCACCATGTCCAAAACTACCACCATGTCCACCACTACAACCACATCCACCACCATGTCCACCACCACAACCACCACGTCCACCACCACATCCACCACCATGTCCAACACATTCACCACCATGTCCACCACCACCACCATGTCCACCACCACCACATCAACCACCACCACGTCAACCACCACCACGTCCACCACCACATCCACCACCACCACATCCACCACCACCACCACGTTCATCACCACCACATTCACCACCACCATGTCCACCACCACCATGTCCACCACCACAATGTCCACCACCACCACATGCACCACCACATCCACCACCACCAAGTCCACCATCACCATCACCATGTCCTCCACCAGGTCCACCACCACCATGTCCACCACCACCACATCCACCACCACCACACCCTCCATCACCACCATGTCCACCACCACCATATCCACCACATCCACCACCACCACATCCACCACCACCACATCCACCACCACGCCCACCACCACAATGTCCACCACCACGTCCACCACCATGTTCACCACAACCACACCCACCACCACGTCCACCACCATGTCCACCACCACGTCCATCACCATGTCCACCACCACCACCACGTCCACCACCACCACATCCACCACCATGTCCACCACCATCATGTCCACCACCATGTCCATGTCCAACACCACCACCATGTCCACCACCACCACCACATCCACCACCACCACCATGTCCACCACCACGTCCACCACCACCACATCCACCACCACGTCCACCACCACGTCCACCACCACCACATACACCACCAAGGCCACCACCACCACCATATCCACCACCAACATGTCCACCACCACCAACACCACCATGTCCTCCACCACAATGTCCTCCACAACAACCACATCCACCACCACCACCACCACGACCTCGTCCACCACCACGTCCACCATCAAAACCACCACGTCCACCACCACCACGTCCACCACCACCACGTCCACCACCACCACATCCACCACCACCATGTCCCCCAGCACCACATCCACCACCATGTCCACCACCACATCTACTACCACCATGTCCACCACCACCATGTCCACCACCACCACATCCACCACCACCACATCCCCCACCACCATATCCACCACCATGTCCACCACCACCACATCCACCACCACATCCACCACCACGTCCACAACCACCACCTCAACGTCCACCACGATATCTACCACCACGTCCACCACCACAACCACGCCCACCACCACCACACCCACCATCACCACACCAACCACCACCACGTCCACTACCACCACGTCCACCACCACCACGTACACCACCACCATGTCCACCACCATGTCAACCACCAACAAGGCCACCACCATTTCCACCACCACCACGTCCACCACCACTTCCACCACCACAGTGTCCTCCACCACCACCATGTCCACCACCATGTTCACCACCACCACCACATCCACCACCATGTCCACAACCACCACCACCACATCCACCACCACCACCACCACATCCACCACCACCATGCCCACCCCCACCACCACCACGTCTACCACCATGTCCACCACCACCACCATGTCCACCACTACTATGTCCACCACTACAACCACATCCACCACCACCACCATGTCCACAACCACCACATCCACCACCACGTTCACCACATCCACGACCATGTCCACCACCACCACTACGTCCACAACCGCCACGTCCACCACCACATCAACCACCACGTCAACCACCAGCACATTCACCACGTCCACCACCACCACCACATCCACCACCACCACTTCCACCACCACCACTTCCACCACCACCACATCCACCACCACCATGTCCACCACCACCACATCCACCACCACCACATCCACCACCAGGTCCACCACCACCATGTCCACCACCACCACATCCACCACCAGGTCCACCACCACCATGTTCACCACCACATACACTGTCACGTCCACCACGACCACGTCCCTAACCACCACCATGTCCACCACCACCACCACCATGTACACCACCACCATGCCCATCACCACCATATCCACAACCACCACCACGTCCACCACCATCACCACGTCCACCACCACCACCTCCACCACCATCTACACCACGTCCACCCCATGTCCACCACCACATCCACCACCACCACGTCCACCACCACCACGTCCACCACCACCACATCCACCACCACCATCTCCACCACCATGTCAACCACCAACAAGGCCACCACCATTTCCACGACCACTACGTCCACCACCACTTCCACCACCACAGTGTCCTCCACCACCACCACGTCCACCACCATGTTCACCACCACCACCACATCCATCACCATGTCCACAACCATCACCACCACCACGTCCACCGCCACCACGACCACCACCACATCCTTACCACCACGTCCAACACTGCCACCACATCCACCACCTCCTCCACCACCACATCCACCACCACCACCACACCCACCACCACCACCATGTCCACCACCACCACGTCTACCACCACGTCCACCACCACCATGCCCTCCATCACCACTATGTCCACCACCACGTCCACCACCACGTCCACCACCACCACATCCACCACCCCCACATCCACCACCACATACACCACCATGTCCACCACCACGTCAACCACCAACACATCCACCACCACCACGTCCACCACCACCACATCCACCACCACCATGTTCACCACCATGTCAACCACCAACAAGGCCACCACCATTTCCATGACCACCACGTCCACCACCACTTCCACCACCACAGTGTCCTCCACCACCACCACCATGTTCACCACCACCACCACATCCACCACCATGTCCACAACCACCACCACCACCACGTCCACCGCCACCACAACCACCACCACATCCACCACCACCACATCCAACACTGCCACCACCTCCACCACCTCCACCACCACCACATCCACCACCACCACCACAACCACCACCACCACCATGTCCACCACCACCACGTCCACCACCACGTCCACCACCACCACGCCCTCCATCACCACCATGTCCACCACCACATCCACCACCACGTCCACCACCACATCCACCACCACCACGTCCACCACCTCCACCACCACCATGTCCACCACCACCATGTCCACCACCACCATGCCCACCACGTACACCACCACCATGTCCAACTCCATCATGATGTCCACCAAGTCCACCACCACCACATCCACCACCACAATGCCCACCCCCACCACGCCCACCACCACCACATCCACCACCATGTCTACCACCACCATGTCCACCACCACCACAACGTCCACCACTACTATGTCCACCACTACAACCACATCCACCACCACCACCATATCCACAACTACCACATTCACCACCATGTTCACCACGTCCACCACCATGTCCACCACCCCCACTACATCCACAACCACCACGTCCACCACCATATCAACCACCACCATGTCCACCACGTCCACCACCACCACATCCACCACCATCACCACATTCACCACCACCACTTCCACCATCACCACTTCCACCACCACCACTTCCACCACCACAACATCCACCACCACCATGTATACCACCACCATGTCCACCTCCACCACCACCATGTCCACCACCACCACATCCACCACCACATCCACCACCACCACGTTCACCACCACCACGTTCACCACCACCATGTCCATGTCCACCACCACCATGTCCACCACCACAACGTCCACCACCACCACATGCACCACCACATCCACCACCACCATCACCATGTCCTCCACCACGTCCACCACCACCATGTCCACCACCACCACATCCACCACCACCACGCCCTCCATCACCACCATGTCCACCACCACCACGTCCATCACATCCACCACCACCACATCCACCACCACCACATCCACCATGTCCACCACCATCATGTCCACCACCATGTCCACGTCCACCACCACCACCATTTCCACCACCACATCCACCACCACCAAGTACACCACCACGTCCACGTCCACAACAACCACCACATCCACCACCACCACCACGTCCACCACCACATCCACCACCATATCCACAACCACCACCACCATGTCCACCACCACATCCACCACCACCACGACCACCACGTCCATCACCACCATGCCCACCACCACCACCACATCCACCACCACCATCACATCCACCTCCACCATGATGTCCACTACCACCATGTCCACCACCACCACGTCCACCACCACCATGCCCATGCCCACCACCACCACATCCACCACCATGTCTACCACCACCATGTCCACCACCACCATGTCCACCAAGTCCACCAACACGTCCACCACTACCACTTCTACCACCACTATGTCCACCACTACAACCACATCCACCACCACCATGTCCAACACCACATCCACCACCACGTCCACCACCACGTCCACCACCACGTCCACCACCACCACATCCACCACCACCATGTCCACCACCACCACGTCCACCACCACCACCACACCCACCACCACCATGTCTACCACCATGTCCACCACCACCCCCACGTGCACCACCACCACACCCACCACCACCGCGTCCACCACTACAATGTCCACCACCACCACATCCACCACCACGTCCTCCACCAACAAGGCCACCACCATATCCACCATCACCACGTCCACCACCACCACACCCACCATAACATTTACCACCACCACCACATCTACCACCACATCCACCACCACCACCACCACGTTCATCACCACATCCACCACCACCACATCCACCACCACGTCCACAACCACCACCATGTCCACCACCACGTCCACTACCACCACATCCACCACCATGTCCAAAACTACCACCATGTCCACCACTACAACCACATCCACCACCATGTCCACAACCACCACGTCCACCACCACATCCACCACCATGTCCAACACATTCACCACCATGTCCACCACCACCACCATGTCCACCACCACATCCACCACCACCACATCCACCACCACCACCACGTTCATCACCACCACATTCACCACCACCATGTCCACCACCACCATGTCCACCACCACAATGTCCACCACCACATGCACCACCACGTCCACCACCACCAAGTCCACCATCACCATCACCATGTCCTCCACCAGGTCCACCACCACCATGTCCACCACCACCACATCCACCACCACCACGCCCTCCATCACCACCATGTCCACCACCACCACATCCACCACATCCACCACCACCACATCCACCACCACCACGTCCACCACCACGCCCACCACCACAATGTCCACCACCACGTCCACCACCATGTTCACCACAACCACACCCACCACCACGTCCACCACCATGTCCACCACCACGTCCATCACCATGTCCACCACCACCACCACGTCCACCACCACCACATCCACCACCATGTCCACCACCATCATGTCCACCACCATGTCCACGTCCAACACCACCACCATGTCCACCACCACCACCACATCCACCACCACCACCATGTCCACCACCATGTCCACCACCACCACATCCACCACCACGTCCACCACCACATCCACCACCACCACATACACCACCATGTCCAAAACCACCACCACCACGTCCACCACCATGTCCACTACGACCACATCTACCACCACCATGCCCACAACCACCACCACCACGCCCACCACCACGCCCACACCCACCACCACGTTCACCACCACCAACACGTCCACCACCACGTCCACCACCACCACATCCACCACCAAGGCCACCACCACCATATCCACCACCAACATGTCCACCACCACCACCATGTCCTCCACCACAATGTCCTCCACAACAACCACATCCACCACCACCACCATGACCTCGTCCACCACCACGTCCACCATCAAAACCACCACGTCCACCACCATGTCCACCACCACCACATCCACCATCACCACATCCACCACCACCATTTCCCCCACCACCACATCCACCACCATGTCCACCACCACGTCCACTACCACCATGTCCACCACCACCACGTCCACCACCACCACATCCACCACCATGTCCACCACTACCACGTCCACCACCACATCCACCACCACATTCACAACCACCACCTCCACGTCCACCACGATATCCACCACCACGTCACCCACCACAACCACGCCCATCACCACCATGCCCACCACCACCACACCAACCACCACCACGTCCACTACCACCATGTCCACCACCACCACGTACACCACCACCATGTCAACCACCAACAAGGCCACCACCATTTCCACCACCACCACATCCACCACCACTTCCACCACCACAGTGTCCTCCACCACCACCACGTCCACCACCCTGTTCACCACCACCACCACATCCATCACCATGTCCACAACCACCATCACCATATTCACCACCACCACCACCACATCCACCACCACGACCAACTCCGCCACCACGTCCACCACGTCCACCACCACACCCACCACCACCACATCTACCACCATGTCCACCACCACCATGCCCTCCATCACCACCATGTCCACCACCACCATGTCCACCACCACGTCCATCACCACCACATACACCACCATGTCCACCACCACCACCACATCCAGCACCACCACCATGTCCACCACCACCCTGTCCACCACCACCACGTCCACAACCACCACCACATCCACCACCACCATGTCCACCACTACCACATCCACCACCACCACATCCACCACCACCACATCCACCACCACCATGTCCACCACTACATCCACCACCACGTCCACCACCACATCCACCACAACGTCCACCACCACCACATCTACCACCACCATGTCCATCACCACCACATCCACCACCACCACCACACCCACCACCACCATGTCTACCACCATGTCCACCACCACCCCCACGTGTACCACCACCACACCCACCACCACCGCGTCCACCACTAAAACGTCCACCACCACCACATCCACCACCACGTCCTCAACCAACAAGGCCACCACCATATCCACCATCACCACGTCCACGACCACCACACCCACCACAACGTTCACCACCACCACCATGTCCACCACCACGTCCACCACCACCACCACCACGTTCATCACCACATCCACCACCACCACATCCACCCCATGTCCACAACCACCACCATGTCCACCACCACATCCACCACCACCACGTCCACCACCACCACGTCCACCACCACCACATCCACCACCACCATCTCCACCACCATGTCAACCACCAACAAGGCCACCACCTTTTCCACAATCACTACGTCCACCACCACTTCCACCACCACAGTGTCCTCCACCACCACCACGTCCACCACCATGTTCACCACCACCACCACATCCATCACCATGTCCACAACCATCACCACCACCACGTCCACCGCCACCACGACCACCACCACATCCTTACCACCACGTCCAACACTGCCACCACATCCACCACCTCCTCCACCACCACATCCACCACCACCACCACACCCACCACCACCACCATGTCCACCACCACCACGTCTACCACCACGTCCACCACCACCATGCCCTCCATCACCACTATGTCCACCACCACGTCCACCACCACGTCCACCACCACCACATCCACCACCCCCACATCCACCACCACATACACCACCATGTCCACCACCACGTCAACCACCAGCACATCCACCACCACCACGTCCACCACCACCACATCCACCACCACCATGTTCACCACCATGTCAACCACCAACAAGGCCACCACCATTTCCATGACCACCACGTCCACCACCACTTCCACCACCACAGTGTCCTCCACCACCACCACCATGTTCACCACCACCACCACATCCACCACCATGTCCACAACCACCACCACCACCACGTCCACCGCCACCACAACCACCACCACATCCACCACCACCACATCCAACACTGCCACCACCTCCACCACCTCCACCACCACCACATCCACCACCACCACCACAACCACCACCACCACCATGTCCACCACCACCACGTCCACCACCACGTCCACCACCACCACGCCCTCCATCACCACCATGTCCACCACCACATCCACCACCACGTCCACCACCACATCCACCACCACCACGTCCACCACCTCCACCACCACCATGTCCACCACCACCATGTCCACCACCACCATGCCCACCACGTACACCACCACCATGTCCACCTCCATCATGATGTCCACCAAGTCCACCACCACCACATCCACCACCACAATGCCCACCCCCACCACGCCCACCACCACCACATCCACCACCATGTCTACCACCACCATGTCCACCACCACCACAACGTCCACCACTACTATGTCCACCACTACAACCACATCCACCACCACCACCATATCCACAACTACCACATTCACCACCATGTTCACCACGTCCACCACCATGTCCACCACCCCCACTACATCCACAACCACCACGTCCACCACCACATCAACCACCACCATGTCCACCACGTCCACCACCACCACATCCACCACCATCACCACATTCACCACCACCACTTCCACCATCACCACTTCCACCACCACCACTTCCACCACCACAACATCCACCACCACCATGTATACCACCACCATGTCCACCTCCACCACCACCATGTCCACCACCACCACATCCACCACCACATCCACCACCACCACGTTCACCACCACCACGTTCACCACCACCATGTCCATGTCCACCACCACCATGTCCACCACCACAACGTCCACCACCACCACATGCACCACCACATCCACCACCACCATCACCATGTCCTCCACCACGTCCACCACCACCATGTCCACCACCACCACATCCACCACCACCACGCCCTCCATCACCACCATGTCCACCACCACCACGTCCATCACATCCACCACCACCACATCCACCACCACCACATCCACCATGTCCACCACCATCATGTCCACCACCATGTCCACGTCCACCACCACCACCATTTCCACCACCACATCCACCACCACCAAGTACACCACCACGTCCACGTCCACAACAACCACCACATCCACCACCACCACCACGTCCACCACCACATCCACCACCATATCCACAACCACCACCACCATGTCCACCACCACATCCACCACCACCACGACCACCACGTCCATCACCACCATGCCCACCACCACCACCACATCCACCACCACCATCACATCCACCTCCACCATGATGTCCACCACCACCATGCCCACCACGTACACCACCACCATGTCCACCTCCATCATGATGTCCACCAAGTCCACCACCACCACATCCACCACCACAATGCCCACCCCCACCACGCCCACCACCACCACATCCACCACCATGTCTACCACCACCATGTCCACCACCACCACAACGTCCACCACTACTATGTCCACCACTACAACCACATCCACCACCATATCCACAACTACCACATTCACCACCATGTTCACCACGTCCACCACCATGTCCACCACCCCCACTACATCCACAACCACCACGTCCACCACCACATCAACCACCACCATGTCCACCACGTCCACCACCACCACATCCACCACCATCACCACATTCACCACCACCACTTCCACCATCACCACTTCCACCACCACCACTTCCACCACCACAACATCCACCACCACCATGTATACCACCACCATGTCCACCTCCACCACCACCATGTCCACCACCACCACATCCACCACCACATCCACCACCACCACGTTCACCACCACCACGTTCACCACCACCATGTCCATGTCCACCACCACCATGTCCACCACCACAACGTCCACCACCACCACATGCACCACCACATCCACCACCACCATCACCATGTCCTCCACCACGTCCACCACCACCATGTCCACCACCACCACATCCACCACCACCACGCCCTCCATCACCACCATGTCCACCACCACCACGTCCATCACATCCACCACCACCACATCCACCACCACCACATCCACCATGTCCACCACCATCATGTCCACCACCATGTCCACGTCCACCACCACCACCATTTCCACCACCACATCCACCACCACCAAGTACACCACCACGTCCACGTCCACAACAACCACCACATCCACCACCACCACCACGTCCACCACCACATCCACCACCATATCCACAACCACCACCACCACCATGTCCACCACCACATCCACCACCACCACGACCACCACGTCCATCACCACCATGCCCACCACCACCACCACATCCACCACCACCATCACATCCACCTCCACCATGATGTCCACTACCACCATGTCCACCACCACCACGTCCACCACCACCATGCCCATGCCCACCACCACCACATCCACCACCATGTCTACCACCACCATGTCCACCACCACCATGTCCACCAAGTCCACCAACACGTCCACCACTACCACTTCTACCACCACTATGTCCACCACTACAACCACATCCACCACCACCACCATGTCCACCACCACAACCACCACGTCCACCACCATGTCCACTACGTCGACCATGTCCACCACCACCACTACATCCACAACCACCACGTCCACCACCACATCAACCACCACGATGTCAACCACCACCACATCCACCACCACCACGTCCACCACCATGTCCAACACCACATCCACCACCACGTCCACCACCACGTCCACCACCACGTCCACCACCACCACATCCACCACCACCATGTCCACCACCACCACGTCCACCACCACCACCACACCCACCACCACCATGTCTACCACCATGTCCACCACCACCCCCACGTGCACCACCACCACACCCACCACCACCGCGTCCACCACTACAATGTCCACCACCACCACATCCACCACCACGTCCTCCACCAACAAGGCCACCACCATATCCACCATCACCACGTCCACCACCACCACACCCACCATAACATTTACCACCACCACCACATCTACCACCACATCCACCACCACCACCACCACGTTCATCACCACATCCACCACCACCACATCCACCACCACGTCCACAACCACCACCATGTCCACCACCATGTCCACTACCACCACATCCACCACCATGTCCAAAACTACCACCATGTCCACCACTACAACCACATCCACCACCATGTCCACCACCACAACCACCACGTCCACCACCACATCCACCACCATGTCCAACACATTCACCACCATGTCCACCACCACCACCATGTCCACCACCACATCCACCACCACCACATCCACCACCACCACCACGTTCATCACCACCACATTCACCACCACCATGTCCACCACCACCATGTCCACCACCACAATGTCCACCACCACATGCACCACCACGTCCACCACCACCAAGTCCACCATCACCATCACCATGTCCTCCACCAGGTCCACCACCACCATGTCCACCACCACCACATCCACCACCACCACGCCCTCCATCACCACCATGTCCACCACCACCACATCCACCACATCCACCACCACCACATCCACCACCACCACGTCCACCACCACGCCCACCACCACAATGTCCACCACCACGTCCACCACCATGTTCACCACAACCACACCCACCACCACGTCCACCACCATGTCCACCACCACGTCCATCACCATGTCCACCACCACCACCACGTCCACCACCACCACATCCACCACCATGTCCACCACTGTTAGACCTGGCACCATTGGCGTGGGTCACCCTTCCATTTTTTGTCTGTGCCTCAATGTGTTTTTGTGTTGGTGTTAGCTGCTCAGGGCACTGTGCCACTGCCATCCAGTGCCACAGTGCAAGTGCTCCCTATGGTAAAATGTATTATGTGAATTGACTTCCACGTTTGGGGTATTTGGTTTACTATCAGTCCCTAGTAGAGTGCACCAGGGGTGCCAAGGGCTTGTATATCCAAATGCTGCTAGTGGGCTTGCAGCACGGGTTGTGCCACCCACCGAAGCAGCGGGGTAAAATGTGTCTAGGGTCTGCCACTGCAGAACCTGCCCGCGGTCTGGTACCGTCGCGCTGACTGAGCAAGTGTCCCCACTTACCAGTCCCTAAACCTTCCCTTAACTACATGTTAGTCACCCCTCTGGTAGGCCTAAGCGCAGGGTGCATTGTAGGTATAAGGTAGGACATGCCCTGATGTGTGTGGCATGTCTTAGTAGTGAATTACAGCCATTTTCGTTTTTCACTATTGAAGGCTACCTGCTCTCCATAGGCCAGAATGGGCTGCTGGGATCGCTACACGCTGTGACCCCAGTGGACTCAGAGAGCCTGGTAGAACGTCATGTTTAGTATGCCTGAACTCGGGATAATAAAATACATCTTTTAGTAAAGGTTATTTTAATATCCTGGGTTTGCAAATGCTACTTTTAGAAAGTTAGCCTTTGCGTGCCTGACCATCTCAGTCCGCCTCTGCTGTGTGTGTGTGTCCTGCCTAGCAACAGTACAGGAGCAGGGCTGGGGGATTCCAGGAGACAGGTTGGCTGCCAGGTGGTGGGTAGAGAGATTACACCAGGATGGGTGGGAGGAGTGCACCCTGACTCTTGAATAGACCTGTGCTCTGCCACCACAAAGCCGGCGCCGCCCCCTGTGGAGCGGCTGATGTCTCTGCCCTGCTGCTGAAAGGAACAAGCCGAGTCACCACAACAGAGTGCTCCAAAACTGGACTGAGCCAGGCCCAGGCCCCCTGGCGCTAAAGAACAAAAGAATCCCTGTATAAAAGTAGGAGCCTGGCTCCTAAGAAATCAGATCCAGATTGAACCACAAAGGAACTCTGCCCGACTAGAAGGACCTGGAAGAACCTGAAGGAGGAGTAACTTTCCCTGACCTAAGGGACTGGCCTGCAGTAGGTGCCTTGCTGAGGAAGGAGAGGAAAAGACTGAAAGAGACTTTGCACTTTGTTTTCAACTATCTCCAAGGGCTTGGAAGAAGAGCTTGCCCCCTGAACTGAACCCCAGGACCAGTGGGTTCACCGTGTCTCCGCTCGTCTGAGAATTCGAGCCGTGTGCTTTCTCCCGCCGGAGTGCCCTGCGCACCTTCGCATCCCTCCTAGGGCCGTGACACCCAGAAGCCTGGCCGCCTCCACTCGCCGAGAGCCCCGCTCTACCTGAGTCGCTCTGGACCCATCGAGTCTGGCCGCCCCGCTTCCCTGTCACCTGCCTGCTACTGGAGCGCGCTTGGTGCCCTCTCGCCCTCCCGCCGGATTTCTAGTGGGGAAGTGAAATCCAGCCTCGGACGGCCGCCCGTACGTCGTAACGTATCCGGCCGCCCCGCTTCACCTCCCAGCCTGAGTCTGACCGTGCCGCCCTCCGCAGTGACCTCCCGCACAGTCCGTGTCGGAGGCCCTGGGCCGCACCTGTCTACCGAGAGCCGCCCGCTGAATTCTTGATCCGGAAGACCCACGAGGTGCAGAACCTGCATCTCCCCTGAAGACTCGTCCAACCACATCGCACGTTCCCAGGTACAGTGAACTCTCTATCGGACTCGGGGTCCGCAACGTTCTGATTTCCCCGTATCACTGTATCCCGGGTACGCTGCGCATCACCGTGACTGGACCGACTCAACCGAGCCCTGTGAAGCGCTCGTGAACGAATAAGTTACCAAAGACAAGAACAGTGCCTAATCATCATCTTGTGGCTTCCCTTTCGCGACCGTTATTGATGGTCTTGTACATGCCTGCGTAACAAAGAATCTTTTATATAAAGCATCCGTATTTTTGATACAACTTACGCCTGGTGTCCGTTTGTGGGGGATCATTGTGGTTTACTGTGTGTGATCATAAATGCTTAACTGACTAGCGCCCTGAAGTTTAGCCCTGACTGCTCGCGCCACACTACCTATAGGGTGAGCAGGGGTTGTTCTGAGGGGGTAACTCTCTCGCCCTGAATAGAAGAAGGGACCACTGCTTGTCACAAGTACCTACCTGTGCCAACTAGGGGTCCCCCATTCTAACATTGGTGGCAGCGGTGGGATTTCGAATTTGCATTTATGATTTACATACAGTGAATTATTGATCACCACGTAGAGCAGACCTATAACGCAGCCACAGATTGATTGACAGTTGTTGCTAAAGAAGAATCTCCACCTTAAGGAACCATGCCTAGCTCAGTCAATGGAGGCGGAGCGTCCTCTGTATTCTCTGGAGTGGATGACATCGATTGGGAGCCCGAGGCACTGATGAAGTGCACCAATGATGTCCTGAAAGGATATCTCTCCAAGTACAGAATCAAGCAGAGTGGACTTGGCAACAAGGATCAGTACGTAAAAGCGCTGAGAGCCTGGTACGAATCAAAGTTCCCAGAGAATGCACCGGAGGGGATACCCCCCGAAGGTGTTTTTGAGCCTAGCAGAGGCCTGTCGCCCGAGGAGATGGCCGACAGGAGTGCTGCCCGAGCACACGAGGTGGAGATGGCAAAACTGCGAATGGAGATGGAAAGGCAAAAACTGGCCATGGAGCATGAGGTAAAAATGAGGGAGTTGGATCTCAAGGCCAGGAGTTTAGACAACTCACCCTCTGGTGGCAGCAATTCAACAGAGTCAAGGGTGCACATTCCTAAAGATGTAGTCAAAGAATATTATAAGCAGGATGATATTGGGCAGTGGTTTAGGGCCTATGAAGTAGCCATGTCCTCCCACCGGGTCCCTGAGAAGGATTGGGGAGCGGGGTTGTGGGGAAGGTTCCTAAGTGAGGGGCGGGACACACTGCTAGACCTCCCCTCTGATGTCCACACATCCTATCCACACATGAAGGAGGCTCTTATGACAAGGTATGGGTTGACTCCGGAATTGTACAGACAGAGATTTAGGGATTGCACCAAGAAACCTGGTACCACTTATGTAGAATATGTGACCTTTTTTTGCAGAGCGCTGGATGGTTGGGTGAAGGGTAGCAAGGTGGATGATTACCAAGGGCTGTTTGATTTAATCGCATGGGAGCACTTGTCGGATAATTGTTTTCCTGAGCTACGCCAACACCTGATCGATAGCAAGCTGTCCAACCCGAGGAAGCTTGCTGAGGAGGCGGACCGCTGGATCAGCACCAGGGTCCACAAGGGTCCCGTGGGAGGCCCCGCCAAAGGTGTTCAGGGTCCCCAGCAGAAGAGTGGGGGGGACAAGGGTAAACAGAGGGAGTTCTACCAAGGGCCCCAACGTAATTCCCAAGGGAACCAAGGGAAAGGTTCTCAGCCACCCCCACCCCCGAAGCAGACCGGGGCCCCGACAGGTAACCCTGTTCAAAGAGGGCCCCTCAGATGTTACAAGTGTAACAACCTGGGGCACATTTCCGTGGATCCCAAGTGCCCCTGTATGGTAAACCAGCACCCTCTGGTGCTCCACCCCCCAAGCAGGTGAATAGTGTAGCCTTGGGGAGGGAGATAGACGTCCAAGGGGCGGGGGATCCCGTACAGATGACCCTAGTCTCATTAGGAGACAATGAGATGGTCGCTGAGGCCCAGCTGCCCCCCAATACTCAAAAGTATGGGCAGTGGGTGACCATAAATGGCAAGAGGGTGGGGGCTCTTAGAGATACTGGAGCCAGTGTGACTGCTGTCAAGCAACACCTGGTGTCTCAAGAGCAGGTTGTCCCGCACGCATTCTGCCGTGTTGTCAACGCTGACAACACAGAGAGTCAGTGTCCAATGGCTCAGGTTCCCTTTGAGTGGGGGGGGGGTCTCTGGTACTCTGCAAGTGGCTGTGAGAGAGGCCATGCCTGTTGATTGTCTCCTAGGTAACGATTTGGAGAGCTCCCCTTGGGAAAAGGTGGAGAAGACAACTCACCTGCGGATGGTGGGCTTGCCTGATTGGGCGTGCGTGACCACCCGGTCGATGGCAGCCAGTAGGGGTGTTGAAGGAACCCTGGAGCCTGAGGGAGAGGCCCAGGAACCGGCCTTAGAGAGAGGGCAAGGGAGGCACGGGAATCCGGCTCCTGACGTTCCCACGGCCCAGGAGGAAGCAGACCTTGAGGGGGATGCCCTGGAGCCTACCGGGGAACAGATAGCCGAACTGGGGGACCTGCCTGAGCTGACCCATTGGCAGCAAGAAGGAGGCCCCACCAGGGAGGAATTCTGCAGGGAGCAGAAAGAGTGCCCCTCTCTAGAGGGTATGCGGCAGCAGGCTGCAGCCCAGGCCAATGGTGATCAGTCCGGAACTCACTTGATCTACTGGGAGAACGACCTCCTATACTCAGAGCCTAAGGTTGCTGAACCTGGGTCAGCCCGTGCGCTGGTGGTACCCCAGAAGTTCAGAGCCTTCCTACTGGGGCTGGCTCACGACGTACCGTTAGCAGGACATTTGGGGCAGGACAAGACCTTTGAAAGGCTTGTCACCCACTTTTATTGGCCCCAAATGCGCAGGAGTTCTGACACTCACTGCAGGACATGCCAGACTTGCCAGGCAAGTGGCAAGAGTGGAAGGAAGCTGAGAGCTCCACTCCAACCTTTCCCTGTGGTCAGTACCCCATTCCAGCGAGTGGGGATTGACATTGTGGGGCCACTGGACCCCAAGACAGCCATGGGCAACAGGTTTATCCTGGTCTTGGTGGACCATGCCACCCGGTACCCTGAAGCCATCCCTCTGAGGACAGTGACGGCCCCCGTGGTGGGACGGGCACTGATGGGAATTTTCTCACGCGTAGGATTCCCTCTAGAGGTGGTGTCTGACAGGGGGACCAACTTCATATCGAAATATATGAAGTCCCTTTGGCAAGAGTGTGGTGTAACCTACAAGTTCACCACACCTTACCATCCCCAAGGAAACGGGTTGGTTGAGCGCTTCAACCGAACCCTGAAGGGCATGATTATGGGTCTCGAGGAACCCATGAGGCGTAAGTGGGACGTCCTCTTACCATGCCTTCTCTTTGCGTACCGCGAGGTGCCACAAAAGTCTCTAGGGTTCAGTCCCTTTGAGCTTTTGTATGGCCACCCAGTACGAGGACCTCTTAGTCTGGTCAAGGAAGGCTGGGAGCAATCTCCCAGGAAACCTCCCCAGAATGTATACAGTTACATGCTGGCTTTCCGGAACCAGACTAGGCGTTTCAGGCAGCTTGCTGAGGCAAACCTGGAAGCCAGCCAGGAGGAAATGAAGCGGTGGTACGACCAGAACGCCACTCTGGTTGAGCTTCAACCTGGCCAAAAAGTGTGGGTCCTGGCCCCTGTGGAGCCTTGTGCACTCCAGGACAAGTGGACCGGACCCTTTGAGATTGTGGAGCGCAAGAGTTCTGTCACCTACTTGGTGAACTTGCGGTCTCCTAGGAACCCCTTAAGGGTCCTACATGTCAATCGACTGAAGCCCCACTTGGAGAGGTCCGAAGTGGGCATGCTCTTGGCCACCGATGATGGGACGGAAGAGGAGTCCGAGCCTCTCCCTGACCTCTTGGTAGCCTCAGAGCGAGACGGGTCAGTGGATGGAGTTAACCTCTCACCCACCCTGACCCCTGAGCAACAGGGTGACTGTCGCCAGCTGCTGGGGCAGTTCCCTGACCTGTTCTCCCTGGTTCCTGGTATCACAAATTGGTGCGTCCATGATGTAGATACAGGAGACAGCTTACCTGTGAAGCACAAGGCCTACCGGGTAACTGACAGGGTCAGAGCCTGCATCAAAGAGGAGGTCTCGAAGATGCTTGCCCTAGGGGTGGTTGAGTCCTCCAGCAGTCCTTGGGCCAGCCCCGTGGTCTTGGTCCCAAAGGCTGCAGCGCCGGGTGCCACGCCCGAACTCCGGTTCTGTGTGGACTACCGAGGACTCAACTCAGTCACGAAGACTGACGCGCACCCCATCCCCAGAGCTGATGAGCTCATCGATCGGTTAGGGGCTGCACGGTACCTCAGCACGTTTGACTTAACGTCTGGGTACTGGCAGATCGCCTTAACTGATGGGGCCAAAGAGAGGTCCGCATTCTCTACACCAGATGGGCATTACCAGTTCCGGGTGATGCCCTTTGGGATGAAGAATGCCCCTGCCACCTTCCAGAGGTTGGTCAACCAGGTGTTGGCTGGGCTGACCGAGTTCAGCGCCGCCTACCTGGATGACATCGCAGTGTTCAGCGGCACATGGGAAGAACACCTGCAACATCTCTGGGAAGTGTTGATGGCGCTGCGCAAGGCAGGCCTCACGATCAAGGCAAGCAAGTGTCAGATCGGGCAGGGTTCAGTGGTGTATTTGGGACACCAAGTGGGGAGCGGCCAGGTGGCGCCCCTCCAACCCAAAGTGGAAACCATCCTGGCTTGGGAGCCCCCAAAGACCCAGACGGAGGTGAGGGCCTTTTTAGGACTCACCGGGTACTACAGGAGGTTTGTCAAGGGGTATGGCAGCATCGTTGCCCCCTTGACAGAGCTGACTTCGAAGAAGCAGCCCAGAAAAGTGATATGGACTGACACCTGTCAGAAAGCCTTCGACACCCTGAAAACTGCCATGTGCACGGCGCCCGTGCTCTTGGCTCCTGACTTCTCCAAAGAGTTCCTGGTGCAGACGGATGCATCAGAGCATGGTGTAGGGGCTGTTCTCTCACAGATCACTGAGGAGGGCTTTGACCAACCCGTAGCCTTTATTAGCAGGAGGCTACTTCCCCGGGAACAAAGGTGGAGTGCGATAGAACGAGAAGCATTTGCTGTGGTCTGGGCGCTGAAGAAGCTAAGACCCTACTTGTTTGGGTCTCACTTCCGGGTTCAGACCGACCACAGGCCCCTCAGATGGTTGATGCAAATGAGGGGTGAGAACCCAAAACTGTTGAGGTGGTCCATCTCCCTACAGGGTATGGATTTTACGGTGGAGCATCGCCCTGGCACAGATCACGCCAATGCTGACGGTCTGTCCAGGTTTTTCCGCCTTAGTGATGCAGAACTCCCTGGGGTAGGGTAGTTCTCCCCACTTTTCAGCTGGAGGGGACACGTGTTAGACCTGGCACCATTGGCGTGGGTCACCCTTCCATTTTTTGTCTGTGCCTCAATGTGTTTTTGTGTTGGTGTTAGCTGCTCAGGGCACTGTGCCACTGCCATCCAGTGCCACAGTGCAAGTGCTCCCTATGGTAAAATGTATTATGTGAATTGACTTCCACGTTTGGGGTATTTGGTTTACTATCAGTCCCTAGTAGAGTGCACCAGGGGTGCCAAGGGCTTGTATATCCAAATGCTGCTAGTGGGCTTGCAGCACGGGTTGTGCCACCCACCGAAGCAGCAGGGTAAAATGTGTCTAGGGTCTGCCACTGCAGAACCTGCGCGCGGTCTGGTACCGTCGCGCTGACTGAGCAAGTGTCCCCACTTACCAGTCCCTAAACCTTCCCTTAACTACATGTTAGTCACCCCTCTGGTAGGCCTAAGCGCAGGGTGCATTGTAGGTATAAGGTAGGACATGCCCTGATGTGTGTGGCATGTCTTAGTAGTGAATTACAGCCATTTTCGTTTTTCACTATTGAAGGCTACCTGCTCTCCATAGGCCAGAATGGGCTGCTGGGATCGCTACACGCTGTGACCCCAGTGGACTCAGAGAGCCTGGTAGAACGTCATGTTTAGTATGCCTGAACTCGGGATAATAAAATACATCTTTTAGTAAAGGTTATTTTAATATCCTGGGTTTGCAAATGCTACTTTTAGAAAGTTAGCCTTTGCGTGCCTGACCATCTCAGTCCGCCTCTGCTGTGTGTGTGTGTGTCCTGCCTAGCAACAGTACAGGAGCAGGGCTGGGGGATTCCAGGAGACAGGTTGGCTGCCAGGTGGTGGGTAGAGAGATTACACCAGGATGGGTGGGAGGAGTGCACCCTGACTCTTGAATAGACCTGTGCTCTGCCACCACAAAGCCGGCGCCGCCCCCTGTGGAGCGGCTGATGTCTCTGCCCTGCTGCTGAAAGGAACAAGCCGAGTCACCACAACAGAGTGCTCCAAAACTGGACTGAGCCAGGCCCAGGCCCCCTGGCGCTAAAGAACAAAAGAATCCCTGTATAAAAGTAGGAGCCTGGCTCCTAAGAAATCAGATCCAGATTGAACCACAAAGGAACTCTGCCCGACTAGAAGGACCTGGAAGAAGCTGAAGGAGGAGTAACTTTCCCTGACCTAAGGGACTGGCCTGCAGTAGGTGCCTTGCTGAGGAAGGAGAGGAAAAGACTGAAAGAGACTTTGCACTTTGTTTTCAACTATCTCCAAGGGCTTGGAAGAAGAGCTTGCCCCCTGAACTGAACCCCAGGACCAGTGGGTTCACCGTGTCTCCGCTCGTCTGAGAATTCGAGCCGTGTGCTTTCTCCCGCCGGAGTGCCCTGCGCACCTTCGCATCCCTCCTAGGGCCGTGACACCCAGAAGCCTGGCCGCCTCCACTCGCCGAGAGCCCCGCTCTACCTGAGTCGCTCTGGACCCATCGAGTCTGGCCGCCCCGCTTCCCTGTCACCTGCCTGCTACTGGAGCGCGCTTGGTGCCCTCTCGCCCTCCCGCCGGATTTCTAGTGGGGAAGTGAAATCCAGCCTCGGACGGCCGCCCGTACGTCGTAACGTATCCGGCCGCCCCGCTTCACCTCCCAGCCTGAGTCTGACCGTGCCGCCCTCCGCAGTGACCTCCCGCACAGTCCGTGTCGGAGGCCCTGGGCCGCACCTGTCTACCGAGAGCCGCCCGCTGAATTCTTGATCCGGAAGACCCACGAGGTGCAGAACCTGCATCTCCCCTGAAGACTCGTCCAACCACATCGCACGTTCCCAGGTACAGTGAACTCTCTATCGGACTCGGGGTCCGCAACGTTCTGATTTCCCCGTATCACTGTATCCCGGGTACGCTGCGCATCACCGTGACTGGACCGACTCAACCGAGCCCTGTGAAGCGCTCGTGAACGAATAAGTTACCAAAGACAAGAACAGTGCCTAATCATCATCTTGTGGCTTCCCTTTCGCGACCGTTATTGATGGTCTTGTACATGCCTGCGTAACAAAGAATCTTTTATATAAAGCATCCGTATTTTTGATACAACTTACGCCTGGTGTCCGTTTGTGGGGGATCATTGTGGTTTACTGTGTGTGATCATAAATGCTTAACTGACTAGCGCCCTGAAGTTTAGCCCTGACTGCTCGCGCCACACTACCTATAGGGTGAGCAGGGGTTGTTCTGAGGGGGTAACTCTCTCGCCCTGAATAGAAGAAGGGACCACTGCTTGTCACAAGTACCTACCTGTGCCAACTAGGGGTCCCCCATTCTAACAACCACCATCATGTCCACCACCATGTCCACGTCCAACACCACCACCATGTCCACCACCACCACCACATCCACCACCACCACCATGTCCACCACCATGTCCACCACCACCACATCCACCACCACGTCCACCACCACGTCCACCACCACCACATACACCACCATGTCCAAAACCACCACCACCACGTCCACCACCATGTCCACTACGACCACATCTACCACCACCATGCCCACAACCACCACCACCACGCCCACCACCACGCCCACACCCACCACCATGTTCACCACCACCAACACGTCCACCACCACGTCCACCACCACCACATCCACCACCAAGGCCACCACCACCATATCCACCACCAACATGTCCACCACCACCACCATGTCCTCCACCACAATGTCCTCCACAACAACCACATCCACCACCACCACCATGACCTCGTCCACCACCACGTCCACCATCAAAACCACCACGTCCACCACCATGTCCACCACCACCACATCCACCATCACCACATCCACCACCACCATTTCCCCCACCACCACATCCACCACCATGTCCACCACCACGTCCACTACCACCATGTCCACCACCACCACGTCCACCACCACCACATCCACCACCATGTCCACCACCACCACGTCCACCACCACATCCACCACCACATTCACAACCACCACCTCCACGTCCACCACGATATCCACCACCACGTCCACCACCACAACCACGCCCATCACCACCATGCCCACCACCACCACACCAACCACCACCACGTCCACTACCACCATGTCCACCACCACCACGTACACCACCACCATGTCAACCACCAACAAGGCCACCAACATTTCCACCACCACCACATCCACCACCACTTCCACCACCACAGTGTCCTCCACCACCACCACGTCCACCACCCTGTTCACCACCACCACCACATCCATCACCATGTCCACAACCACCATCACCATATCCACCACCACCACCACCACATCCACCACCACGACCAACTCCGCCACCACGTCCACCACGTCCACCACGTCCACCACCACACCCACCACCACCACATCTACCACCATGTCCACCACCACCATGCCCTCCATCACCACCATGTCCACCACCACCATGTCCACCACCACGTCCATCACCACCACATACACCACCATGTCCACCACCACCACCACATCCAGCACCACCACCATGTCCACCACCACCCTGTCCACCACCACCACGTCCACAACCACCACCACGTCCACCACCACCATGTCCACCACTACCACATCCACCACCACCACATCCACCACCACCACATCCACCACCACCATGTCCACCACTACATCCACCACCACGTCCACCACCACATCCACCACAACGTCCACCACCACCACATCTACCACCACCATGTCCATCACCACCACATCCACCACCACCACCACACCCACCACCACCATGTCTACCACCATGTCCACCACCACCCCCACGTGTACCACCACCACACCCACCACCACCGCGTCCACCACTAAAACGTCCACCACCACCACATCCACCACCACGTCCTCAACCAACAAGGCCACCACCATATCCACCATCACCACGTCCACGACCACCACACCCACCACAACGTTCACCACCACCACCATGTCCACCACCACGTCCACCACCACCACCACCACGTTCATCACCACATCCACCACCACCACATCCACCCCCATGTCCACAACCACCACCATGTCCACCACCACGTCCACCACCACCACATCCACCACCATGTCCAAAACCACCACCATGTCCACCACTACAACCACATCCACCACCATGTCCACCACCACAACCACCACGTCCACCACCATATCCACCACCACGTCCACCACATTCACCACCATGTTCACCACCACCACCATATCCACCACCACCACATCAACCACCACCACGTCAACCACCACCACATCCACCACCACATCCACCACCACCACATCCACCACCACCACCACGTTCATCACCACCACGTTCACCACCATCATGTCCACCACCACCATGTCCACCACCACAATGTCCACCACCACCACATGCACCACCACGTCCACCACCACCAAGTCCACCATCACCATCACCATGTCAACCACCAGGTCCACCACCACCATGTCCACCACCACCACATCCACCACCACCACGCCCTCCATCACCACCATGTCCACCACCACCACATCCACCACATCCACCACCACCACATCCACCACCACCACGTCCACCACCACCATGTCCACCACCACGTCCACCACCATGTTCACCACAACCACACCCACCACCACGTCCACCACCATGTCCACCACCACGTCCATCACCATGTCCACCACCACCACCACGTCCACCACCACCACATCCACCACCATGTCCACCACCATCATGTCCACCACCATGTCCACGTCCAACACCACCACCATGTCCACCACCACCACCACATCCACCACCACCAAGTCCACCACCTCATCCACGTCCACAACCACCACATCCACCACCATGTCCACCACCACGTCCACCACCACCACATCCACCACCATGTCCACCACCACGTCCACCACCACCAAATACACCACCATGTCCAAAACCACCACCACCACATCCACCACCATGTCCACTACGACCACATCCACCACCACCATGCCCACAACCATGACCACCACCACCACGCCCACCACCACCACGCCCACACCCACCACCACGTTCACCACCACCAACACGTCCACCACCACTTCCACCACCATGTCCTTATCCACCACCACGTCCACCACCACCACATCCACCACCAAGGCCACCACCATATCCACCACCAACATGTCCACCACCACCACCATGTCCTCCACCACAATGTCCTCTACAACAACCACATCCACCACCACCACCATGACCTCGTCCACCACCACGTCCACCATCAAAACCACCATGTCCACCACCACGTCCACCACCACCATGTCCACCACCACCACATCCACCACCACCATGTCCCCCACCACCACATCCACCACCATGTCCACCACCACCATGTCCACCACCACCACGTCCACCACCACCACATCCACCACCATGTCCACCACCACCACGTCCACCACCACATCCACCACCATGTCCACAACCACCACCTCCACGTCCACCACGATATCCACCACCACGTCCACCACCACAACCACGCCCATCACTACCACACCCACCACCACCACACCAACCACCACCACGTCCACTACCACCATGTCCACCACCACCACGTACACCACCACCATGTCCACCACCATGTCAACCACCAACAAGGCCACCACCATTTCCACCACCACCACATCCACCACCACTTCCACCACCACAGTGTCCTCCACCACCACCACGTCCACCACCCTGTTCACCACCACCACCACATCCATCACCATGTCCACAACCACCACCACCACATCCACCACCACCACATCCACCACCATGACCAACACCGCCACCACGTCCACCACGTCCACCACCACACCCACCACCACCACATCCACCACCATGTCCACCACCACCATGCCCTCCATCACCACCATGTCCACCACCACCATGTCCACCACCACGTCCATCACCACCACATACACTACCATGTCCACCACCACCACCACATCCAGCATCACCACCATGTCCACCACCACCATGTCCACCACCACCACGTCCACAACCACCACCACGTCCACCACCACCATGTCCACCACTACCACATCCACCACCACCACATCCACCACCACCACGTCCACCACCACCATGTCCACCACCACATCCACCACCACGTCCACCACCACATCCACCACCATGTCCACCATATCCACCACCACCATGTCCACCACCACCACGTCCACCACCACCACCACAACCACCACCACCATGTCTACCACCATGTCCACCACCACCCCCACATGCACCACCACCACACCCACCACCACCGCGTCCACCACTACAACGTCCACCACCACCACATCCACCACCACGTCCTCTACCAACAAGGCCACCACCATATCCACCATCACCACGTCCACTACCACCACACCCACCACAACGTTCACCACCACCACCACGTCCACCACCACGTCCACCACGTCCACCACCACCACGTTCATCACCACATCCACCACCACCACATCCACCACGATGTCCACAACCACCACCATGTCCACCACCACGTCCACCACCACCACATCCACCACCATGTCCAAAACCACCACCATGTCCACCACTACAACCACATCCACCACCATGTCCACCACCACAACCACCACGTCCACCACCACATCCACCACCATGTCCACCACATTCACCACCATGTCCACCACCACCACCATGTCCACCACCACAACGTCCACCACCACATCCACCACCACCACATCCACCACCACCACCACGTTCATCACCACCATGTTTACCACCACCATGTCCACCACCACCATGTCCACCACCACAATGTCCACCACCACCACATGCACCACCACGTCCACCACCACCACGCCCTCCATCATCACCATGTCCACCACCACCACGTCCACCACATCCACCACCACCACATCCACCACCACCACGTCCACCACCACGCCCACCACCACCATGTCTACCACCACGTCCACCGACATGTTCATCACAACCACACCCACCACCACGTCCACCACCATGTCCACCACCACGTCCATCACCATGTCCACCACCACCACGTCCACCACCACCACATCCACCACCATGTCCACCACCATCATGTCCACCACCATGTCCATGTCCAACACCACCACCATGTCCACCACCACCACCACATCCACCACCACCAAGTCCACCACCTCATCCACATCCACAACCACCACATCCACCACCACCACCATGTCCACCACCACGTCCACCACCACCACATCCACCACCATGTCCACCACCACGTCCACCACCACCACATACACCACCATGTCCAAAACCACCACCACCACGTCCACCACCATGTCCACTATGACCACATCCACCACCACCATGCCCACAACCACGACCACCACCACCACGCCCACCACCACCACGCCCACACCCACCACCACGTTCACCACCACCAACACGTCCACCACCACTTCCACCACCATGTCCTTATCCACCACCACATCCACCACCACCACATCCACCACCAAGGCCACCACCACCACCATATCCACCACCAACATGCCCACCACCACCACCATGTCCTCCATCACAATGTCCTCCACAACAACCACATCCACCACCACCACCATGACCTCGTCCACCACCATGTCCACCATCAAAACCACCACGTCCACCACCACCACGTCCACCACCACCACATCCACCACCACCATGTCCCCCACCACCACATCCACCACCATGTCCACCACCATGTCCACTACCACCATGTCCACCACCACCACGTCCACCACCACCACATCCACCACCATGTCCACCACCACCACGTCCACCACCATATCCACCACCACGTCCACAACCACCACCTCCACGTCCACCACAATATCCACCACCACGTCCACCACCACAACCACGCCCATCACCACCACGCCCACCACCACCACACCAACCACCACCACGTCCACTACCACCATGTCCACCACCACCACGTACACCACCACCATGTCCACCACCATGTCAACCACCAACAAGGCCACCACCATTTCCACCACCACCACATCCACCACCACTTCCCCCACCACAGTGTCCTCCACCACCACCACATCCACCACCCTGTTCACCACCACCACCACATCCACCACCACCACATCCACCACCACGACCAACACCGCCACCACGTCCACCACATCCACCACCACACCCACCACCACCACATCCACCACCATGTCCACCACCACCATGCCCTCCATCACCACCATGTCCACCACCACCATGTCTACCACCACATCCATCACCACCACATACACCACCATGTCCACCACCACCACCACATCCAGCACCACCACCATGTCCACCACCACCATGTCCACCACCACCATGTCCACAACCACCACCACGTCCACCACCACCATGTCCACCACTACCACATCCACCACCACCACATCCACCACCACCACATCCACCACCACCATGTCCACCACCACGTCCACCACCACCACATCCACAACCACCACCACGTCCACCACCACAACCATGTCCACTACAACATCCACCACCACGTCCACAACCACCACCACCACCACGTTCACCACCACATCCACCGCCATGTCCACCAACACCACGTCCACAACCACCATGTCCTCCACCACCACCACGTCCACCACCACCATCACGTCCACCTCCACCATGACATCCACCACCACCACCATGTCCACCACATTCACCACCATGTCCACCACCACCACCATGTTCACCACTACCACATCCACCACATCAACCACCACCACGTCAACCACCACCACGTCCACCACCACATCCACCACCACCATGTCCATCACCACCATGTCTACCACCACAACGTCCACCACCACCACATGCACCACCATGTCCACCACCACCAAGTCCACCACCACCACATCCACCACCACCACGCCCTCCATCACCACCATGTCCACCACCACTATGTCCACCACATCCACCACCACCACATCCACCACCACCACATCCACCATGTCCACCACCACCATGTCCACCACCACGTCCACCACCATGTTTACCACAACCACACCCACCACCACGTCCACCACCATGTCCACCACCACGTCCATCACCATGTCCACCACTACCACCACATCCACCACCACCACATCCACCACCATGTCCACCACCATCATGTCCACCACCATGTCCACGTCCAACACCACCACCATGTCCACCACCACCACATCCACCACCACCAAGTCCACCACCACGTCCACATCCACAACCACCACATCCACCACCACCACCATGTCCACCACCACGTCCACCACATCCACCACCACATCCACCACCACGTCCACCACCACCACATACACCACCATGTCCAAAACCACCACCACCACGTCCACCACCATGTCTACTACCACCACATCCACCACCACCACCATGCCCACAACCATGACCACCATCACCACGCCCACCACCACCATGCCCACACCCACCACCACGTTCACCACCACCACCACGTCCACCACCACTTCCACCACCATGTCCACCACCATGTACTTATCCACCACCACGTCCACAACAACCACATCCACCACCACCACCACCACCACGACCTCATCCACCACCACATCCACCATCAAAACCACCACATCCACCACCACCATGTCCACCATGTCCACCACCACCACATCCACCACCACCATGTTCCCCACCACCACATCCACCACCATGTCCACCACCACGTCCACTACCACCACGTCCACTACCACCATGTCCACCACCACCACGTCCACCACCACCACATCCACCACCACCACGTCCCCCACCACCACATCCACCACCATGTCCACCACCACCACGTCCACCACCACATCCACCACCACGTCCACAACCACCACCTCCACGTCCACCACGATATCCACCACCACGTCTACCACCACAACCACGCCCACCACCACCACGCCTACCACCACCACACCAACCACCACCAAGTCCACTACCACCACGTCCACCACCACCACGTACACCACCACCATGTCCACCACCATGTCAACCACCCACAAGGCCACCACCATTTCCATCACCACCACTTCCACCACCACAGTGTCCTCCACCACCACCACGTCCACCACCATGTTCACCACCACCACCACATCCACCACCATGTCCACAACCACCACCACCACATCCACCACCACCATTACCACATCCACCACCAAGTCCAACACCGGCACCACGTCCACCACGTCCACCACCATGCCTACCACCACCACATCCACCACCACGTCCACCACCACCATGCCCTCCATCACCACCATGTTCATCACCACCATGTCCACCACCACATCCATCACCACCACATCCACCACCACCACATACACCACCATGTCCACCACTACCACCACATCCAGCACCACCACCATGTCCACCACCACCATGTCCACCACCACCATGTCCACCACCACCACGTCCACAACCACCACCACGTCCACCACCACCATGTCCACCACCACCATGTCCACCACCACCATGTCCACCACCACCAAGTCCACCACAACCACCACGTCCACCACCACCACATCCACAACCACCACCACGTCCACCACCACAAACATGTCCACCACAACATCCACCACCACGTCCACAACCACCACCACGTTCACCACCACATCCATCGCCACGTCCACCAACACCACGTCCACAACCACCATGTCATCCACCACCACCACCATCACGTCCACCTCCACCATGACATCCACCACCATCACCATGCCCAACCCCACCACGCCCACCACCAACACGTCCACCACCATGTCTACCACCACCACGTCCACCACCACTACCACCACCATGTCCACCACTTCCACCACCACGTCCAACACCACCATGTCCACCACTACAACCACATCCACCACCATGTCCACCACCACAACCACCACGTCCACCACCACATCCACCACCATGTCCACAACATTCACCACCATGTCCACCACCACCACCATGTCCACCACCACCACATCCACCACATCAACCACCACCACATCAACCACCACCACGTCCACCACCACATCCACCACCACCATGTCCACCACCACATCCAACACATCCACCACCACCACCACGTTCACCACCACCATGTCCACCACCACCATGTCCACCATCACTAAGTCCACCACCACAACGTCCACCACCACCACATGCACCACCACATCCACCACCACCATGTCCACCACCACCACCACCATGTCCTCCACCAGGTCCACCACCACCATGTCCACCACCACCACATCCACCACCACCACGCCCTCCATCACCACCATGTCCACCACATCCACCACGTCCACTACCACATCCACCACCACCACATCCACCACCACCACATCCACCACCACCACGTCCCCCACCACCACATCCACCACCATGTCCACCACCACCACGTCCACCACCACATCCACCACCACGTCCACAACCACCACCTCCACGTCCACCACGATATCCACCACCACGTCTACCACCACAACCACGCCCACCACCACCACGCCTACCACCACCACACCAACCACCACCAAGTCCACTACCACCATGTCCACCACCACCACGTACACCACCACCATGTCCACCACCATGTCAACCACCCACAAGGCCACCACCATTTCCATCACCACCACTTCCACCACCACAGTGTCCTCCACCACCACCACGTCCACCACCATGTTCACCACCACCACCACATCCACCACCATGTCCACAACCACCACCACCACATCCACCACCACCATTACCACATCAACCACCAAGTCCAACACCGGCACCACGTCCACCACGTCCACCACCATGCCTACCACCACCACATCCACCACCACGTCCACCACCACCATGCCCTCCATCACCACCATGTTCATCACCACCATGTCCACCACCACATCCATCACCACCACATCCACCACCACCACATACACCACCATGTCCACCACTACCACCACATCCAGCACCACCACCATGTCCACCACCACCATGTCCACCACCACCATGTCCACCACCACCACGTCCACAACCACCACCACGTCCACCACCACCATGTCCACCACCACCATGTCCACCACCACCATGTCCACCACCACCAAGTCCACCACAACCACCACGTCCACCACCACCACATCCACAACCACCACCACGTCCACCACCACAAACATGTCCACCACAACATCCACCACCAAGTCCACAACCACCACCACGTTCACCACCACATCCATCGCCACGTCCACCAACACCACGTCCACAACCACCATGTCATCCACCACCACCACCATCACGTCCACCTCCACCATGACATCCACCACCATCACCATGCCCAACCCCACCACGCCCACCACCAACACGTCCACCACCATGTCTACCACCACCACGTCCACCACCACTACCACCACCATGTCCACCACTTCCACCACCACGTCCAACACCACCATGTCCACCACTACAACCACATCCACCACCATGTCCACCACCACAACCACCACGTCCACCACCACATCCACCACCATGTCCACAACATTCACCACCATGTCCACCACCACCACCATGTCCACCACCACCACATCCACCACATCCACCACATCAACCACCACCACATCAACCACCACCACGTCCACCACCACATCCACCACCACCATGTCCACCACCACATCCAACACATCCACCACCACCACCACGTTCACCACCACCATGTCCACCACCACCATGTCCACCATCACTAAGTCCACCACCACAACGTCCACCACCACCACATGCACCACCACATCCACCACCACCATGTCCACCACCACCACCACCATGTCCTCCACCAGGTCCACCACCACCATGTCCACCACCACCACGTCCACCACCACCACGCCCTCTATCACCACCATGTCCACCACATCCACCACGTCCACTACCACATCCACCACCACCACATCCACCACCACCACATCCACCATGTCCACAATCACCACCATGCCCACCACCACCATGTCCACCACCATGTCCACCACCACGTTCACCACACCAACCACCACCAAGTCCACTAACACCACGTCCACCACCACCACGTACACCACCACCATGTCCACCACCATGTCAACCACCCACAAGGCCACCACCATTTCCATCACCACCACTTCCACCACCACAGTGTCCTCCACCACCACCACGTCCACCACCATGTTCACCACCACCACCACATCCACCACCATGTCCACAACCACCACCACCACATCCACCACCACCATTACCACATCCACCACCAAGTCCAACACCGGCACCACGTCCACCACGTCCACCACCATGCCTACCACCACCACATCCACCACCACGTCCACCACCACCATGCCCTCCATCACCACCATGTTCATCACCACCATGTCCACCACCACATCCATCACCACCACATCCACCACCACCACATACACCACCATGTCCACCACTACCACCACATCCAGCACCACCACCATGTCCACCACCACCATGTCCACCACCACCATGTCCACCACCACCACGTCCACAACCACCACCACGTCCACCACCACCATGTCCACCACCACCATGTCCACCACCACCATGTCCACCACCACCAAGTCCACCACAACCACCACGTCCACCACCACCACATCCACAACCACCACCACGTCCACCACCACAAACATGTCCACCACAACATCCACCACCACGTCCACAACCACCACCACGTTCACCACCACATCCATCGCCACGTCCACCAACACCACGTCCACAACCACCATGTCATCCACCACCACCACCATCACGTCCACCTCCACCATGACATCCACCACCATCACCATGCCCAACCCCACCACGCCCACCACCAACACGTCCACCACCATGTCTACCACCACCACGTCCACCACCACTACCACCACCATGTCCACCACTTCCACCACCACGTCCAACACCACCATGTCCACCACTACAACCACATCCACCACCATGTCCACCACCACAACCACCACGTCCACCACCACATCCACCACCATGTCCACAACATTCACCACCATGTCCACCACCACCACCATGTCCACCACCACCACATCCACCACATCAACCACCACCACATCAACCACCACCACGTCCACCACCACATCCACCACCACCATGTCCACCACCACATCCAACACATCCACCACCACCACCACGTTCACCACCACCATGTCCACCACCACCATGTCCACCATCACTAAGTCCACCACCACAACGTCCACCACCACCACATGCACCACCACATCCACCACCACCATGTCCACCACCACCACCACCATGTCCTCCACCAGGTCCACCACCACCATGTCCACCACCACCACGTCCACCACCACCACGCCCTCCATCACCACCATGTCCACCACATCCACCACGTCCACTACCACATCCACCACCACCACATCCACCACCACCACATCCACCATGTCCACAATCACCACCATGCCCACCACCACCATGTCCACCACCATGTCCACCACCACGTTCACCACAACCATGCCCACCACCACGTCCACCACCATGTCCACCACCACATCCATCACCATGTCCACCACCACGTCCACCACTACCACATCCACCAACATGTCCACCACCATTATGTCCACCACCACCACGTCCACCACCACCAAGTCCGCCACCAGGTCCACGTCCACAACCACCACATCCACCACCACCACCATGTCCACCACCACATCTACCACCACCACATCCACCACCACGTCCATCACCACACCCACCACCACCACGTCTACCACAATGTCCAAAACCACCACTACCACGTCCACCACCACGTCCACTACCACCACATCCACCACCACCATGCCCACCACCACGACCACCACCACCACGCCCACCACCACCACGCCCACACCCACCACCACATTCACCACCACCACCACATCCACCACCACTTCCACCACCACGTCCACCACCATGTCCTCATCCACAACCACGTCCACCACCACCACATCCACCACCAAGGCCATCACCACTACCATATCCACCACCAACATGTCTACCACCACCACCACCACCATGTCCTCCACAACAACCACATCCACCACCATGACCTCGTCCACCACCGCGTCCACCATCAAAACCACCACGTCCACCACCACCACATCCACCACCACCACGTCCACCACCACCACATCCACCACCACCACGCACCCCACCACCACATCCACCACCACATCTACCACCACCACATCCACCACGATGTCCACCACCATCATGTCCACCACCATGTCCACGTCCACCACCACCACCATTTCCACCACCACATCCACTACCACCAAGTACAGCACCATGTCCACAACCACCACCACATCCACCACCACCACCACGTCTACCACCACGCCCACCACCACCATGCCCACACCCACCACCACATTCATCACCACCACCACTTCCACCACCACTTCCACCACCACATCCACGACCATGTCCTCATCCACCACCACGTCCACCACCACCACATCCACCACCAAGGCCACCACCACCACCATATCCACCACCAACATGTCTACCACCACCAACACCACCATGTCCTCCACCACCATGTCCTCCACAACAACCACATCCACCACCACGACCTCGTCCACCACCGCGTCCACCATCAAAACCACCACGTCCACCACCACCACATTCACCACCACCACGTCCACCACCACCACATCCACCACCACCACGCACCCCACCACCACGTCCACCACGATGTCCACCACCATCATCTCCACCACCATGTCCACGTCCACCACCACCACCATTTCCACCACCACATCCACCACCACCAAGTACAGCACCACATCCACATCCACAACCACCACCACATCCACCACCACCACCATGTCCACCACCACGTCCACCACCATATTCACAACCACCACCACCATGTCCACCACCACATCCACCACCACCACATCCACCACCACCACGTCCACCACCACCATCACATCCACCTCAACCATGATGTCCACCACCACCATGTCCACCACCACCACATCCACCACCACCATGCCCACGCCACCACCACCATGTCCACCACCATGTCTACCACCACCATGTCCACCACCACCATGTCCACCAAGTCCACCACCACGTCCACCACCACCACTTCTACCACCACTATGTCCACCACTACAACCACAAACACCACCACCATGTCCACCACCACATCCACCACCACGTCCACCACCATGTCCACTACGTCGACCATGTCCACCACCACCACTACGTCCACAACCACCACGTCCACCACCACATCAACCACCACCATGTCAATCACCACCACATCCTCCACCACCACGTCCACCACCATCATGTCCACCACCACATCCACCACCACCACATCCACCACCATGTCCACCACCACCAAGTCCACCACCACCACCACACTCACCACCACCACGTCCACCACCACGTCCACCACCACCATGTCCACCACCACATCCACCACCACCACATCCACCACCATTCCACCACCACGTCCACCACCACCACATCCACCACCACCACGTCCCCCACCACCACATCCACCACCACCACGCACTCCACCACCACGTCCACCACGATGTCCACCACCATCATCTCCACCACCATGTCCACGTCCACCACCACTACCATTTCCACCTCCACATTCACCACCACCAAGTACAGCACCACGTCCACATCCACAACCACCACCACATCCACCACCACCACCATGTCCACCACCACGTCCACCACCATATCCACAACCACCACCACCATGTCCACCACCACATCCACCACCACCACATCCACCACCACCACGTCCACCACCACCATGCCCACCACCACCACCACATCCACCACGACCATCACATCCACCTCCACCATGATGTCCACCACCCCCATGTCCACCACCACCACATCCACCACCACCATGCCCACGCCACCACCACCACGTCCACCACCATGTCTACCACCACCATGTCCACCACCACCATGTCCACCAAGTCCACCACCACGTCCACCACCACCACTTCTACCACCACTATGTCCACCACTACAACCACAAACACCACCACCACCATGTCCACCACCACAACCACCACATCCACCACCACGTATACCACCATGTCCACTACGTCGACCATGTCCACCACCACCACTACGTCCACAACCACCACGTCCACCAACACATCAACCACCACCATGTCAACCACCACCACATCCTCCACCACCACGTCCACCACCACCATGTCCACCACCACATCCACCACCACCACATCCACCACCATGTCCACCACCACATCCACCACCACCACGTCCACCACCACCAAGTCCACCACCACCACCACGTCCACCACCACCACCACACTCACCACCACCACGTCTACCACTACAACGTCCACCACCACCACATCCACCACCACGTCCTCCACCAAAAAGGCCACCACCATATCCACCATCACCACGTCCACCACCACCACACCCACCACAACGTTCACCACCACCACCTCATCCACCACCACCACCACAACGTTCATCACCACATCCACCACCACCACATCCACCACCACGTCCACAACCACCACCACATCCACCACCATGTCCACTACCACCACATCCACCACCATGTCCAAAACCACCACCATGTCCACCACTACAACCCCATCCACCACCATGTCCACCACTACAACCACCACGTCCACCACCACATCCACCACCATGTCCACCACATTCACCACCATATCCACCACCACCACCATGTCCACCACCACCACATTCACCACATCAACCACCACCACGTCAACCACCACCACATCCACCACCACATCCACCACCACCATGTCCACCACCACCACATCCACCACCACCACGTCCACCAACACCACCACATTCACCACCACCACGTTCACCACCACCATGTCCACCACCACCATGTCCACCACCACCACAACGTCCACCACCACCACATGCACCACCACGTCCACCACCACCAAGTCCTCCACCACCATCACCATGTCCTCCACCAGGTCCACCACCACCATGTCCACCACCACCACATCCACTACCACCACGACCTCCATCACCACCATGTCTACCACCACCACATCCACCACCACCACTTCCACCACCATGCCCACCACCACCACGTCCACCACCATGTTCACCACAACCACACCCACCACCACGTCCACCACCATGTCCACCACCACGTCCATCACCATGTCCACCACCACTACCACGTCCACCACCACCACATCCACCACCATGTCCACCACCATCATGTCCACCACCATGTCCACGTCCAACACCACCACCATTTCCACCACCACCACCACATCCACCACCACCAAGTCCACCACCACATCCACGTCCACAACCACCACATCCACCACCACCATGTCCACCACCACGTCCACCACCACCACATCCACCACCACGTCCACCACCACGTCCACCACCACCACATACACCACCATGTCCTAAACCACCACCACCACGTCCACCACCATGTCCACTACCACCACATCCACCACCACCATGCCCACAACCATGCCCACCACCACCACGCCCACCACCACCACACCCACACCCACCACCGCGTTCACCACCACTACCACATCCACCACCACTTCCACCACCACGTCCAACACCACCACATCCACCACCAAGGCCACCACCATATCCACCACCATGTCCACCACCACCAACACCACCATGTCCTCCACCACAATGTCCTCCACAACAACCACATCCACCACCACGACCTCGTCCACCACCACATCCACCATCAAAACCACCATGTCCACCACCACCACGTCCACCAGCACCACATCCACCACCACCACATCCACCACCACCATGTCCCCCACCACCACATCCACCACCATGTCCACCACCACATCCACTACCACCATGTCCACCACCACCACGTCCACCACCACCACATCCACCACCACCACGTCCCCACCACCATATCCACCACCATGTCCACCACCACCACGTCCACCACCACATCCACCACCACGTCCACAACCACCACCTCCACGTCCACCACGATATCTACCACCACGTCCACCACCACAACCATGCCCACCACGCCCACCACCACCACACCAACCACCACCACGTCCACTACCACCATGTCCACCACCACCACGTACACCACCACCATGTCCACCACCATGTCAACCACCAACAAGGCCACCACCATTTCCACCACCACCACGTCCACCACCACTTCCACCACCACAGTGTCCTCCACCACCACCATGTCCACCACCATGTTCACCACCACCACCACATCCACCACCATGTCCACAACCACCACCACCACATCCACCACCACATCCACCACCACCATGCCCACCCCCACCACTACCACGTCCACCACCATGTCCACCACCACCACCACGTCCATCACTACAACCACATCCACCACCACCACCATGTCCACAACCACCACATCCACCACCACGTTCACCACATCCACCACCATGTCCACCACCACCACTACGTCCACAACCGCCACGTCCACCACCGCATCAACCACCACGTCAACCACCAGCACATTCACCACGTCCACCACCACCACCACATCCACCACCACCACTTCCACCACCACCACTTCCACCACCACCACATCCACCACCACCATGTCCACCACCACCACATCCACCACCACCATATCCACCACCAGGTCCACCACCACCATGTCCACCACCACCACGTCCACCACCAGGTCCACCACCACCATGTCCACCACCACCACATACACCGTCACGTCCACCACGACCACGTCCAGCACCACCACCATGTCCACCACCACCATGTACACCACCACCATGCCCATCACCACTATATCCACAACCACTACCACGTCCACCACCATCACCACGTCCACCACCACCACCTCCACCACCATCTACACCACGTCCACCCCCATGTCCACTACCACATCCACCACCACCACGTCCACCACCACCACGTCCACCACCACATTCACCACCACGACGTCCACCACCACAACGTCCACCACCACCATGTCCACCCCCATGTCAACCACCAACAAGGCCACCACCATTTCCACGACCACTACGTCCACCACCACTTCCACCACCACAGTGTCCTCCACCACCACCACGTCCACCACCATGTTTACCACCACTACATCGACCATGTCCACCACTACATCCAAAACCACCACGTCCACCACCACATCAACCACCACCATGTCAACCACCACCACATCCACCACCACCACGTCCACCACCACCATGTCCACCACCACATCCACCACCACGTCTATCACCACATCCACCACCACGTCCACCACCATCACATCCACCAACACCATGTCCACCACCACCACGTCCACCACCACCACCACACCCACCACCACCATGTCCACCACCATGTCCACCACCACCTCCACGTGCACCACCACCACACCCACCACCACCGCGTCCACCACTACAACGTCCACCACCACCACATCCACCACCACGTCCTCCACCAACAAGGCCACCACCATATCCACCATCACCACGTCCACCACCACCACACCCACCACAACGTTCACCACCACCACCATGTCCACCAACACGTCCACAACCACCACCTCCACGTCCACCACAATATCCACTACCACATCCACCACCACAACCACGCCCATCACCACCATGCCCACCACCACCACACCAACCACCACCACGTCCACTACCACCATGTCCACCACCACCACGTACACCACCACCATGTCCACCACCATGTCAACCACCAACAAGGCCACCACTATTTCCACCACCACCACATCCACCACCACTTCCCCCACCACAGTGTCCTCCACCACAACCACGTCCACCACCCTGTTCACCACCACCACCACATCCATCACCATGTCCACAACCACCACCACCACATCCACCACCACCACCACCACATCCACCACCACGACCAACACCGCCACCATGTCCACCACATCCACCACCACACCCACCACCACCACATCCAACACCATGTCCACCACCACCATGCCCTCCATCACCACCATGTCCACCACCACCATGTCCACCACCACGTCCATCACCACCACATACACCACCATGTCCACCACCACCACCACATCCAGCACCACCACCATGTCCACCACCACCATGTCCACCACCACCACGTCCACAACCACCACCACGTCCACCACCACCATGTCCACCACTACCACATCTACCACCACCACATCCACCACCACCATGTCCACCATCACGTCCACCACCACCACATCCACAACCACCACCACGTCCACCACCACAACCATGTCCACCACAACATCCACCACCACGTCCACAACCACCACCACCACCACGTTCACCACCTCATCCACCGCCACGTCCACCAACACCACGTCCACAACCACCATGTCATTCACCACCACCACGTCCACCACCACCATCACGTCCACCTCCACCATGACATCCACCACCACCACCATGTCCACCACATTCACCACCATGTCCACCACCACCACCATGTTCACCACCACCACATCCACCACATCAACCACCACCACGTCAACCACCACGTCCACCACCACATCCACCACCACCATGTCCACCACCACCATGTCCACCACCACAATGTCCACCACCACCACATGCACCACCACGTCCACCACCACCATGCCCACCACCACCACCAAGTCCACCACCACCATCACGTCCACCTCCACCACGATGTCCACCACCACTATGTCCACCACCACCACGTCCACCACCACCATGCCCATGCCCACCACCACCACATCCACCACCATGTCTACCACCACCATGTCCACCACCACCATGTCCACCAAGTCCACCACCACGTCCACCACCACCACTTCTACCACCACTATGTCCACCACTACAACCACATCCACCACCATGTCCACCACCACAACCACCACATCCACCACCACGTCCACCACCATGTCCACTATGTCGACCATGTCCACCACCACCACTACGTCCACAACCACCATGTCCAACACCACATCAACCACCACCATGTCAACCACCCCCACATCCACCACCACCACGTCCACCACCACCATGTCCACCACCACATCCACCACCACCACCACCACGTCCACCACCACCACGTCCACTACCACCATGCCCACTACCACCACGTCCACCACCACCACTACACCCACCACCACCACGTCCACCACCATGTCCACCACCACCACCACCCCCACATGCACCACCACCACACCCACCACCACGTCCACCACTACAATGTCCACCACCACCACATCCACCACCACGTCCTCTACCAACAAGGCCACCACCATATCCACCATCACCACGTCCACCACCACCACACCCACCACAACGTTCTCCACCACCACCACATCCACCACCACATCCACCACCACCACGTTCACCACCACATCCACCACCACCACATCCACCACCACGTCCACAACCACCACCACGTCCACCACCACGTCCACCACCACCACATCCACCACCATGTCCAAAACCACCACCATGTCCACCACTACAACCACATCCACCACCATGTCCACCACCACAACCACCACGTCCACCACCACATCCACCACCATGTCCACCACATTCACCACCATGTCCACCACCACCACCATGTCCACCACCACCACATCCACCACATCAACCACCTCCACATCAACCACCACCACATCCACCACCACATCCACCACCACCATGTCCACCACCACCACATCCACTGCCACCACATCCACCACCACCACCACGTTCACCACCACCACGTTCACCACCACCATGTCCATGTCTACCACCACCATATCCACCACCACAACGTCCACCACCACCACATGCACCACCACATCCGCCACCACAAAGTCCACCACCACCATCACCAAGTCCTCCACCACGTCCACCACCACCATGTCCACCACCACCACATCCACCACCACCACGCCCTCCATCACCACCATGTCCATCACCACCACGTCCACCACATCCACCACCACCACATCCACCACCACCACATCCACCATGTCCACCACCATCATGTCCACCACCATGTCCACATCCACCACCATTTCCACCACCACATCCAACACCACCAATTACAGCACCACGTCCCCGTCCACAACAACCACCACATCACCACCACCACCACGTCCACCACCACATCCACCACCATATCCACAACCACCACCACCATGTCCATCACCACATCCACCACCACCACGTCCACCACGTCCACCACCACCATGCCCACCACCACCACCATGTCCACCACCACCATCACATCCACCTCCACCATGATGTCCACCACCACCATGTCCACCACCACCACGTCCACCACCACCATGCCCATGCCCACCACCACCACATCCACCACCATGTCTACCACCACCATGTCCACCACCACCATGTCTACCAAGTCCACCACCACGCCCACCACCACCATTTCTACCACCACTATGTCCACCACTACAACCACATCCACCACCACCACCATGTCCACCACCACAACCACCACATCCACCACCACGTCCACCACCATGTCCACTACGACCATGTCCACCACCACCACTACATCCACAACCACCACATCCACCACCACATCAACCACCACCATGTCAACCACCACCACATCCACCACCACCACGTCCACCACCACCATGTCCACCACCACATCCACCACCACATCCACCACCACGTCCACCACCACGTCCACCACCACCACATCCACCACCACCATGTCCACCACCACCACGTCCACCACCACCACCACACCCACTACCACCATGTCTACCACCATGTCCACCACCACCCCCACGTGCACCACCACCACACCCACCACCACCGCGTCCACCACTACAACGTCCACCACCACCACATCCCCCACCATGTCCTCCACCAACAAGGCCACCACCATATCTACCATCACCACGTCCACCACACCCACCACAACGTTCACCACCACCACCACGTCCACCACCACGTCCACCACTACCACGTTCATCACCACATCCACCACCACCACATCCACCACCACATCCACAACCACCACCATGTCCACCATCACGTCCACCACCACCACATCCACCACCATGTCCAAAACCACCACTATGTCCACCACTACAACCACATCCACCACCATGTCCACCACCACAACCACCACGTCCACCACCACATCCACCACCATGTCCACCACATTCACCACCATGTCCACCACCACCACCATGTCCACCACCACCACATCAACCACCACCATGTCAACCACCACCACGTCCACCACCACATCCACCACCACCATATCCACCACCACCACCACGTTCATCACCACCACGTTCACCACCACCATGTCCACCACCACCATGTCCACCACCACAATGTCCACCACCACCACATGCACCACCACGTCCACCACCACCAAGTCCACCATCACCATCACCATGTCCTCCACCAGGTCCACCACCACCATGTCCACCACCACCACATCCACCACCACCACACCCTCCATCACCACCATGTCCACCACCACCACGTCCACCACATCCACCACCACCACATCCACCACCACCACATCCACCACCACGCCCACCACCACCATGTCCACCACCACGTCCATCACCATGTCCACCACCACCACCACGTCCACCACCACCACATCCACCACCATGTCCACCACCATCATGTCCACCACCATGTCCACGTCCAACACCACCACCATGTCCACCACCACCACCACATCCACCACCACCAAGTCCACCACCTCATCCACGTCCACAACCACCACATCCACCACCACCACCATGTCCACCACCACGTCCACCACCACCACATCCACCACCACATCCACCACCACGTCCACCACCACCACATACACCACCATGTCCAAAACCACCACCACCACGTCCACCACCATGTCCACTACGACCACATCCACCACCACCATGCCCACAACCACGACCACCACACCCATCACCACCATGCCCACACCCACCACCACGTTCACCACCACCAACACGTCCACCACCACTTCCACCACCATGTCCTTATCCACCACCACGTCCACCACCACCACATCCACCACCAAGGCCACCACCACCACCATATCCACCACCAACATGTCCACCACCACCACCATGTCCTCCACCACAATGTCCTCCACAACAACCACATCCACCACCACCACCATGACCTCGTCCACCACCACGTCCACCATCAAAACCACCATGTCCTCCACAACATCCACCACCACCACGTCCACCACCACCACATCCACCACCACCATGTCCCCCACCACCACATCCACCACCATGTCCACCACCACGTCCACTACCACCATGTCCACCACCACCACGTCCACCACCACCACATCCACCACCATGTCCACCACCACCATGTCCACCACCACATCCACCACCACGTCCACAACCACCACGTCCACTACGATATCCACCACCACGTCCACCACCACAACCACACCCATCACCACCACGCCCACCACCACCACACCAACCACCACCACGTCCAGTACCACCATGTCCACCACCACCATGTACACCACCACCATGTCCACCACCATGTCAACCACCAACAAGGCCACCACCATTTCCACCACCACCACATCCACCACCACTTCCACCACCACAGTGTCCTCCACCACCACCACGTCCACCACCCTGTTCACCACCACCACCACATCCATCACCATGTCCACAACCACCACCACCACATCCACCACCACCACCACCACATCCACCACCACGACCAACACCGCCACCACATCCACAACATCCACCACCACACCCACCACCACCACATCCACCACCATGTCCACCACCACCATGCCCTCCATCACCACCATGTCCACCACCACCATGTCCACCACCACGTCCATCACCACCACATACACCACCATGTCCACCACCACCACCACATCCAGCACCACCACCATGTCCACCACCACCACGTCCACAACCACCACCACGTCCACCACCACCATGTCCACCACTACCACATCCACCACCACCACATCCACCACCACCATGTCCACCATCACGTCCACCACCACCACATCCACAACCACCACCACGTCCACCACCACAACCATGTCCACCACAACATCCACCACCATGTCCACAACCACCACCACCACCACGTTCACCACCACATCCACCGCCACGTCCACCAACACCACGTCCACAACCACCATGTCCTTCACCACCACCACGTCCACCACCACCATCACGTCCACCTCCACCATGACATCCACCACCACCACCATGTCCACCACATTCACCACCATGTCCACCACCACCACCATGTTCACCACCACCACATCCACCACATCAACCACCACCACGTCAACCACCACCACGTCCACCACCACATCCACCACCACCATGTCCACCACCACCATGTCCACCACCACAATGTCCACCACCACCACATGCACCACCACGTCCACCACCACCATGCCCACCACCACCACCAAGTCCACCACCACCATCACGTCCACCTCTACCACGATGTCCACCACCACTATGTCCACCACCACCACGTCCACCACCACCATGCCCATGCCCACCACCACCACATCCACCACCATGTCTACCACCACCATGTCCACCACCACCATGTCCACCAAGTCCACCACCACGTCCACCACCACCACTTCTACCACCACTATGTCTACCACTACAACCACATCCACCACCATGTCCACCACCACAACCACCACATCCACCACCACGTCCACCACCATGTCCACTACGTCGACCATGTCCACCACCACCACTACGTCCACAACCACCATGTCCAACACCACATCAACCACCACCATGTCAACCACCACCACATCCACCACCACCACGTCCACCACCACCATGTCCACCACCACATCCACCACCACCACGTCCACCACCACGTCCACCACCACCACATCCACCACCATGTCCACCACCATCATGTCCACCACCATGTCCACGTCCAACACTACCACCATGTCCACCACCACCACCACATCCACCACCACCAAGTCCACCACCTCATCCACGTCCACAACCACCACATCCACCACCACCACCATGTCCACCACCACATCCACCACCACCACATCCACCACCACGTCCACCACCACGTCCACCACCACCACATACACCACCATGTCCAAAACCACCACCACCACGTCCACCACCATGTCCACTACGACCACATCCACCACCACCATGCCCACAACCACGACCACCACATTCACCACCACCACGCCCACACCCACCACCACGTTCACCACCACCAACACGTCCACCACCACTTCCACCACCATGTCCTTATCCACCACCACGTCCACCACCACCACATCCACCACCAAGGCCACCACCACCACCATATCCACCACCAACATGTCCACCACGTCCACCACGTCCACCACCACCATGCCCACTACCACCACGTCCACTACCACCACTACACCTACCACCACCACGTCCACCACCATGTCCACCACCACCACCACCCCCACATGCACCACCACCACACCCACCACCACGTCCACCACTACAATGTCCACCACCACCACATCCACCACCACATCCTCTACCAACAAGGCCACCACCATATCCACCATCACCACATCCACCACCACCACACCCACCACAACATTCTCCACCACCACCACATCCACCACCACGTCCACCACCACCACGTTCACCACCACATCCACCACCACCACATCCACCACCACATCCACAACCACCACCACGTCCACCACCACGTCCACCACCACCACATCCACCACCACATCCACCACCATGTCCAAAACCACCACCATGTCCACCACTACAACCACATCCACCACCATGTCCACCACCACAACCACCACGTCCACCACCACATCCACCACCATGTCCACCACATTCACCACCATGTCCACCACCACCACCATGTCCACCACCACCACATCCACCACATCAACCACCTCCACATCAACCACCACCACATCCACCACCACATCTACCACCACCATGTCCACCACCACCACATCCACCGCCACCACGTCCACCACCACCACCACGTTCACCACCACCACGTTCACCACCACCATGTCCATGTCCACCGCCACCATATCCACCACCACAATGTCCACCACCACCACATGCACCACCACATCCACCACCACAAAGTCCACCACCACCATCACCAAGTCCTCCACCACGTCCACCACCACCATGTCCACCACCACCACATCCACCACCACCACGCCCTCCATCACCACCATGTCCATCACCACCACGTCCACCACATCCACCACCACCACATCCACCACCACCACATCCACCATGTCCACCACCATCATGTCCACCACCATGTCCACGTCCACCACCATTTCCACCACCACATCCACCACCACCAATTACAGCACCACGTCCACGTCCACAACAACCACCACATCCACCACCACCAGCACGTCCACCACCACATCCACCACCATATCCACAACCACCACCACCATGTCCATCACCATATCCACCACCTCCACGTCCACCACGTCCACCACCACCATGCCCACCACCACCACCACATCCACCACCACCATCACATCCACCTCCACCATGATGTCCACCACCACCATGTCCACCACCACCACGTCCACCACCACCATGCCCATGCCCACCACCACCACATCCACCACCATGTCTACCACCACCATGTCCACCACCACCATGTCCACCAAGTCCACCACCACGCCCACCACCACCACTTCTACCACCACTATGTCCACCACTACAACCACATCCACCACCACCACCAAGTCCACCACCACAACCACCACATCCACCACCACGTCCACCACCATGTCCACTACAACCATGTCCACCACCACCACTACATCCACAACCACCACGTCCACCACCACATCAACCACCACCATGTCAACCACCACCACATCCACCACCACCATGTCCACCACCACCATGTCCACCACCACATCCACCACCACGTCCACCACCACGTCCACCACCACGTCCACCACCACCACATCCACCACCACCATGTCCACCACCACCACGTCCATCACCACCACCACACCCACTACCACCATGTCTACCACCATGTCCACCACCACCCCCACGTGCACCACCACCACACCCACCACCACCGCGTCCACCACTACAACGTCCACCACCACCACATCCACCACCACGTCCTCCACCAACAAGGCCACCACCATATCCACCATCACCACGTCCACCACCACCACACCCACCACAACGTTCACCACCACCACCACATCCACCACCACGTCCACCACCACCACATTCATCACCACATCCACCACCACATCCACCACCACATCCACAACCACCACCATGTCCACCATCACGTCCACCACCACCACATCCACCACCATGTCCAAAACCACCACTATGTCCACCACTACAACCACATCCACCACCATGTCCACCACCACAACCACCACGTCCACCACCACATCCACCACCATGTCCACCACATTCACCACCATGTCCACCACCACCACCATGTCCACCACCACCACATCAACCACCACCATGTCAACCACCACCCCGTCCACCACCACATCCACCACCACCACATCCACCACCACCACCACGTTCATCACCACCACGTTCACCACCACCATGTCCACCACCACCATGTCCACCACCACAATGTCCACCACCACCACATGCACCACCACGTCCACCACCACCAAGTCCACCATCACCATCACCATGTCCTCCACCAGGTCCACCACCACCATGTCCACCACCACCACATCCACCACCACCACACCCTCCATCACCACCATGTCCACCACCACCACGTCCACCACATCCATCACCACGCCCACCACCACCATGTCCGCCACCACGTCCACCACCATGTTCACCACAACCACACCCACCACCACATCCACCACCATGTCCACCACCACGTCCATCACCATGTCCACCACCACCACCACGTCCACCACCACCACATCCACCACCATGTCCACCACCATCATGTCCACCACCATGTCCACGTCCAACACTACCACCATGTCCACCACCACCACCACATCCACCACCACCAAGTCCACCACCTCATCCATGTCCACAACCACCACATCCACCACCACCACCATGTCCACCACCACATCCACCACCACCACATCCACCACCACATCCACCACCACGTCCACCACCACCACATACACCACCATGTCCAAAACCACCACCACCACGTCCACCACCATGTCCACTACGACCACATCCACCACCACCATGCCCACAACCACGACCACCACACCCACCACCACCACGCCCACACCCACCACCACGTTCACCACCACCAACACGTCCACCACCACTTCCACCACCATGTCCTTATCCACCACCACGTCCACCACCACCACATCCACCACCAAGGCCACCACCACCACCATATCCACCACCAACATGTCCACCACCATGTCCTCCACCACAATGTCCTCCACAACAACCACATCCACCACCACCATGACCTCGTCCACCACCACGTCCACCATCAAAACCACCATGTCCACCACCACATCCACCACCACCACGTCCACCACCACCACATCCACCACCACCATGTCCCCCACCACCACATCCACCACCATGTCCAACACCACGTCCACTACCACCATGTCCACCACCACCACGTCCACCACCACCACATCCACCACCATGTCCACCACCACCATGTCCACCACCACATCCACCACCACGTCCACAACCACCACCTCCACGTCCACTACGATATCCACCACCACGTCCACCACCACAACCACGCCCATCACCACCACGCCCACCACCACCACATCAACCACCACCACATCCAGTGCCACCATGTCCACCACCACCATGTACACCACCACCATGTCCACCACCATGTCAACCACCAACAAGGCCACCACCATTTCCACCACCACCACATCCACCACCACTTCCACCACCACAGTGTCCTCCACCACCACCACGTCCACCACCCTGTTCACCACCACCACCACATCCATCACCATGTCCACAACCACCACCACCACATCCACCACCACCACCACCACATCCACCACCACGACCAACACCGCCACCACATCCACAACATCCACCACCACACCCACCACCACCACATCCACCACCATGTCCACCACCACCATGCCCTCCATCACCACCATGTCCACCACCACCATGTCCACCACCACATCCATCACCACCACATACACCACCATGTCCACCACCACCACCACATCCAGCACCACCACCATGTCCACCACCACCATGTCCACCACCAACATGTCCACAACCACCACCACGTCCACCACCACCATGTCCACCACTACCACATCCACCACCACCACATCCACCACCACCATGTCCACCATCACGTCCACCACCACCACATCCACAACCACCACCACGTCCACCACCACAACCATGTCCACCACAACATCCACCACCACGTCCACAACTACCACCACCACCACGTTCACCACCACATCCACCGCCACGTCCACCAACACCACGCCCACAACCACCATGTCCTTCATCACCACCACGTCCACCACCACCATCACGTCCACCTCCACCATGACATCCACCACCACCACCATGTCCACCACATTCACCACCATGTCCACCACCACCACCATGTTCACCACCACCACATCCACCACATCAACCACCACCACGTCAACCACCACCACGTCCACCACCACATCCACCACCACCATGTCCACCACCACCATGTCCACCACCACAATGTCCACCACCACCACATGCACCACCACGTCCACCAAGTCCACCACCACCATCACCATGTCCTCCACCAGGTCCACCACCACCATGTCCACCACCACCACATCCACCACCACCATGCCCTCCATCACCACCATGTCCACCACCACCATGTCCACCACATCCACCACCACCACATCAACCACCACCACGTCCACCACCACATCCACCACCACCACATCCACCACCACCACCACGTTCATCACCACCACGTTCACCACCACCATGTCCACCACCACCATGTCCACCACCACAATGTCCACCACCACCACATGCACCACCACGTCCACCACCACCAAGTCCACCATCACAATCACCATGTCCTCCACCAGGTCCACCACCACCATGTCCACCACCACCACATCCACCACCACCACGCCCTCCATCACCACCATGTCCACCACCACCACATCCACCACCACGTCCACAACCACCACCACGTCCACCACCACATCCACCACCACCACGTCCACCACCATGTCCAAAACCACCACCATGTCCACCACTACAACCACATCCACCACCATGTCCACCACCACAACCACCACGTCCACCACCACATCCACCACCATGTCCACCACATTCACCACCATGTCCACCACCACCACCATGTCCACCACCACCACATCAACCACCACCATGTCAACCACCACCACGTCCACCACCACATCCACCACCACCACATCCACCACCACCACCACGTTCATCACCACCACGTTCACCACCACCATGTCCACCACCACCGTGTCCACCACCACAATGTCCACCACCACCACATGCACCACCACGTCCACCACCACCAAGTCCACCATCACCATCACCATGTCCTCCACCAGGTCCACCACCACCATGTCCACCACCACCACATCCACCACCACCACGCCCTCCATCACCACCATGTCCACCACCACCACGTCCACCACATCCACCACCACCACATCCACCACCACCACATCCACCACCACGCCCACCACCACCATGTCCACCACCACGTCCACCACCATGTTCACCACAACCACACCCACCACCACGTCCACCACCATGTCCACCACCACGTCCATCACCATGTCCACCACCACCACCACGTCCACCACCACCACATCCACCACCATGTCCACCACCATCATGTCCACCACCATGTCCACGTCCAACACCACCACCATGTCCACCACCACCACCACATCCACCACCACCAAGTCCACCACCTCATCCACGTCCACAACCACCACATCCACCACCACCACCATGTCCACCACCACGTCCACCACCACAACATCCACCACCACATCCACCACCATGTCCACCACCACCACATACACCACCATGTCCAAAACCACCACCACCACGTCCACCACCATGTCCACTACGACCACATCCACCACCACCATGCCCACAACCACGACCACCACACCCACCACCACCACGCCCACACCCACCACCACGTTCACCACCACCAACACGTCCACCACCACTTCCACCACCATGTCCTTATCCACCACCACGTCCACCACCACCACATCCACCACCAAGGCCACCACCACCACCATATCCACCACCAACATGTCCACCACCACCACCATGTCCTCCACCACAATGTCCTCCACAACAACCACATCCACCACCACCACCATGACCTCGTCCACCACCACGTCCACCATCAAAACCACCATGTCCACCACCACATCCACCACCACCACGTCCCCCACCACCACATTCACCACCATGTCCACCACCACGTCCACTACCACCATGTCCACCACCACCACGTCCACCACATCCACCACCATGTCCACCACCACCATGTCCACCACCACATCCACCACCACGTCCACAACCACCACCTCCACGTCCACTACGATATCCACCACCACGTCCAGCACCACAACCACGCCCACCACCACCACGCCCACCACCACCACACCAACCACCACCACGTCCAGTACCACCATGTCCACCACCACCATGTACACCACCACCATGTCCACCACCATGTCAACCACCAACAAGGCCACCACCATTTCCACCACCACCACATCCACCACCACTTCCACCACCACAGTGTCCTCCACCACCACCACGTCCACCACCCTGTTCACCACCACCACCACATCCATCACCATGTCCACAACCACCACCACCACATCCACCACCACCACCACCACATCCACCACCACGACCAACACCGCCACCACATCCACAACATCCACCACCACACCCACCACCACCACATCCACCACCATGTCCACCACCACCATGCCCTCCATCACCACCATGTCCACCACCACCATGTCCACCACCACATCCATCACCACCACATACACCACCATGTCCACCACCACCACATCCAGCACCACCACCATGTCCACCACCACCATGTCCACCACCACCACGTCCACAACCACCACCACGTCCACCACCACCATGTCCACCACTACCACATCCACCACCACCACATCCACCACCACCATGTCCACCATCACGTCCACCACCACCACATCCACAACCACCACCACAACCATGTCCACCACAACATCCACCACCACGCCCACAACCACCATGTCCTTCACCACCACCACGTCCACCACCACCATCACGTCCACCTCCACCATGACATCCACCACCACCACCATGTCCACCATGTCCACCACCACCACCATGTTCACCACCACCACATCCACCACATCAACCACCACCATGTCAACCACCACCATGTCCACCACCACATCCACCACCACCATGTCCACCACCACCATGTCCACCACCACAATGTCCACCACCACCACATGCACCACCACGTCCACCAAGTCCACCACCACCATCACCATGTCCTCCACCAGGTCCACCACCACCATGTCCACCACCACCACCACATCCACCACCACCACGCCCTCCATCACCACCATGTCCACCACCACCATGTCCACTACATCCACCACCACCACATCAACCACCACCACGTCCACCACCACATCCACCACCACCATATCCACCACCACCACCATGTTCATCACCACCACGTTCACCACCACCATGTCCACCACCACCATGTCCACCACCACCATGTCCACCACCACAATGTCCACCACCACCACATGCACCACCACGTCCACCACCACCAAGTCCACCATCACCATCACCATGTCCTCCACCAGGTCCACCACCACCATATCCACCACCACCACATCCACCACCACCACGCCCTCCATCACCACCATGTCCACCACCACCACATCCACCACATCCACCACCACCACATCCACCACCACCACGTCCACCACCACGCCCACCACCACCATGTCTACCACCACGTCCACCACCATGTTCACCACAACCACACCCACCACCACGTCCACCACCATGTCCACCACCACGTCCATCACCATGTCCACCACCACCACCACGTCCACCACCACCACATCCACCACCATGTCCACCACCATCATGTCCACCACCATGTCCACGTCCAACACCACCACCATGTCCACCACCACCACCACATCCACCACCTCATCCACGTCCACAACCACCACATCCACCACCACCACCATGTCCACCACCACGTCCACCACCACCATATCCACCACCACGTCCACCACCATGTCCACCACCATGTCCACCACCACCACATACACCACCATGTCCAAAACCACCACCACCACGTCCACCACCATGTCCACTATGACCACATCCACCACCACCATGCCCACAACCACGACCACCACCACCACGCCCACCACCACCACACCCACACTCACCACCACGTTCACCACCACCAACACGTCCACCACCACTTCCACCACCATGTCCTTATCCACCACCACGTCCACCACCACCACATCCACCACCAAGGCCACCACCACCACCATATCCACCACCAACATGTCCACCACCACCACCATGTCCTCCACCACAATGTCCTCCACAACAACCACATCCACCACCACCACCATGACCTCGTCCACCACCACGTCCACCATCAAAACCACCACGTCCACCACCACCACGTCCACCGCCACCACATCCACCACCACCATGTCCCCCACCACCACATCCACCACCATGTCCACCATCACGTCCATTACCACCATGTCCACCACCACCACGTCCACCACCACCACATCCACCACCATGTCCACCACCACCATGTCCACCACCACATCCACCACCACGTCCACAACCACCACCTCCACGTCCACCACGATATCCACCACCACGTCCACCACCACAACCACGCCCACCACCACCACACCCACCACCACACCAACCACCACCACGTCCACTACCACCATGTCCACCACCACCACGTACACCACCACCATGTCCACCACCATGTCAACCACCAACAATGCCACCACCATTTCCCCCACCACCACATCCACCACCACTTCCACCACCAAGGTATCCTCCACCACCACCACGTCCACCACCCTGTTCACCACCACCACCACATCCATCACCATGTCTACAACCACCACCACCACATCCACCACCACCACCACCACATCCACCACCACGACCAACACCGCCACCACGTCCACAACGTCCACCACCACACCCACCACCACCACATCCACCACCATGTCCACCACCACCATGCCCTCCATCACCACCATGTCCACCACCACCATGTCCACCACCACATCCATCACCACCACATACACCACCATGTCCACCACCACCACCACATCCAGCACCACCACCATGTCCACCACCACCATGTCCACCACCACCACATCCACAACCACCACCACGTCCACCACCACCATGTCCACCACTACCATATCCACCACCACCACATCCACCACCACCATGTCCACCATCACGTCCACCACCACCACATCCACAACCACCACCACGTCCACCACCACAACCATGTCCACCACAACATCCACCACCACGTCCACAACCACCACCACCACCACGTTTACCACCACATCCACCGCCACGTCCACCAACACCACGTCCATAACCACCATGTCCTCCACCACATCCACCACCACCATCACGTCCACCTCCACCATGACTTCCACCACCACCACCATGTCCACCACATTCACCACCATGTCCACCACCACCACCATGTTCACCACCACCACATCCACCACATCAACCACCACCACGTCAACCACCACCACGTCCACCACCACATCCACCACCACCATGTCCACCCCCACCATGTCCACCACCACAATGTCCACCACATGCACCACCACGTCCACCACCACCAAGTCCACCACCACCATCACCATGTCCTCCACCAGGTCCACCACCACCATGTCCACCACCACCACATCCACCACCACCACGCCCTCCATCACCACCATGTCCACCACAACCATGTCCACCACATCCACCACCACCACATTCACCACCACCACATCCACCACGTCCACCACCACGCCCACCACCACCATGTCCACCACCACATCCACCACCATGTTTACCACAACCACACCCACCACCACGTCTACCACCATGTCCACCACCACGTCCATCACCATGTCCACCACCACCACCACATCCATCACCACCACATCCACCACCATGTCCACCACCATCATGTCCACCACCATGTCCATGTCCAACACCACCACCATGTCCACCACCACCACCACATCCACCACCACCAAGTCCACCACCACGTCCATGTCCACAACCCCCACATCCACCACCACCACCATGTCCACCACCACATCCACCACCACGTCCACCACCACGTCCACCACCACCACATACACCACCATGTCCAAAACCACCACCACCACATCCACCACCATGTCCACTACCACCACATCCACCACCACCACCATGCCCACAACCATGACCACCACCACCACGCCCACCACCACCACGCCCACACCCACCACCACGTTCACCACCACCACGTCCACCACCACTTCCACCACCATGTCCACCACCATGTCCTTATCCACCACCACGTCCACCACCACCACATCCACCACCAAGGCCACCACCACCACCATATCCACCACCAACATGTCCACCAACACCACCACCACCATGTCCTCCACCACAATGTCCTCCACAACAACCACATCCACCACCACCACCTCGTCCACCACCACATCCACCATCAAAACCACCACGTCCACCACCACCACGTCCACCACATCCACCACCACCACATCCACCACCACCATGTTCCCCACCACCACATCCACCACCATGTCCACCACCACGTCCACTACCACCATGTCCACCACCACCACGTCCACCACCACCACATCCACCACCACCACATCCACCACATCCACCACCATGTCCACCACCACCACGTCCACCACCACATCCACCACCACGTCCACAACCACCACCTCCACGTCCACCACGATATCCACCACCACGTCCACCACCACAACCACGCCCACCACCACCACGCCCACCACCACCACACCAACCACCACCAAGTCCACTACCACCACGTCCACCACCACCACATACACCACCACCATGACCACCACCATGTCAACCACCAACAAGGCCACCACCATTTCCACCACAACCACTTCCACCACCACAGTGTCGTCCAGCACCACCACGTCCACCACCATGTTCACCACCACCACCACATCCACCACCATGTCCACAACCACCACCACCACATCCACCACCACCACATCCACCACCATGCCCAACACCGGCACCACATCCACCACGTCCACCACCACGCCTACCACCACCACATCCACCACCACGTCCACCACCACCATGCCCTCCATCACCACCATGTCCACCACCACCATGTCCACCACCATGTCTATCACCACCACATCCACCACCACCACATACACCACCATGTCCACCACCACCACCACATCCAGCACCACCACCATGTCCACCACCACCATGTCCACCACCACCACATCCACAACCACCACCACGTCCACCACCATGCCACCATGTCCACCACCACCATGTCCACCACTACCATGTCCACCACCACCATGTCCACCACCACCACAATGTCCACCACCACATCCACCGCCACGTCCACCAACACCACGTCCACAACCACCATGTCCTCCACCACCACCACCATCACGTCCACCTCCACCATGACATCTACCACCATCACCATGCCCAACCCCATCACGCCCACCACCAACACGTCCACCACCATGTCTACCACCACCACGTCCACCACCACTACCACCACCATGTCCACCACTTCCACCACCACGTCCAACACCACCATGTCCACCACTACAACCACATCCATCACCATGTCCACCACCACAACCACCACATCCACCACCACATCCACCACCATGTCCACAACATTCACCACCATGTCCACCACCACCTCCATGTCCACCACCACCACATCCACCACATCAACCACCACCAGATCAACCACCACCACGTCCACCACCACATCCACCGCCACCATGTCCACCACCACATCCAACACATCCACCACCACCACCACGTTCACCACCACCATGTCCACCACCACCATGTCCACCACCACCAAGTCCACCACCACAACGTCCACCACCACCACATGCACCACCACATCCACCACCACCATGTCTACCACCACCACCATGTCCTCCACCAGGTCCACCACCACCACGTCCACCACGCCCTCCATCACCACCATGTCCACCACCACCACATCCACCACGTCCACTACCACATCCACCACCACCACATCCACCACCACCACATCCACCATGTCCACAATCACCACCATGCCCACCACCACCATGTCCACCACCACGTCCACCACCACGTTTACCACAACCATGCCCACCACCACGTCCATCACCATGTCCACCACCACATCCACCACTACCACATCTACCACCATGTCCACCACCATTATGTCCACCACCACCACGTCCACCACCACCAAGTCCACCACCACGTCCACGTCCACAACCACCACATCCACCACCACCACCATGTCCAACACCACGTCTACCACCACCACATCCACCACCACGTCCATCACCACACCCACCACCACCACGTCCACCACAATGTCCAAAACCACCACTACCACGTCCACCACCATGTCCACTACCACCACATCCACCACCACCATGCCCACCACCACGACCCCTACCACCATGCCCACCACCACCACGCCCACACCCACCACCACATTCACCACCACCACCACATCCACCACCACTTCCACCACCACATCCACCACCATGTCCTCATCCACCACCATGTCCACCACCACCACATTCACCACCACCACCATATCCACCACCAACATGTCTACCACCACCAACACCACCATGTCCTCCACAACAACCATATCCACCACCATGACCTCATCCACCACCGCGTCCACCATCAAAACCACCACGTCCACCACATCCACCACCACCACGTCCACCACCACCACATCCACCACCACCACGCACCCCACCACCACGTCCACCACCACGTCTACCACCACCACATCCACCACGATGTCCACCACCATCATGTCCACCACCATGTCCACGTCCACCACCACCACCATTTCCACCACCCCATCCACCACCACCAAGTACAGCACCACATCCACAACCACCACCACATCCACCACCACCACCATGTCCACCACCACCATGCCCACCACCACCATGCCCACACCCACCACCACATTCATCACCACCACCACATCCACCACCACGTCCACGACCATGTCCTCATCCACCACCATGTCCACCACCACCACATCCACCACCAAGGCCACCACCACCACCATATCCACCACCAACATGTCCACCACCACCAACACCACCATGTCCTCCACCACCATGTCCTCCACAACAACCACATCCACCACCACGACCTTGTCCACCACCGCTTCCACCATTAAAACCACCACGTCCACCACCACCACCACCACGTCCACCACCACCACATCCACCACCACCACGCACCCCACCACCACGTCCACCACGATGTCCACCACCATCATCTCCACCACCATGTCCACGTCCACCACCACCACCATTTCCACCACCACATCCACCACCACCAAGTACAGCACCACGTCCACAACCACCACCACATCCACCACCACCACCATGTCCACCACATCCACCACCATATCCACAGCCACCACCACCATGTCCACCACCACATCCACCACTACCACATCCACGACCACCACGTCCACCACCACCATGCCCACCACCACCACGTCTACCACCACCATCACATCCACCTCCACCATGATGTCCACCACCACCATGTCCACCACCACCACATCCACCACCACCATGCCCACGCCCACCACCACCACGTCCACCACCATGTCTATCACCACCATGTCCACCACCACCATGTCCACCAAGTCCACCACCACGTCCACCACCACCACTTCTACCACCACTATGTCCACCACTACAACCACAAACACCACCACCACCATGTCCACCACCACAACCACCACATCCACCACCATGTCCACCACCATGTCCACTACGTCGACCATGTCCACCACCACCACTACGTCCACAACCACCACGTCCACCACCACATCAACCACCACCATGTCAACCACCACCACATCCACCACCACCACGTCCACCACCACCATGTCCACCACCACATCCACCACCACCACATCCACCACCACGTCCACCACCACGTCCACCACCACCACGTCCACCACCACCATGTCCACCACCACCACCACCACATCCACCACCATGTCCACCACCACCACCCCCACGTGCACCACCACCACACCCACCACCACCATGTCCACCACTACAACGTCCACCACCACCACATCGACCACCACATCCTCCACCAACAAGGCCACGACCATATCCACCATCACCACGTCCACCACCACCACACCCACCACAACGCTCACCACCACCACCATGTCCACCACCACCACCACAACGTTCATCACCACATCCACCACCACCACATCCACCACCACCACATCCACCACCACGTCCACAACCACCACCACGTCCACCACAACGTCCACCACCACCACATCCACCACCATGTCCAAAACCACCACCATGTCCACCACTACAACCACATCCACCACCATGTCCACCACTACAACCACCACGTCCACCACCACATCCACCACCATGTCCACCACATTTACCACCATGTCCACCACCACCACCATGTCCACCACCACCACATTCACCACATCAACCACCACCACGTCAACCACCACCACATCCACCACCACATCCACCACCACCATGTCCACCACCACCATATCCACCACCACCACGTCCACCACCACCACCACGTTCACCACCACCACGTTCACCACCACCATGTCCACCACCACCATGTCCACCACCACCACAACGTCCACCACCACCACATGCACCACCACGTCCACCACCACCAAGTCCACCACCACCATCACCATATCCTCCACCAGGTCCACCACCACCATGTCCACCACCACCACATCCACTACCACCACGACCTCCATCACCACCATGTCCACCACCACCACGTCCACCACATCCACCACCACCACGTCCACCACCACGCCCACCACCACCACGTCCACCACCATGTTAACCACAACCACACCCACCACCACGTCCACCACCATGTCCACCACCACGTCCATCACCATGTCCACCACCACCACCACGTCCACCACCACCACATCCACCACCATGTCCACCACCATCATGTCCACCACCATGTCCACGTCCAACACCACCACCATGTCCACCACATCCACCACCACCAAGTCCACCACCACGTCCACATCCACAACCACCACATCCACCACCACCATGTCCACCACCACATCCACCACCACCACATCCACCACCACGTCCACCACCACCACATACACCACCATGTCCTAAACCACCACCACCATGTCCACCACCATGTCTACTACCACCACATCCACCACCACCATGCCACAACCACGCCCACCACCACCATGCCTACCACCACCACACCCACACCCACCACCACGTTCACCACCAGTACCACATCCACCACCACTTCCACCACCACGTCCACCACCACCACATCCACCACCAAGGCCACCACCACCACCATATCCACCACCAACATGTCCACCACCACCAACACCACCATGTCCTCCATCACAATGTCCTCCACAACAACCACATCCACCACCACCACCACCACCACGACCTCGTCCACCACCACGTCCACCATCAAAACCACCATGTCCACCACCACCACGTCCACCACCACCACATCCACCACCACCATATCCACCACCACCATGTCCCCCACCACCACATCCACCACCATGTCCACCACCACATCCACTACCACCATGTCCACCACCACCACGTCCACCACCACCACATCCACCACCACCACGTCCCCCACCACCATATCCACCACCATGTCCACCACCACCACGTCCACCACCACATCCACCACCACGTCCACAACCACCACCTCCAGGTCCACCACGATATCTACCACCACGTCCACCACCACAACCACGACCACCACGCCCACCACCACCACACCTACCACCACCACGTCCACTACCACCATGTCCACCACCACCACGTACACCACCACCATGTCCACCACCATGTCAACCACCAACAAGGCCAGCACCATTTAAACCACCACCACGTCCACCACCACTTCCACCACCACAGTGTCCTCCACCACCACCATGTCCACCACCATGTTCACCACCACCACCACATCCACCACCATGTCCACAACCAACACCACCACATCCACCACCACCAGCACCACATCCACCACCACCATGCCCACCCCCACCACCACCACGTTCACCACCATGTCCACCACCACTAATATGTCCACCACTACAACCACATCCACCACCACCTCCATGTCCTCAACCACCACATCCACCACCACGTTCACCACATCCACCACCATGTCCACCACCACCACTACATCCACAACCACCACGTCCACCACCACATCAACCACCACGTCAACCACCAGCACATTCACCACGTCCACCACCACCACCACATCCACCACCACCACTTCCACCACCACCACTTCCACCACCACCACATCCACCACCACCATGTCCACCACCTCCACATCCACCACCACCACATCCACCACCAGGTCCACCACCACCATGTCCACCACCACCATGTCCACCACCAGGTCCACCACCACCATGTCCACCACCACCACATACACCGTCACGTCCACCACGACCACGTCCAGCACCACCACCATGTCCACCACCACCACCACCATGTACACCACCACCATGCCCATCACCACCATATCCACAACCACCACCACGTCCACCACCATCACCACGTCCACCACCATCACCACGTCCACCACCACCACCTCCACCACCATCTACACCATGTCCACCCCCATGTCCACCACCACATCCACCACCACCACGTCCACTACCACCATGTCCACCACCACCACGTCCACCACCACCATCTCCACCACCATGTCAACCACCAACAAGGCCACCACCATTTCCACGACCGCTACGTCCACCACCACTTCCACCACCACAGTGTCCTCCACCACCACCACGTCCACCACCATGTTCACCACCACCACCACATCCATCACCATGTCCACAACCATCACCACCACCATGTCCACCGCCACCACGACCACCACCACATCCACCACCACCACGTCCAACACTGCCACCACATCCACCACCTCCTCCACCACCACATCCACCACCACCACCACACCCACCACCACCACCATGTCCACCACCACCACGTCCACCACCACGTCCACCACCACCACACCCTCCATCACCACCATGTCCACCACCACGTCCACCACCACGTCCACCACCACCACATCCACCACCACCACGTCCACCAACACATACACCACCATGTCCACCACCACATCAACCACCAGCACATCTACCACCACCACGTCCACCACGTCCACCACCACCACATCCACCACCACCATGTTCACCACCATGTCAACCACCAACAAGGCCACCACCATTTCCATGACCACCATGTCCACCACCACTTCCACCACCACAGTGTCCTCCACCACCACCACCATGTTCACCACCACCACCACATCCACCACCATGTCCACAACCACCACCACCACCACGTCCACCGCCACCACAACCACCACCACATCCACCACCACTACATCCAACACTGCCACCACGTCCACCACCTCCACCACCACCACATCCACCACCACCACCACAACCACCACCACCACCACCATGTCCACCACCACCATGTCCACCACCATGTCCACCACCACGTCCACCACCACCACATCCACCACCACCACGTCCACCACCTCCACCACCACCATGTCCACCACCACCATGTCCACCACCATCATGCCCACCATGTACACCACCACCATCATGTCCCCCTCCATCATGATGTCCACCATGCCCACCCCCACCACGCCCACCACCACCACTTCCATCACCACCATGTATACCACCACCACGCCCTCCACCACCACCATGTCCACCACCACCACATCCACCACCACATCACCACCACCACATTCACCACCACCATGTCCATGTCCACCACCACCATGTCCACCACCACAACGTCCACCACCACCACATGCACCACCACATCCACCACCACCATCACCATGTCCTCCACCACGTCCACCACCACCATGTCCACCACCACCACATCCACCACCACCACGCCCTCCATCACCACCAGGTCCACCTCCACCATGTCCACCACATCCACCACCACCACATCCACCACATCCACCATGTCCACCACCATCATGTCCACCACCATGTCCACGTCCACCACCACCATTTCCACCACCACATCCACCACCACCAAGTACAGCACCACGTCCACGTCCACGTCCACAACAACCACCACATCCACCACCACCACCACGTCCACCACCACATCCACCACCATATCCACAACCACCACGACCATGTCCACCACCACATCCACCACCACCACGACCACCACGTCCACCACCACCATGCCCACCACCACCACCACGTCCACCACCACCATCACATCCACCTCCACCATGATGTCCACCACCACCATGTCCACCACCACCATGTCCACCACCACCATGCCCATGCCCACCACCACCACATCCACCACCATGTCTACCACCACCATGTCCACCACCACCATGTCCACCAAGTCCACCACCATGTCCACCAACACCACTTCTACCACCACTATGTCCACCACTACAACCACATCCACCACCACCACCATGTCCACCACCACAACCACCACATCCACCACCACGTCCACCACCATGTCCACTACGTCGACCATGTCCACCACCACCACTACATCGACAACCACCACGTCCACCACCACATCAACCACCACGATGTCAACCACCACCACATCCACCACCACCACGTCCACCACCACCATGTCCACCACCACATCCACCACCACGTCCACCACCACATCCACCACCATGTCCACCACCACATCCACTACCACCATGTCCACCACCACCACGTCCACCACCACCACATCCACCACCATGTCCACCACCACCACGTCCACCACCACAACCACCACCATGTCCACAACCACCACCTCCACGTCCACCACGATATCCACCACCACGTCCACCACCACAACCATGCCCATCACCACCACGCCCACCACCACCACACCAACCACCACCACGTCCACTACCACCATGTCCACCACCACCACGTACACCACCACCATGTCCACCACCATGTCAACCACCAACAAGGCCAGCACCATTTCCACCACCACCACGTCCACCACCACTTCCACCACCACAGTGTCCTCCACCACCACCATGTCCACCACCATGTTCACCACCACCACCACATCCACCACCATGTCCACAACCACCACCACCACATCCACCACCACCACCACCACATCCACCACCACCATGCCCACCCCCACCACCACCACGTTCACCACCATGTCCACCACCACCACCATGTCCACCACTAATATGTCCACCACTACAACCACATCCACCACCACCACCACCATGTCCTCAACCACCACATCCACCACCACGTTCACCACATCCACCACCATGTCCACCACCACCACTACGTCCACAACCACCACATCCACCACCACATCAACCACCACGTCAACCACCAGCACATTCACCACATCCACCACCACCACCACATCCACCACCACCACTTCCACCACCACCACTTCCACCACCACCACATCCACCACCACCATGTCCACCACCTCCACATCCACCACCACCACATCCACCACCAGGTCCACCACCACCATGTCCACCACCACCATGTCCACCACCAGGTCCACCACCACCATGTCCACCACCACCACATACACCGTCACGTCCACCACGACCACGTCCAGCACCACCACCATGTCCACCACCACCACCACCATGTACACCACCACCATGCCCATCACCACCATATCCACAACCACCACCACGTCCACCACCATCACCACGTCCACCACCACCACCTCCACCACCATCTACACCACGTCCACCCCCATGTCCACCACCACATCCACCACCACCACGTCCACCACCACCACGTCCACCACCACCACATCCACCACCACCATCTCCACCACCATGTCAACCACCAACAAGGCCACCACCATTTCCATGACCGCTACGTCCACCACCACTTCCACCACCACAGTGTCCTCCACCACCACCACGTCCACCACCATGTTCACCACCACCACCACATCCATCACCATGTCCACAACCATCACCACCACCACGTCCACCGCCACCACGACCACCACCACATCCACCACCACCACGTCCAACACTGCCACCACATCCACCACCTCCTCCACCACCACATCTACCACCACCACCACACCCACCACCACCACCATGTCCACCACCACCACGTCTACCACCACGTCCACCACCACCACGCCCTCCATCACCACCATGTCCACCACCATGTCCACCACCACGTCCACCACCACCACATCCACCACCACCACGTCCACCACCACATACACCACCATGTCAACCACCACGTCAACCACCAGCACATCTACCACCACCACGTCCACCACGTCCACCACCACCACATCCACCACCACCATGTTCACCACCATGTCAACCACCAACAAGGCCACCACCATTTCCATGACCACCATGTCCACCACCACTTCCACCACCACAGTGTCCTCCACCACCACCACCATGTTCACCACCACCACATCCACCACCATGTCCACAACCACCACCACCACCACGTCCACTGCCACCACAACCACCACCACATCCACCACCACTACATCCAACACTGCCACCACGTCCACCACCTCCACCACCACCACATCCACCACCACCACCACAACCACCACCACCACCACCATGTCCACCACCACCATGTCCACCACCATGTCCACCACCATGTCCACCACCACCACATCCACCACCACCACGTCCACCACCTCCACCACCACCATGTCCACCACCACCATGTCCACCACCACCATGCCCACCATGTACACCACCACCATCATGTCCACCTCCATCATGATGTCCACCATGCCCTCCCCCACCACGCCCACCACCACCACTTCCATCACCACCATGTATACCACCACCACGCCCTCCACCACCACCATGTCCACCACCACCACATCCACCACCACATCACCACCACCACATTCACCACCACCATGTCCATGTCCACCACCACCATGTCCACCACCACAACGTCCACCACCACCACATGCACCACCACATCCACCACCACCATCACCATGTCCTCCACCACGTCCACCACCACCATGTCCACCACCACCACATCCACCACCACCACGCCCTCCATCACCACCAGGTCCACCTCCACCATGTCCACCACATCCACCACCACCACATCCACCACCACCACATCCACCATGTCCACCACCATCATGTCCACCACCATGTCCACATCCACCACCCCCACCATTTCCACCACCACATCCACCACCACCAAGTACAGCACCACGTCCACGTCCACAACAACCACCACATCCACCACCACCACCACGTCCACCACCACATCCACCACCATATCCACAACCACCACGACCATGTCCACCACCACATCCACCACCACCACGACCACCACGTCCACCACCACCATGCCCACCACCACCACCACGTCCACCACCACCATCACATCCACCTCCACCATGATGTCCACCACCACCATGTCCACCACCACCATGTCCACCACCACCATGCCCATGCCCACCACCACCACATCCACCACCATGTCTACCACCACCATGTCCACCACCACCATGTCCACCAAGTCCACCACCATGTCCACCAACACCACTTCTACCACCACTATGTCTACCACTACAACCACATCCACCACCACCACCATGTCCACCACCACAACCACCACATCCACCACCACGTCCACCACCATGTCCACTACGTCGACCATGTCCACCACCACCACTACATCGACAACCACCACGTCCACCACCACATCAACCACCACGATGTCAACCACCACCACATCCACCACCACCACGTCCACCACCACCATGTCCACCACCACATCCACCACCACGTCCACCACCACATCCACCACCATGTCCACCACCACATCCACTACCACCATGTCCACCACCACCACGTCCACCACCACCACATCCACCACCATGTCCACCACCACCACGTCCACCACCACAACCACCACCATGTCCACAACCACCACCTCCACGTCCACCACGATATCCACCACCACGTCCACCACCACAACCATGCCCATCACCACCACGCCCACCACCACCACACCAACCACCACCACGTCCACTACCACCATGTCCACCACCACCACGTACACCACCACCATGTCCACCACCATGTCAACCACCAACAAGGCCAGCACCATTTCCACCACCACCACGTCCACCACCACTTCCACCACCACAGTGTCCTCCACCACCACCATGTCCACCACCATGTTCACCACCACCACCACCACATCCACCACCATGTCCACAACCACCACCACCACATCCACCACCACCACCACCACATCCACCACCACCATGCCCACCCCCACCACCACCACGTTCACCACCATGTCCACCACCACCACCATGTCCACCACTAATATGTCCACCACTACAACCACATCCACCACCACCACCACCATGTCCTCAACCACCACATCCACCACCACGTTCACCACATCCACCACCATGTCCACCACCACCACTACGTCCACAACCACCACATCCACCACCACATCAACCACCACGTCAACCACCAGCACATTCACCACATCCACCACCACCACCACATCCACCACCACCACTTCCACCACCACCACTTCCACCACCACCACATCCACCACCACCATGTCCACCACCTCCACATCCACCACCACCACATCCACCACCAGGTCCACCACCACCATGTCCACCACCACCATGTCCACCACCAGGTCCACCACCACCATGTCCACCACCACCACATACACCGTCACGTCCACCACGACCACGTCCAGCACCACCACCATGTCCACCACCACCACCACCATGTACACCACCACCATGCCCATCACCACCATATCCACAACCACCACCACGTCCACCACCATCACCACGTCCACCACCACCACCTCCACCACCATCTACACCACGTCCACCCCCATGTCCACCACCACATCCACCACCACCACGTCCACCACCACCACGTCCACCACCACCACATCCACCACCACCATCTCCACCACCATGTCAACCACCAACAAGGCCACCACCATTTCCATGACCGCTACGTCCACCACCACTTCCACCACCACAGTGTCCTCCACCACCACCACGTCCACCACCATGTTCACCACCATCACCACATCCATCACCATGTCCACAACCATCACCACCACCACGTCCACCGCCACCACGACCACCACCACATCCACCACCACCACGTCCAACACTGCCACCACATCCACCACCTCCTCCACCACCACATCTACCACCACCACCACACCCACCACCACCACCATGTCCACCACCACCACGTCTACCACCACGTCCACCACCACCACGCCCTCCATCACCACCATGTCCACCACCACGTCCACCACCACGTCACCACCACCACATCCACCACCACCACGTCCACCACCACATACACCACCATGTCAACCACCACGTCAACCACCAGCACATCTACCACCACCACGTCCACCACGTCCACCACCACCACATCCACCACCACCATGTTCACCACCATGTCAACCACCAACAAGGCCACCACCATTTCCATGACCACCATGTCCACCACCACTTCCACCACCACAGTGTCCTCCACGACCACCACCATGTTCACCACCACCACATCCACCACCATGTCCACAACCACCACCACCACCACGTCCACCGCCACCACAACCACCACCACATCCACCACCACTACATCCAACACTGCCACCACGTCCACCACCTCCACCACCACCACATCCACCACCACCACCACAACCACCACCACCATGTCCACCACCACCATGTCCACCACCATGTCCACCACCATGTCCACCACCACCACATCCACCACCACCACGTCCACCACCTCCACCACCACCATGTCCACCACCACCATGTCCACCACCACCATGCCCACCATGTACACCACCACCATCATGTCCACCTCCATCATGATGTCCACCATGTCCACCACCACCACATCCACCACCACCATGCCCACCCCCACCACGCCCACCACCACCACTTCCACCACCACCATGTATACCACCACCACGCCCTCCACCACCACCATGTCCACCACCACCACATCCACCACCACATCACCACCACCACATTCACCACCACCATGTCCATGTCCACCACCACCATGTCCACCACCACAACGTCCACCACCACCACATGCACCACCACATCCACCACCACCATCACCATGTCCTCCACCACGTCCACCACCACCATGTCCACCACCACCACATCCACCACCACCACGCCCTCCATCACCACCAGGTCCACCTCCACCACGTCCATCACATCCACCACCACCACATCCACCACCACCACATCCACCATGTCCACCACCATCATGTCCACCACCATGTCCACGTCCACCACCACCACCATTTTCACCACCACATCCACCACCACCAAGTACAGCACCACGTCCACGTCCACGTCCACAACAACCACCACATCCACCACCACCACCACGTCCACCACCACATCCACCACCATATCCACAACCACCACGACCATGTCCACCACCACATCCACCACCACCACGACCACCACGTCCACCACCACCATGCCCACCACCACCACCACATCCACCACCACCATCACATCCACCTCCACCATGATGTCCACCACCACCATGTCCACCACCACCACGTCCACCACCACCATGCCCATGCCCACCACCACCACATCCACCACCATGTCTACCACCACCATGTCCACCACCACCATGTCTACCAAGTCCACCACCATGTCCACCAACACCACTTCTACCACCACTATGTCCACCACTACAACCACATCCACCACCACCACCATGTCCACCACCACAACCACCACATCCACCACCACGTCCACCACCATGTCCACTACGTCGACCATGTCCACCACCACCACTACATCCACAACCACCACGTCCACCACCACATCAACCACCACGATGTCAACCACCACCACATCCACCACCACCACCACGTCCACCACCACCATGTCCACCACCACATCCACCACCACGTCCACCACCACGTCCACCACCACCACATCCACCACAACCATGTCCACCACCACCACGTCCACCACCACCACACCCACCACCACCATGTCTACCACCATGTCCACCACCACCCCCACGTGCACCACCACCACACCCACCACCACCGCGTCCACCACTACAATGTCGACCACATCAACCACCACGTCCTCCACCAACAAGGCCACCACCATATCCACCATCACCACATCCACCACCACCACACCCACCACAACGTTCACCACCACCACCACGTCCACCACCATGTCCACCACCACCATGTTCATCACCACATCCACCACCACCACATCCATCACCACGTCCACAACCACCACCATGTCCACCACCACCACATCCACCACCATGTCCAAAACCACCACCATGTCCACCACTACAACTACATCCACCACCATGTCCACCACCACAACCACCACGTCCACCACCACATCCACCACCATGTCCACCACATTCACCACCATGTCCACCACCACCACCATGTCCACCACCACCACATCAACCACCACCACGTCAACCACCACCACGTCAACCACCACCACATCCACCACCACATCCACCACCACCACATCCACCACCACCACCACGTTCATCACCACCACGTTCACCACCACCATGTCCACCACCACAATGTCCACCACCACCACATGCACCACCACGTCCACCACCACCAAGTCCACCATCACCATCACCATGTCCTCCACCAGGTCCACCACCACCATGTACACCACCACCACATCCACCACCACCATGCCCTCCATCACCACCATGTCCACCACCACCACGTCCACCACATCCACCACCACCACATCCACCACCACCACGTCCACCACCACGCCCACCACCACCATGTCCACCACCACGTCCACCACCATGTTCACCACAACCACACCCACCACCACGTCCACCACCATGTCCACCACCACGTCCATCACCATGTCCACCACCACCACCACGTCCACCACCACCACATCCACCACCATGTCCACCACCATCATGTCCACCACCATGTCCACGTCTAACACCACCACCATGTCCACTACCACCACCACATCCACCACCACCATGTCCACCACCATGTCCACGTCCACCACCACCACCATTTCCACCACCACATCCACCACCACCAAGTACAGCACCACGTTTACGTCCACGTCCACAACAACCACCACATCCACCACCACCACCACGTCCACCACCCGATCCACCACCATATCCACAACCACCACCACCATGTCCACCACCACATCCATCACCACCACGACCACCACGTCCACCACCACCATGCCCACCACCACCACCACGTCCACCACCACCATCACATCCACCTCCACCATGATGTCCACCACCACCATGTCCACCACCACCACATCCACCATGCCCATGCCCACCACCACCACATCCACCACCATGTCTACCACCACCATGTCCACCACCACCATGTCCACCAAGTCCACCACCACGTCCACCACCACCACTTCTACCACCACTATGTCCACCACTACAACCACATCCACCACCACCACCATGTCCACCACCACAACCACCACATCCACCACCACGTCCACCACCATGTCCACTACGTCAACCATGTCCACCACCACCACTACATCCACAACCACCACGTCCACCACCACATCAACCACCACGATGTCAACCACCACCACATCCAACACCACCACGTCCACCACCACCATGTCCACCACCACATCCACCACCACATCCACCACCACGTCCACCACCATGTCCACCACCACCACATCCACCACCACCATGTCCACCACCACCACGTCCACCACCACCACCATACCCACCACCACCATGTCTACCACCATGTCCACCACCACCCCCACATGCACCACCACCACACCCACCACCACCACGTCCACCACTACAACGTCCACCACCACCACATCCACCACCACGTCCTCCACCAACAAGGCCACCACCATATCCACCATCACCACGTCCACCACCACCACACCCACCACAACGTTCACCACCACCACCACATCCACCACCACGTCCACCACCACCACATTCATCACCACATCCACCACCACCACATCCACCACCACGTCCACAACCACCACCATGTCCACCACCACCACATCCACCACCATGTCCAAAACCACCACCACATCCACCACTACAACCCCATCCACCACCATGTCCACCACCACAACTACCACGTCCACCACCACATCCACCACCATGTCCACCACCATGTCCACCACCACCACCATGTCCACCACCACCACATCAACCAACACCACGTCAACCACCACCACGTCCACCACCACATCCACCACCACCACATCCACCACCACCACCACGTTCATCACCACCACGTTCACCACCACCATGTCCACCACCACAATGTCCACCACCACCACATGCACCACCACGTCCACCACCACCAAGTCCACCATCACCATCACCATGTCCTCCACCAGGTCCACCACCACCATGTCCACCACCACCATATCCACCACCAACACACCCTCCATCACCACCATGTCCACCACCACCACATCCACCACATCCACCACCACCACATCCACCACCACCACGTCCACCACCATGCCCACCACCACCGTGTCCACCACCACGTCCACCACCATGTTCACCACAACCACACCCACCACCACGCCCACCACCATGTCCACCACCACGTCCATCACCATGTCCACCACCACCACCACGTCCACCACCACCACATCCACCACCATGTCCACCACCATCATGTCCACCACCATGTCCACGTCTAACACCACCACCATGTCCACCACCACCACCACATCCACCACCACCAAGTCCACCACCTCATCCACGTCCACAACCACCACATCCACCACCACCACCATGTCCACCACCACGTCCACCACCACCATATCCACCACCACGTCCACCACCACATCCACCACCACCACATACACCACCATGTCCAAAACCACCACCACCATGTCCACCACCATGTCCACTACAACCACATCCACTACCACCATGCCCACAACCACGACCACTACCACCACGCACACCACCACCACGCCCACACCCACCACCACGTTCACCACCACTATCACGTCCACCACCACTTCCACCACCATGTCCTTATCCACCACCACATCCACCACCACCACATCCACCACCACCACATCCACCACCAAGGCCACCACCACCACCATATCCACCACCAACATGTCCACCACCATGACCTCGTCCACCACCACGTCCACCATCAAAACCACCACGTCCACCACCACGTCTACCACCACCACATCCACCACCACCACATCCACCACCACCATGTCCCCCACCACCACATCCACCACCATGTCCACCACCACGTCCACAACCACCATGTCCACCACCACCATGTCCACCACCACCACATCCACCACCATGTCCACCACCACCACGTCTACCACCACATCCACCACCACGTCCACAACCACCACCTCCATGTCCACCACGATATCCACCACCACGTCCACCACCACAACCACGCCCATCACCACCACGCCCACCACCACCACACCAACCACCACCACGTCCACTACCACCATGTCCACCACCACCACATACACCACCACCATGTCCACCACCATGTCAACCACCAACAAGGCCACCACCATTTCCACCACCACCACATCCACCACCACTTCCACCACCACAGTGTCCTCCACCACCACCACGTCCACCACCCTGTTCACCACCACCACCACATCCATCACCATGTCCACAACCACCACCACCACATCCACCACCACCACCACCACATCCACCACCACGACCAACACCGCCACCATGTCCACCACGTCCACCACCACGCCCACCACCACCACATCCACCACCATGTCCACCACCACCATGCCCTCCATCACCACCATGTCCACCACCACCATGTCCACCACCACGTCCATCACCACCACATACACCACCATGTCCATCACCACCACCACATCCAGCACCACCACCATGTCCACCACCACCATGTCCACCACCACCACGTCCACAACCACCACCACGTCCACCACCACCATGTCCACCACTACCACATCCACCACCACCACATCCACCACCACCACATCCACCACCACCATGTCCACCACCACATCCACCACCACATCCACCACCACGTCCACCACCACGTCCACCACCACCACATCCACCACCACCATGTCCACCACCACCACGTCCACCACCACCACCACACCCACCACCACCATGTCTACCACCATGTCCACCACCACCCCCACGTGCACCACCACCACACCCACCACCACCGCGTCCACCACTACAATGTCCACCACCACCACATCCACCACCACGTCCTGCACCAACAAGGCCACCACCATATCCACCATCATCACGTCCACCAACACCACACCCACCACATCGTTCACCACCACCACCACGTCCACCACCACGTCCACCACCACCACCACCACGTTCATCACCACATCCACCACCACCACATCCACCACCACGTCCACAACCACCACCATGTCCACCACCACCACATCCACCACCATGTCCAAAACCACCACCATGTCCACCACTACAACCACATCCACCACCATGTCCACCACCACAACCACCACATCCACCACCACATCCACCACCATGTCCACCACATTCACCACCATGTCCACCACCACCACCATGTCCACCACCACCACATCAACCACCACCACGTCAACCACCACCACGTCCACCACCACATCCACCACCACCACATCCACCACCACCACCACATTCATCACCACCACGTTCACCACCACCATGTCCACCACCGCCATGTCCACCACCACAATGTCCACCACCACCACATGCACCACCATGTCCACCACCACCAAGTCCACCATCACCATGTCCTCCACCAGGTCCACCACCACCATGTCCACCACCACCACATCCACCACCACCATGCCCTCCATCACCACCATGTCCACCACCACCACGTCCACCACATCCACCACCACCACATCCACCACCACCACGTCCACCACCACGCCCACCACCACCATGTCCACCACCACGTCCACTACCATGTTCACCACAACCACACCCACCACCACGTCCACCACCATGTCCACCACCATGTCCATCACCATGTCCACCACCACCACCACGTCCACCACCACCACATCCACCACCATGTCCACCACCATCATGTCCACCACCATGTCCACGTCCAACACCACCACCATGTCCACCACCACCACCACATCCACCACCACCAAGTCCACCACCTCATCCACGTCCACAACCACCACATCCACCACCATGTCCACCACCACGTCCACCACCACCACATCCACCACCACGTCCACCACCACGTCCACCACCACCACATACACCACCATGTCCAAAACCACCACCACCACGTCCACCACCATGTCCACTACGACCACATCCACCACCACCATGCCCACAACCATGACCACCATAACCACGCCCACCACCACGCCCACACCCACCACCACGTTCACCACCACCAACACGTCCACCACCACTTCCACCACCATGTCCTTATCCACCACCACGTCCACCACCACCACATCCACCACCAAGGCCACCACCACCACCATATCCACCACCAACATGTCCACCACCACCACCATGTCCTCCACCACAATGTCCTCCACAACAACCACATCCACCACCACCACCATGACCTCGTCCACCACCACGTCCACCATCAAAACCACCACGTCCACCACCACGTCCACCACCACCACGTCCACCACCACCACATCCACCACCACCATGTCCCCCACCACCACATCCACCACCATGTCCACCACCACCATGTCCACCACCACCACGTCCACCACCACCACATCCACCACCATGTCCACCACCACCATGTCCACCACCACATCCACCACCACGTCCACAACCACCACCTCCACGTCCACCACGATATCCACCACCATGTCCACCACCACAACCACGCCCATCACCACCACGCCCACCACCACCACACCAACCACCACCACGTCCACTACCACCATGTCCACCACCACCACATACACCACCACCATGTCCACCACCATGTCAACCACCAACAAGGCCTCCACCATTTCCACCACCACCACTTCCACCACCACAGTGTCCTCCACCACCACCACGTCCACCACCCTGTTCACCACCACCACCACATCCATCACCATGTCCACAACCACCACCACCACATCCACCACCACCACCACCACATCCACCACCACGACCAACACCGCCACCACATCCACCACGTCCACCACCACACCCACCACCACCACATCCACCACCATGCCCTCCATCACCACCATGTCCACCACCACCATGTCCACCACCATGTCCATCACCACCACATACACCACCATGTCTACCACCACCACCACATCCAGCACAACCACCATGTCCACCACCACCATGTCCACCACCACCACGTCCACAACCACCACCACGTCCACCACCACCATGTCCACCACTATCACATCCACCACCACCACATCCACCACCACGTCCACCACCACCATGTCCACCACCACATCCACCACCACGTCCACCACCACGTCCACCACATCTACCACCACCATGTCCACCACCACCATGTCCACCACCACCACCAAACCCACCACCACCATGTCTACCACCATGTCCACCACCACCCCCACGTGCTCCACCACCATACCCACCACCACCACGTCCACCACTACAACGTCCATCACCACCACATCCACCACCACGTCCTCCACCAACAAGGCCACCACCATATCCACCATCACCACGTCCACCACCACCACACCCACCACAATGTTCACCACCACCACCATGTCCACCACCACGTCCACCACCACCTCCACCACGTTTATCACCACATCCACCACCACCACATCCACCACCACGTCCACAACCACCACCATGTCCACCACCACCACATCCACCACCATGTCCAAAACCACCACCATGTCTACCACTACAACTACATCCACCACCATGTCCACCACCACAACCACCACATCCACCACCACATCCACCACCATGTCTACCACATTCACCACCATGTCCACCACCACCACTATGTCCACCACCACCACATCAACCACCACCACGTCAACCACCACCACGTCCACCACCACATCCACCACCACCACATCCACCACCACCACCACGTTCATCACCACCACGTTCACCACCACCATGTCCACCACCACCATGTCCACCACCACAATGTCCACCACCACCACATGTACCACCACGTCCACCACCACCAAGTCCACCATCACCATGTCCTCCACCAGGTCCACCACCACCATGTCCACCACCACCACATCCACCACCACCACGCCCTCCATCACCACCATGTCCACCACCACCACGTCCACCACATCCACCACCACCAAATCCACCACCACCACGTCCACCACCACGCCCACCACCACCATGTCCACCACCACGTCCACCACCATGTTCACCACAACCACACCCACCACCACGTCCACCACCATGTCCACCACCACGTCCATCACCATGTCCACCACCACCTGTCCACCACCACCACATCCACCACCATGTCCACCACCATCATGTCCACCACCATGTCCACGTCCAACACCACCACCATGTCCACCACCACTACCACATCCACCACCACCAAGTCCACCACCTCATCCACATCCATAACCACCACATCCACCACCACCACCATGTCCACCACCACGTCCACCACCACCACATCCACCACCACGTCCACCACCACGTCCCCCACCACGTCCACCACCACCACATACACCACCATGTCCAAAACCACCACCACCACGTCCACCACCATGTCCACTACGACCACATCCACCACCACCATGCCCACAACCACGACCACCACGCCCACCACCACCACGCCCACACCCACCACCACGTTCACCACCACCAACACGTCCACCACCACTTCCACCACCATGTCCTTATCCACCACCACGTCCACCACCACCACATCCACCACCAAGGCCACCACCACCACCATATCCACCACCAACATGTCCACCACCACCACCATGTCCTCCACCACAATGTCCTCCACAACAACCACATCCACCACCACCACCATGACCTCGTCCACCACCACGTCCACCATCAAAACCACCTCGTCCACCACCACGTCCACCACCACCACGTCCACCACCACCACATCCACCACCACCATGTCCCCCACCACCACATCCACCACCATGTCCACCACCACATCCACTACCACCATGTCCACCACCACCACGTCCACCACCACCACATCCACCACCATGTCCACCACCACCACGTCCACCACCACATCCACCACCATGTCCACAACCACCACCTCCACGTCCACCACGATATCCACCACCACGTCCACCACCACAACCATGCCCATCACCACCACGCCCACCACCACCACACCAACCACCACCACGTCCACTACCACCATGTCCACCACCACCACGTACACCACCACCATGTCCACCACCATGTCAACCACCAACAAGGGCACCACCATTTCCACCACCACCACATCCACCACCACTTCCACCACCACAGTGTCCTCCACCACCACCACATCCACCACCCTGTTCACCACCACCACCACATCCATCACCATGTCCACAACCACCACCACCACATCCACCACCACCACCACCACATCCACCACCTCGACCAACACCGCCACCACGTCCACCACATCCACCACCACACCCACCACCATCACATCCACCACCATGTCCACCACCACCATGCCCTCTATCACCACCATGTCCACCACCACGTCCATCATCACCACATACACCACCATGTCCACCACCACCACCACATCCAGCACCACCACCATGTCCACCACCACCATGTCCACCACCACCATGTCCACAACCACCACCACGTCCACCACCATGATGTCCACCACTACCACATCCACCACCACCACATCCACCACCACCATGTCCACCACCACGTCCACCACCAAAACATCCACAACCACCACCACGTCCACCACCACAACCATGTCCACCACAACATCTACCACCACATCCACAACCACCACCACCACCATGTTCACCACCACATCCACCGCCACGTCCACCAACACCATGTCCACAACCACCATGTCCTCCACCACCACCACGTCCACCACCACCATCACGTCCACCTCCACCATGACATCCACCACCACCACCATGTCCACCACATTCACCACCATGTCCACCACCACCACCATGTTCACCACCACCACATCCACCACATCAACCACCACCACGTCAACCACCACCACGTCCACCACCCCATCCACCACCACCATGTCCACCACCACCATGTCCACCACCACAACGTCCACCACCACATGCACCACCACGTCCACCACCACCATCACCATGTCCTCCACCAGGTCCAACACCACCATGTCCACCACCACCACATCCACCACCACCACGCCCTCCATCACCACCATGTCCACCACCACCATGTCCACCACATCCACCACCACCACATCCACCACCACCACATCCACCACCACCACATCTACCACGTCCACCACCACCATGTCCACCACCACGTCCACCACCATGTTTACCACAACCACACCCACCACCACGTCCACCACCATGTCCACCACCACATCCATCACCATGTCCACCACCACCACCACATCCACCACATCCACCACCATGTCCACCACCATCATGACCACCACCATGTCCACGTCCAACACCACCACCATGTCCACCACCACCACCACATCCACCACCACCAAGTCCACCACCACGTCCACGTCCACAACCACCACATCCACCACCACCACCATGTCCACCACCACGTCCACCACCACCACATCCACCACCACGTCCACCACCACGTCCACTACCACCACATACACCACCATGTCCAAAACCACCACCAGCACGTCCACCACCATGTCCACTACCACCACATCCACCACCACCACCATGCCCACAACCATGACCACCACCACCACGCCCACCACCACCACGCCCACACCCACCACCACGTTCACCACCACCACCACATCCACCACCACTTCCACCACCATGTCCACCACCATGTCCTTATCCACCACCACGTCCACCACCACCACATCCACCACCAAGGCCACCACCACCACCATATCCACCACCAACATGTCCACCACCACCACCACCACCATGTCCTCCACTACAATGTCCTCCACAACAACCAGATCCACCACCACCACCACGACCTCATCCACCACCACATCCACCACCACCACCATGTCCACCACATTCACCACCATGTTCACCACCACCACCATGTTCACCACCACCACATCCACCACATCAACCACCACCACGTCAACCACCACCACGTCCACCACCCCATCCACCACCACCATGTCCACCACCACCATGTCCACCACCACAATGTCCACCACCACATGCACCACCACGTCCACCACCACCAAGTCCACCACCACCATCACCATGTCCTCCACCAGGTCCAACACCACCATGTCCCCCACCACCACATCCACCACCACCACGCCCTCCATCACCACCATGTCCACCACCACCATGTCCACCACATCCACCACCACCACATCCACCACCACCACATCTACCACGTCCACCACCACCATGTCCACCACCACGTCCACCACCATGTTTACCACAACCACACCCACCACCACGTCCACCACCATGTCCACCACCACGTCCATCACCATGTCCACCACCACCACCACATCCACCACATCCACCACCATGTCCACCACCATCATGACCACCACCATGTCCACGTCCAACACCACCACCATGTCCACCACCACCACCACATCCACCACCACCAAGTCCACCACCACGTCCACGTCCACAACCACCACATCCACCACCACCACCATGTCCACCACCACGTCCACCACCACCACATCCACCACCACGTCCACCACCACGTCCACTACCACCACATACACCACCATGTCCAAAACCACCACCAGCACGTCCACCACCATGTCCACTACCACCACATCCACCACCACCACCATGCCCACAACCATGACCACCACCACCACGCCCACCACCACCACGCCCACACCCACCACCACGTTCACCACCACCACCACATCCACCACCACTTCCACCACCATGTCCACCACCATGTCCTTATCCACCACCACGTCCACCACCACCACATCCACCACCAAGGCCACCACCACCACCATATCCACCACCAACATGTCCACCACCACCACCACCACCATGTCCTCCACTACAATGTCCTCCACAACAACCAGATCCACCACCACCACCACGACCTCATCCACCACCACATCCACCATCAAAACCACCACGTCCACCACCACCACGTCCACCACGTCCACCACCACCACATCCACCACCATGTCCACCACCACCACGTCCACCACCACATCCACCACCACGTCCACAACCACCACCTCCACGTCCACCACGATATCCACCACCACGTCCACCACCACAACCATGCCCACCACCACCACGCCCACCACCACCACACCAACCACCACCAAGTCCACTACCACCACATCCACCACCACCACGTACACCACCACCATGTCCACCACCATGTCAACCACCAACAAGGCCACCACCATTTCCACCACCACCACTTCCACCACCACAGTGTCCTCCACCACCACCACGTCCACCACCATGTTTACCACCACCACCACCATGTCCACAACCACCACCACCACATCCACCACCACCACATCCACCACCACGTCCAACACCGGCACCACGTCCACCACGTCCACCACCACACCTACCACCACCACATCCACCACCACGTCCACCACCACCATGCCCTCCATCACCACCATGTCCAACACCACCATGTCCACCACCACGTCCATCACCACCCCATCCACCACCACCACATACACCACCATGTCCACCACCACCACCACATCCAGCACCACCACCATGTCCACCACCACCATGTCCACCACCACCATGTCCACCACCACCACGTCCATAACCACCACCATGTCCACCACCACCATGTCCACCACCACCATGTCCACCACTACCATGTCCACCACCACCATGTCCATCACCACCACCATGTCCACCATAACCACCACGTCCACCACCACCACATCCACAACCACCACCACGTCCACCACCACAACCATGTCCACCACAACATCCACCACCACGTCCACAACCACCACCACGTTCACCACCACATCCATCGCCACGTACACCAACACCACGTCCACAACCACCATGTCCTCCACCACCACCAACATCACGTCCACCTCCACCATGACATCCACCACCATCACCATGCCCAACCCCACCACGCCCACCACCAACACGTCCACCACCATGTCTACCACCACCACGTCCACCACCACTACCACCACCATGTCCACCACTTCCACCACCACGTCCAACACCACCATGTCCACCACTACAACCACATCCACCACCATGTCCACCACCACAACCACCACGTCCACCACCACATCCACCACCATGTCCACAACATTCACCACCATGTCCACCACCACCACCACCACGTTCACCACATCCACCACCACCACATCCACCACCACGTCCACAACCACCACCATGTCCACCACCACATCCACCACCACCACATCCACCACCATGTCCAAAACCACCACCATGTCCACCACTACAACCACATCCACCACCATGTCCACCACCACAACCACCATATCCACCACCACATCCACCACCATGTCCACCACATTCACCACCATGTCCACCACCACCACCATGTCCACCACCACCACATCAACCACCACCACGTCAACCACCACCACGTCCACCACCACATCCACCACCACCACATCCACCACCACCACATTCATCACCACCACGTTCACCACCACCATGTCCACCACCACCATGTCCACCACCACAATGTCCACCACCACCACATGCACCACCACGTCCACCACCACCATCACCATGTCCTCCACCAGGTCCACCACCACCATGTCCACCACCACCACATCCACCACCACCACGCCCTCCATCACCACCATGTCCACCACCACCACGTCCACCACATCCACCACCACCATATCCACCACCACCACGTCCACCACCACGCCCACCACCACCATGTCCACCACCACGTCCACCACCATGTTCACCACAACCACACCCACCACCACGTCCACCACCATTTCCATCACCACGTCCATCACCATGTCCACCACCACCACCACGTCCACCACCACCACATCCACCACCATGTCCACCACCATCATGTCCACCACCATGTCCACGTCCAACACCACCACCATGTCCACCACCACCACCACCACATCCACCACCACCAAGTCCACCACCTCATCCACGTCCACAACCACCACATCCACCACCATGTCCACCACCACGTCCACCACCACCACATCCACCACCACGTCCACCACCACGTCCACCACCACCACATACACCACCATGTCCAAAACCACCACCACCACGTCCACCACCATGTCCACTACGACCACATCCACCACCACCATGCCCACAACCATGACCACCACCACAACGCCCACCACCACCACGCCCACACCCACCACCACGTTCACCACCACCAACACGTCCACCACCACTTCCACCACCATGTCCTTATCCACCACCATGTCCACCACCACCACATCCACCACCAAGGCCACCACCACCACCATATCCACCACCAACATGTCCACCACCACCACCATGTCCTCCACCACAATGTCCTCCACAACAACCACATCCACCACCACCACCATGACCTCGTCTACCACCACGTCCACCATCAAAACCACCACGTCCACCACCACATCCACCACCACCACGTCCACCACCACCACATCCACCACCACCATGTCCCCCACCACCACATCCACCACCATGTCCACCACCACCATGTCCACCACCACCACGTCCACCACCACCACATCCACCACCATGTCCACCACCACCACGTCCACCACCACATCCACCACCACGTCCACAACCACCACCTCCACGTCCACCACGATATCCACCACCACGTCCACCACCACAACCACGCCCATCACCACCACGCCCACCACCACCACACCAACCACCACCATGTCCACTACCACCATGTCCACCACCATGTCAACCACCAACAAGGCCTCCACCATTTCCACCACCACCACATCCACCACCACTTCCACCACCACAGTGTCCTCCACCACCACCACGTCCACCACCCTGTTCACCACCACCACCACATCCATCACCATGTCCACAACCACCACCACCACATCCACCACCACCACCACCACATCCACCACCACGACCAACACCGCCACCACATCCACCACGTCCACCACCACACCCACCACCACCACATCCACCACCATGCCCTCCATCACCACCATGTCCACCACCACCATGTCCACCACCACGTCCATCACCACCACATACACCACCATGTCCACCACCACCACCACATCCAGCACCACCACCATGTCCACCACCACCATGTCCACCACCACCACGTCCACAACCACCACCACGTCCACCACCACCATGTCCACCACTATCACATCCACCACCACCACATCCACCACCACCACGTCCACCACCACCATGTCCACCACCACATCCACCACCATGTCCACCACCACGTCCACCACCACCACATCTACCACCACCATGTCCACCACCACCACGTCCACCACCACCACCACACCCACCACCACCATGTCTACCACCATGTCCACCACCACCCCCATGTGCTCCACCACCATATCCACCACCACCGCATCCACCACTACAACTTCCACCACCACCACATCCACCACCACATCCTCCACCAACAAGGCCACCACCATATCCACCATCACCACGTCCACCACCACCACACCCACCACAACGTTCACCACCACCACCACGTCCACCACCACGTCCACCACCACCTCCACCACGTTTATCACCACATCCACCACCCCCACATCCACCACCACGTCCACAACCACCACCATGTCCACCACCACCACATCCACCACCATGTCCAAAACCACCACCATGTCTACCACTACAACCACATCCACCACCATGTCCACCACCACAACCACCACGTCCACCACCACATCCACCACCATGTCCACCACATTCACCACCATGTCCACCACCACCACCATGTCCACCACCACCACATCAACCACCACCACGTCAACCACCACCACGTCCACCACCACATCCACCACCACCACATCCACCACCACCACCACGTTCATCACCACCACGTTCACCACCACCATGTCCACCACCACCATGTCCACCACCACAATGTCCACCACCACCACATGTACCACCACGTCCACCACCACCAAGTCCATCATCACCATCACCATGTCCTCCACCAGGTCCACCACCACCATGTCCACCACCACCACATCCACCACCACCACGCCCTCCATCACCACCATGTCCACCACCACCACGTCCACCACATCCACCACCACCAAATCCACCACCACCACGTCCACCACCACGCCCACCACCACCATGTCCACCACCACGTCCACCACCATGTTCACCACAACCACACCCACCACAACGTCCACCACCATGTCCACCACCACGTCCATCACCATGTCCACCACCACCACCACATCGTCCACCACCACCACATCCACCACCATGTCCACCACCATCATGTCCACCACCATGTCCACGTCCAACACCACCACCATGTCCACCACCACTACCACATCCACCACCACCAAGTCCACCACCTCATCCACGTCCACAACCACCACATCCACCACCACCACCATGTCCACCACCACGTCCACCACCACCACATCCACCACCACCTCCACCACCATGTCCACCACCACGTCCACCACCACCACATACACCACCATGTCCAAAACCACCACCACCACGTCCACCACCATGTCCACTACGACCACATCCACCACCACCATGCCCACAACGACGACCACCACCACCACGCCCACCACCACCACGCCCACACCCACCACCACGTTCACCACCACCAACACGTCCACCACCACTTCCACCACCATGTCCTTATCCACCACCACGTCCACCACCACCACATCCACCACCAAGGCCACCACCACCACCATATCCACCACCAACATGTCCACCACCACCACCATGTCCTCCACCACAATGTCCTCCACAACAACCACATCCACCACCACCACCATGACCTCGTCCACCACCACGTCCAGTATCAAAACCACCACGTCCACCACCACGTCCACCACCACCACGTCCACCACCACCACATCCACCACCACCATGTCCCCCACCACCACATCCACCACCATGTCCACCACCACATCCACTACCACCATGTCCACCACCACCACGTCTACCACCACCACATCCACCACCATGTCCACCACCACCACGTCCACCACCACATCCACCACCATGTCCACAACCACCACCTCCACGTCCACCACGATATCCACCACCACGTCCAAAACCACAACCATGCCCATCACCACCACGCCCACCACCACCACACCAACCACCACCACGTCCACTACCACCATGTCCACCACCACCACGTACACCACCACCATGTCCACCACCATGTCAACCACCAACAAGGCCACCACCACCACATCCACCACCACTTCCACCACCACAGTGTCCTCCACCACCACCACATCCACCACCCTGTTCACCACCACCACCACATCCATCACCATGTCCACAACCACCACCACCACATCCACCACCACCACCACCACATCCACCACCACGACCAACACCGCCACCACGTCCACCACATCCACCACCACACCCACCACCATCACATCCACCACCATGTCCACCACCACCATGCCCTCTATCACCACCATGTCCACCACCACGTCCATCATCACCACATACACCACCATGTCCACCACCACCACCACATCCAGCACCACCACCATGTCCACCACCACGTCCACAACCACCACCACGTCCACCACCACCACCACGTCCACCACCACCATGTCCACCACTACCATATCCACCACCACCACATCCACCACCACCATGTCCACCACCACGTCCACCATCAAAACATCCACAACCACCACCACGTCCACCACCACAACCATGTCCACCACAACATCCACCACCACGTCCACAACCACTACCACCACCACGTTCACCACCACATCCACCGCCACGTCCACCAACACCATGTCCACAACCACCATGTCCTCCACCACGTCCACCACCACCATCACATCCACCTCCACCATGACATCCACCACCACCACCATGTCCACCACATTCACCACCATGTCCACCACCACCACCATGTTCACCACCACCACATCCACCACATCAACCACCACCACATCAACCACCACCACGTCCACCACCCCATCCACCACCACCATGTCCACCACCACCATGTCCACCACCACAACGTCCACCACCACATGCACCACCACGTCCACCACCACCAAGTCCACCACCACCATCACCATGTCCTCCACCAGGTCCAACACCACCATGTCCACCACCACCACATCCACCACCACCACGCCCTCCATCACCACCATGTCCACCACCACCATGTCCACCACATCCACCACCACCACATCCACCACCACCACATCTACCATGTCCACCACCACCATGTCAACCACCACGTCCACCACCATGTTTACCACAACCACACCCACCACCACGTCCGCCACCATGTCCACCACCACGTCCATCACCATGTCCACCACCACGTCCATCACCATGTCCACCACCACCACCACATCCACCACCATGTCCACCACCATCATGACCACCACCATGTCCACGTCCAACACCACCACCATGTCCACCACCACCACCACATCCACCACCACCAAGTCCACAACCACCACATCCACCACCACCACCATGTCCACCACCACGTCCACCACCACCACATCCACCACCACGTCCACCACCATGTCCACCACCACCACATACACCACCATGTCCAAAACAACCACCAGCACGTCCACCACCATGTCTACTACCACCACATCCACCACCACCACCATGCCCACAACCATGACCACCACCACCACGCCCACCACCACCACGCCCACACCCACCACCACGTTCACCACCACCACCACATCCACCACCACTTCCACCACCATGTCCACCACCATGTCCTTATCCACCACCACGTCCACCACCACCACATCCACCACCAAGGCCACCACCACCACCATATCCACCACCAACATGTCTACCACCACCACCACCACCATGTCCTCCACCACAATGTCCTCCACAACAACCAGATCCACCACCACCACCACCACCACGACCTCATCCACCACCACATCCACCATCAAAACTACCACGTCCACCACCACCACGTCCACCACGTCCACCACCACCACATCCACCACCATGTCCACCACCACCACGTCCACCACCACATCCACCACCACGTCCACAACCACCACCTCCACGTCCACCATGATATCCACCACCGCGTCCACCACCACAACCATGCCCACCACCACCACGCCCACCACCACCACACCAACCACCACCAAGTCCACTACCACCACATCCACCACCACCACGTACACCACCACCATGTCCACCACCATGTCAACCACCAACAAGGCCACCACCATTTCCACCACCACCACTTCCACCACCACAGTGTCCTCCACCACCACCACGTCCACCACCATGTTTACCACCACCACCACCATGTCCACAACCACCACCACCACATCCACCACCACCACATCCACCACCACGTCCAACACCGGCACCACGTCCACCACGTCCACCACCACACCTACCACCACCACATCCACCACCACGTCCACCACCACCATGCCCTCCATCACCACCATGTCCAACACCACCATGTCCACCACCATGTCCACCACCACCACCACATCCAGCACCACCACCATGTCCACCACCACCATGTCCACCACCACCATGTCCACCACCGCCACATCCATAACCACCACCATGTCCACCACCACCATGTCCACCACCACCATGTCCACCACTACCATGTCCACCACCACCATGTCCACCACCACCACCATGTCCACCATAACCACCACGTCCACCACCACCACATCCACAACCACCACCACGTCCACCACCACAACCATGTCCACCACAACATCCACCACCACGTCCACAACCACCACCACGTTCACCACCACATCCATCGCCACGTCCACCAACACCACGTCCACAACCACCATGTCCTCCACCACCACCACCATCACGTCCACCTCCACCATGACATCCACCACCATCACCATGCCCAACCCCACCACGCCCACCACCAACACATCCACCACCATGTCTACCACCACCACGTCCACCACCACTACCATCACCATGTCCACCACTTCATCCACCACGTCCAACACCACCATGTCCACCACTACAACCACATCCACCACCATGTCCACCACCACAACCACCACGTCCACCACCACATCCACCACCATGTCCACAACATTCACCACCATGTCCACCACCACCACCATGTCCACCACCACCACATCCACCACATCAACCACCACCACATCAACCACCACCACGTCCACCACCACATCCACCACCACCATGTCCACCACCACATCTAACACATCCACCACCACCACCACGTTCACCACCACCATGTCCACCACCACCATGTCCACCACCACCAAGTCTACCACCACAATGTCCACCACCACCACCACATGCACCACCACATCCACCACCACCATGTCCACCACCACCACCACCATGTCCTCCACCAGGTCCACCACCACCATGTCCACCACCACCACATCCACCACCACCATGCCCTCCATCACCACCATGTCCACCACCACCACATCCACCACGTCCACTACCACATCCACCACCACCACATCCACCACCACCACATCCACCATGTCCACAATCACCACCATGCCCACCACCACCACCATGTCCACCACCACGTCCACCACCACGTTCACCACAACCATGCCCACCACCACGTCCACCACCATGTCCACCACCACGTCTATCACCATGTCCACCACCACGTCCACCACTACCACATCCACCACCATGTCCACCACCATTATGTCCACCACCACCACGTCCACCACCACCAAGTCCACCACGAGGTCCACGTCCACAACCACCACATTTACCACCACCACCATGTCCACCACCACGTCTACCACCACCACATCCACCACCACATCCATCACCACACCCACCACCACAACGTCCACCACAATGTCCAAAACCACCACTACCACGTCCACCACCACGTCCACTACCACCACATCCACCACCACCATGCCCACCACCACGACCACCATTACCACACCCACCACCACCACGCCCACACCCACCACCACATTCACCACCACCACCACATCCACCACCACTTCCACCACCACGTCCACCACCATGTCCTCATCCACCACCACGTCCACCACATCCACCACCAAGGCCACCACCACCACCATATCCACCACCAACATGTATACCACCACCACCATGTCCTCCACAACAACCACATCCACCACCATGACCTCGTCCACCACCGCGTCCACCATCAAAACCACCACGTCCACCACCACCACATCCACCACCACCACGTCCACCACCAACACATCCACCACCACCACGCACCCCACCACCACGTCCACCACCACCACATCCACCACCAAGGCCACCACCACCACCATATCCACCACCATGTCCACCACCACCAACACCACCATGTCCTCCACCACAATGTCCTCCACAACAACCACATCCACCACCACCAACACCACCACGACCTCGTCCACCACCACATCCTTCATCAAAACCACCACGTCCACCACCACCACGTCCACCACCACCACGTCCACCACCACCACGTCCACCACCACCATGTCCCCCACCACCACATCCACCACCATGTCTACCATGACATCCACTACCACAATGTCCACCACCACCACGTCCACCACCACCACATCCACCACCACAACGTCCCCCACCACCATATCCACCACCATGTCCACCACCACGTCCACCACCATGTCCACAACCACCACCTCCACGTCCACCACGATATCTACCACCACGTCCACCACCACAACCACGCCCACCATGTCCACCACCACATCTAACACATCCACCACCACCACCACGTTCACCACCACCATGTCCACCACCACGATGTCCACCACCACCAAGTCCACCACCACAACGTCCACCACCACCACATGCATCACCACATCCACCACCACCATGTCCACCACCAACACCACCATGTCCTCCACCAGGTCCACCACCACCATGTCCACCACCACCACGTCCACCACCACCACGCCCTCCATCACCACCATGTCCACCACCACCACATGCACCACGTCCACTACCACATCCACCACCACCACATCCACCACCACCACATCCACCATGTCCACAATCACCACCATGCCCACCATCACCATGTCCACCACCACGTCCACTACCACGTTCACCACAACCATGCCCACCACCACGTCCACCACCATGTCCACCACCACGTCCATCACCATGTCCACCACCACGTCTACCACTACCACATCCACCACCATGTCCACCACCATTATGTCCACCACCACCACATCCACCACCACCAAGTCCACCACCCCGTCCATGTCCACAACCACCACATCCACCACCACCACCATGTCCACCACCACGTCTACCACCACCACATCGACCACCACGTCCATCACCACACCCACCACCACCACCACGTCCACCACAATGTCCAAAACCACCACTACCACGTCCACCACCATGTCCACTACCACCACATCCACCACCACCATGCCCACCACCACGACCACCACCACCACGCCCACACCCACCACCACATTCACCACCACCACCACTTCCACCACCACGTCCACCACCATGTCCTCATCCACCACCACGTCCACCACCACCACATCCACCACCAAGGCCACCACCACCACCATATCCACCACCAACATGTCTACCACCACCACCACCACCATGTCCTCCACAACAACCACATCCACTACCATGACCTCGTCCACCACCACGTCCACCATCAAAACCACCACGTCCACCACCACCACATCCACCACCACCACGTCCACCACCACCACATCCACCACCACCACGCACCCCACCACCACATCCACCACCACGTCTACCACCACCACATCCACCATGATGTCCACCACCATCATGTCCACCACCATGTCCACGTCCACCACCACCACCATTTCCACCACCACATCCACCATCACCACCACATCCACCACCACGCCCACCACCACCATGCCCACAACCACCACCACATTCATCACCACCACGACTTCCACCACCACTTCCACCACCACGTCCATGACCATGTCCTCATCCACCACCACGTCCACCACCACCACATCCACCACCAAGGCCACCACCACCACCATATCCACCACCAACATGTCCACCACCACCAACACCACCATGTACTCCACCACCATGTCCTCCACAACAACCACATCCACCACCACAACCTCGTCCACCACCGCGTCCACCATCAAAACCACCACGTCCACCACCACCACATCCACCACCACCACGTCCACCACCACCACATCCACCACCACCACGCACCCCACCACCACGTCCACCACGATGTCCGCCACCATCATCCCCACCACCATGTCCACGTCCACCACCACCATTTCCACCACCACATCCACCACCACCAAGTACAGCACCATGTCCACATCCACCACCACCACCACATCCACCACCACCACCATGTCCACCACCACGTCCATCACCATGTCCACCACCACCACCACGTCCACCACCACCACATCCACCACCATGTCCACCACCATCATGTCCACCACCATGTCCACGTCCAACACCACCACCATGTCCACCACCACTACCACATCCACCACCACCAAGTCCACCACCAAGTCCACCACCTCATCCACGTCCACAACCACCACATCCACCACCACCACCATGTCCACCACCACATCCACCACCACCACATCCACCACCACGTCCACCACCACGTCCACCACCACCACATACACCACCATGTCCAAAACCACCACCACCACATCCACCACCATGTCCACTACGACCACATCCACCACCACCATGCCCACAACCACGACCACCACCACCACGCCAACCACCACCACGCCCACACCCACCACCATGTTCACCACCACCAACACGTCCATCACCACTTCCACCACCATGTCCTTATCCACCACCACGTCCACCACCACCACATCCACCACCAAGGCCACCACCACCACCATATCTACCACCAACATGTCCACCACCACCACCATGTCCTCCACCACAATGTCCTCCACAACAACCACATCCACCACCACCACCATGACCTCGTCCACCACCACATCCACCATCAAAACCACCACGTCCACCACCACGTCCACCACCACCACGTCCACCACCACCACATCCACCACCACCATGTCCCCTACCACCACATCCACCACCATGTCCACCACCACATCCACCACCACCACATCCACCACCATGTCCACCACCACCACGTCCACCACCACATCCACCACCATGTCCACAACCACCACCTCCACGTCCACCATGATATCCACCACCACGTCCACCACCACAACCATGCCCATCACCACCACGCCCACCACCACCACACCAACCACCACCACGTCCACTACCACCATGTCCACCACCACCACGTACACCACCACCATGTCCACCACCATGTCAACCACCAACAAGGCCACCACCATTTCCACCACCACCACATCCACCACCACTTCCACCACCACAGTGTCCTCCACCACCACCACATCCACCACCCTGTTCACCACCACCACCACATCCATCACCATGTCCACAACCACCACCACCACATCCACCACCACCACCACCACATCCACCACCACGACCAACACCGCCACCACGTCCACCACATCCACCACCACACCCACCACCATCACATCCACCACCATGTCCACCACCACCATGCCCTCTATCACCACCATGTCCACCACCACGTCCATCATCACCACATACACCACCATGTCCACCACCACCACCACATCCAGCACCACCACCATGTCCACCACCACCATGTCCACCACGACAACAACCACCACCACGTCCACCACCACCATGTCCACCACTACCACATCCACCACCACCACATCCACCACCACCATGTCCACCACCACGTCCACCACCAAAACATCCACAACCACCACCACGTCCACCACCACAACCATGTCCACCACAACATCCACCACCACGTCCACAACCACCACCACCACCACGTTCACCACCACATCCACTGCCACATCCACCAACACCATCTCCACAACCACCATGTCCTCCACCACCACCACGTCTACCACCACCATCACGTCCACCTCCACCATGACATCCACCACCACTACCATGTCCACCACATTCACCACCATGTCCACCACCACCACCATGTTCACCACCACCACATCCACCACATCAACCACCACCACATCAACCACCACCACGTCCACCACCCCATCCACCACCACCATGTCCACCACCACCATGTCCACCACCACAACGTCTACCACCACATGCACCACCACGTCCACCACCACCAAGTCCACCACCACCATCACCATGTCCTCCACCAGGTCCAACACCACCATGTCCACCACCACCACATCCACCACCACCACGCCCTCCATCACCACCATGTCCACCACCACCATGTCCACCACATCCACCACCACCACATCCACCACCACCACATCCACCACGTCCACCACCACCATGTCCACCACCACGTCCACCACCATGTTTACCACAACCACACCCACCACCACGTCCACCACCATGTCCACCACCACGTCCATCACCATGTCCACCACCACCACCACCACATCCACCACCATGTCCACCACCATCATGTCCACCACCATGTCCACGTCCAACACCACCACCATGTCCACCACCACCACCACATCCACCACCACCCAGTCCACCACCATGTCCATGTCCACAACCACCACATCCACCACCACCACCATGTCCACCACCACGTCCACCACCACCACATCCACCACCACGTCCACCACCACGTCCACCACCACCACATACACCACAATGTCCAAAACCACCACCAGCACGTCCACCACCATGTCCACTACCACCACATCCACCACCATGCCCACAACCATGACCACCACCACCACGCCCACCACCACCACGCCCACACCCACCACCACATTCACCACCACCACCACATCCACCACCACTTCCACCACCATGTCCACCACCATGTCCTTATCCACCACCACGTCCACCACCACCACATCCACCACCAAGGCCACCACCACCACCATATCCACCACCAACATGTCCACCACCACCACCACCACCATGTCCTCCACCACAATGTCCTCCACAACAACCAGATCCACCACCACCACCACCACCACGACCTCATCCACCACCACATCCACCATCAAAACCACCACATCCACCACCACCACGTCCACCACGTCCACCACCACCACATCCACCACCATGTCCACCACCACCACGTCCACCACCACATCCACCACCACGTCCACAACCACCACCTCCATGTCCACCACGATATCCACCACCACGTCCACCACCACAACCACGCCCACCACCACCACGCCCACCACTACCACACCAACCACCACCAAGTCCACTACCACCACGTCCACCACCACCACGTACACCACCATCATGTCCACCACCATGTCAACCACCAACAAGGCCACCACCATTTCCACCACCACCACTTCCACCACCACAGTGTCCTCTACCACCACCACGTCCACCACCATGTTTACCACCACCACCACATCCACCACCACGTCCAACACCGGCACCACGTCCACCACGTCCACCACCACACCTACCACCACCACATCCACCACCATGTCCACCACCACCATGCCCTCCATCACCACCATGTCCAACACCACCATGTCCACCACCACGTCCATCACCACCCCATCCACCACCACCACATACACCACCATGTCCACCACCACCACCACATCCAGCACCACCACCATGTCCACCACCACCACCATGTCCACCACCACCACGTCCACCACTACCATGTCCACCACCACCATGTCCACCACCACCACCATGTCCACCATAACCACCACGTCCACCACCACCACATCCACAACCACCACCACGTCCACCACCACAACCATGTCCACCACAACATCCACCACCACGTCCACAACCACCACCACGTTCACCACCATATCCATCGCCACGTCCACCAACACCACGTCCACAACCACCATGTCCTCCACCACCATCACGTGCACCTCCACCATGACATCCACCACCATCACCATGCCCAACCCCACCACGTCCACCACCAACACGTCCACCACCATGTCTACCACCACCACGTCCACCACCACTACCACCACCATGTCCACCACTTCCACCACCACGTCCAACACCACCATGTCCACCACTACAACCACATCCACCACCATGTCCACCACCACAACCACCACGTCCACCACCACATTCACCACCATGTCCACAACATTCACCACCATGTCCACCACCACCACCATGTCCACCACCACCACATCCACCACATCAACCACCACCACATCAACCACCACCACGTCCACCACCACATCCACCACCACCATGTCCACCACCACATCTAACACATCCACCACCACCACCACGTTCACCACCACCATGTCCACCACCACCATGTCCACCACCACCAAGTCTACCACCACAACGTCCACCACCACCACATGCACCACCACATCCACCACCACCATGTCCACCACCACCACCGCCATGTCCTCCACCAGGTCCACCACCACCATGTCCACCACCACCACATCCACCACCACCACGCCCTCCATCACCACCATGTCCACCACCACCACATCCACCACGTCCACTACCACATCCACCACCACCACATCCACCACCACCACATCCACCATGTCCACAATCACCACCATGCCCACCACCACCACCATGTCCACCACCACGTCCACCACCACGTTCACCACAATCATGCCCACCACCACGTCCACCACCATGTCCACCACCACATCCATCACCATGTCCACCACCACGTCCACCACTACCACATCCACCACCATGTCCACCACCATTATGTCCACCACCACCACGTCCACGTCCACAACCACCACCACCACATACACCACCATGTCCAAAACCACCACCAGCACGTCCACCACCATGTCCACTACCACCACATCCACCACCACCACCATGCCCACAACCATGACCACCACCACCACGCCCACCACCACCACGCCCACACCCACCACCACGTTCAACACCACCACCACGTCCACCACCACTTCTACCACCATGTCCACCACCATGTCCTTATCCACCACCACGTCCACCACCACAACATCCACCACCAAGGCCACCACCACCACCATATCCACCACCAACATGTCCACCACCACCACCACCACCATGTCCTCCACCACAATGTCCTCCACAACAACCAGATCCACCACCACCACCACCACCACGACCTCCTCCACCACCACATCCACCATCAAAACCACCACGTCCACCACCACCACGTCCACCATGTCCACCACCACCACATCCACCACCATGTCCACCACCACCACGTCCACCACCACATCCACCACCACGTCCACAACCACCACCTCCACGTCCACCACGATATCCACCACCACGTCCACAACCACGCCCACCACCACCACGCCCACCACCACCACACCAACCACCACCAAGTCCACTACCACCACGTCCACCACCACCACGTACACCACCACCATGTCCACCACCATGTCAACCACCAACAAGGCCACCACCATTTCCACCACCACCACATCCACCACCATGTTTAACACCACCACCACATCCACCACCATGTCCACAACCACCACCACCACATCCACCACCACCACCACCACATCCACCACCATGTCCAACACTGGCACCACGTCCACCACATCCACCACCATGTCCACCACCACCATGCCCTCCATCACCACCATGTCCAACACCACCATGTCCACCACCACGTCCATCACCACCCCATCCACCACCACCACCACATACACCACCATGTCCACCACCACCACCACATCCAGCACCACCACCATGTCCACCACCACCATGTCCACCACCACCATGTCCACCACCACCACGTCCTCAACCACCACCACGTCCACCATGTCCACCACCACCATGTCCACCACTACCATGTCTACCACCACCATGTCCACCACCACCACCATGTCCACCATAACCACCACGTCCACCACCACCACATCCACAACCACCACCACGTTCACCACCACATCCATCGCCACGTCCACCAACACCACGTCCACAACCACCATGTCCTCCACCACCACCACCATCACGTCCACCTCCACCATGACATCCACCACCATCACCATGCTCAACCCCACCATGCCCACCACCAACACGTCCACCACCATGTCTACCACCACCACGTCCACCACCACATCCACCACCACCACCATGTCCACCACCACATCCACCACCACCACATCCACCACCACGTCCACCACCACGTCCACCACCACCACATACACCACCATGTCCAAAACCACCACCACCACGTCCACCACCATGTCCACTACGACCACATCCACCACCACCATGCCCACAACCACGACCACCACCACCACGCCAACCACCACCACGCCCACACCCACCACCATGTTTACCACCACCAACACGTCCATCACCACTTCCACCACCATGTCCTTATCCACCACCACGTCCACCACCACCACATCCACCACCAAGGCCACCACCACCACCATATCCACCACCAACATGTCCACCACCACCACCATGTCCTCCACCACAATGTCCTTCACAACAACCACATCCACCACCACCACCATGACCTCGTCCACCACCACGTCCACCATCAAAACCACCACGTCCACCACCACGTCCACCACCACCACGTCCACCACCACCACATCCACCACCACCATGTCCCCCACCACCACATCCACCACCATGTCCACCACCACATCCACTACCACCATGTCCACCACCACCACATCCACCACCACCACATCCACCACCATGTCCACCACCACCACGTCCACCACCACATCCACCACCATGTCCACAACCACCACCTCCACGTCCACCACGATATCCACCACCACGTCCACCACCACAACCATGCCCATCACCACCACGCCCACCACCACCACACCAACCACCACCACGTCCACTACCACCATGTCCACCACCACCACGTACACCACCACCATGTCCACCACCATGTCAACCACCAACAAGGCCACCACCATTTCCACCACCACCACATCCACCACCACTTCCACCACCACAGTGTCCTCCACCACCACCACATCCACCACCCTGTTCACCACCACCACCACATCCATCACCATGTCCACAACCACCACCACCACATCCACCACCACCACCACCACATCCACCACCACGACCAACACCGCCACCACGTCCACCACATCCACCACCACACCCACCACCATCACATCCACCACCATGTCCACCACCACCATGCCCTCTATCACCACCATGTCCACCACCACGTCCATCATCACCACATACACCACCATGTCCACCACCACCACCACATCCAGCACCACCACCATGTCCACCACCACCATGTCCACCACCACCACGTCCACAACCACCACCACGTCCACCACCACCATGTCCACCACTACCACATCCACCACCACCACATCCACCACCACCATGTCCACCACCACGTCCACCACCAAAACATCCACAACCACCACCACGTCCACCACCACAACCATGTCCACCACAACATCCACCACCACGTCCACAACCACCACCACCACCACGTTCACCACCACATCCACTGCCACGTCCACCAACACCATCTCCACAACCACCATGTCCTCCACCACCACCACGTCCACCACCACCATCACGTCCACCTCCACCATGACATCCACCACCACTACCATGTCCACCACATTCACCACCATGTCCACCACCACCACCATGTTCACCACCACCACATCCACCACATCAACCACCACCACATCAACCACCACCACGTCCACCACCCCATCCACCACCACCATGTCCACCACCACCATGTCCACCACCACAACGTCTACCACCACATGCACCACCACGTCCACCACCACCAAGTCCACCACCACCATCACCATGTCCTCCACCAGGTCCAACACCACCATGTCCACCACCACCACCACGCCCTCCATCACCACCATGTCCACCACCACCATGTCCACCACATCCACCACCACCACATCCACCACCACCACATCCACCACGTCCACCACCACCATGTCCACCACCACGTCCACCACCATGTTTACCACAACCACACCCACCACCACGTCCACCACCATGTCCACCACCACGTCCATCACCATGTCCACCACCACCACCACCACCACCACCACCACCACATCCACCACCATGTCCACCACCATCATGTCCACCACCATGTCCACGTCCAGCACCACCACCATGTCCACCACCACCACCACATCCACCACCACCAAGTCCACCACCATGTCCATGTCCACAACCACCACATCCACCACCACCACCATGTCCTCCACCACGTCCACCACCACCACATCCACCACCACGTCCACCACCACGTCCACCACCACCACATACACCACCATGTCCAAAACCACCACCAGCACGTCCACCACCATGTCCACTACCACCACATCCACCACCATGCCCACAACCATGACCACCACCACCACGCCCACCACCACCACGCCCACACCCACCACCACATTCACCACCACCACCACATCCACCACCACTTCCACCACCATGTCCACCACCATGTCCTTATCCACCACCACGTCCACCACCACCACATCCACCACCAAGGCCACCACCACCACCATATCCACCACCAACATGTCCACCACCACCACCACCACCATGTCCTCCACCACAATGTCCTCCACAACAACCAGATCCACCACCACCACCACCACCACGACCTCATCCACCACCACATCCACCATCAAAACCACCACATCCACCACCACCACGTCCACCACGTCCACCACCACCACATCCACCACCATGTCCACCACCACCACGTCCACCACCACATCCACCACCACGTCCACAACCACCACCTCCACGTCCACCACGATATCCCCCACCACGTCCACCACCACAACCACGCCCACCACCACCACGCCCACCACTACCACACCAACCACCACCAAGTCCACTACCACCACGTCCACCACCACCACGTACACCACCATTATGTCCACCACCATGTCAACCACCACCACGTCCACCACCATGTTTACCACCACCACCACATCCACCACCATGTCCACAACCACCACCACCACATCCACCACCACCACATCCACCACCACGTCCAACACCGGCACCACGTCCACCACGTCCACCACCACACCTACCACCACCACATCCACCACCATGTCCACCACCACCATGCCCTCCATCACCACCATGTCCAACACCACCATGTCCACCACCACGTCCATCACCACCCCATCTACCACCACCACATATACCACCATGTCCACCACCACCACCACATCCAGCACCACCACCATGTCCACCACCACCATGTCCACCACCACCATGTCCACCACCACCACGTCCATAACCACCACCATGTCCACCACCACCATGTCCACCACTACCATGTCCACCACCACCATGTCCACCACCACCACCATGTCCACCATAACCACCACGTCCACCACCACCACATCCACAACCACCACCACGTCCACCACCACAACCATGTCCACCACAACATCCACCACCACGTCCACAACCACCACCACGTTCACCACCATATCCATCGCCACGTCCACCAACACCACGTCCACAACCACCATGTCCTCCACCACCACCACCATCACGTCCACCTCCACCATGACATCCACCACCATCACCATGCCCAACCCCACCACGCCCACCACCAACACGTCCACCACCATGTCTACCACCACCACGTCCACCACCACTACCACCACCATGTCCACCACTTCCACCACCACGTCCAACACCACCATGTCCACCACTACAACCACATCCACCACCATGTCCACCACCACAACCACCACGTCCACCACCACATTCACCACCATGTCCACAACATTCACCACCATGTCCACCACCACCACCATGTCCACCACCACCACATCCACCACATCAACCACCACCACATCAACCACCACCACGTCCACCACCACATCCACCACCACCATGTCCACCACCACATCTAACACATCCACCACCACCACCACGTTCACCACCACCATGTCCACCACCACCATGTCCACCACCACCAAGTCTACCACCACAACGTCCACCACCACCACATGCACCACCACATCCACCACCACCATGTCCACCACCACCACCACCATGTCCTCCACCAGGTCCACCACCACCATGTCCACCACCACCACATCCACCACCACCACGCCCTCCATCACCACCATGTCCACCACCACCACATCCACCACGTCCACTACCACATCCACCACCACCACATCCACCACCACCACATCCACCATGTCCACAATCACCACCATGCCCACCACCACCACCATGTCCACCACCACGTCCACCACCACGTTCACCACAATCATGCCCACCACCACGTCCACCACCATGTCCACCACCACGTCCATCACCATGTCCACCACCACGTCCACCACTACCACATCCACCACCATGTCCACCACCATTATGTCCATCACCACCACGTCCACGTCCACAACCACCACCACCACATACACCACCATGTCCAAAACCACCACCAGCATGTCCACCACCATGTCCACTACCACCACATCCACCACCACCACCATGCCCACAACCATGACCACCACCACCATGCCCACCACCACCACGCCCACACCCACCACCACGTTCAACACCACCACCACGTCCACCACCACTTCCACCACCATGTCCACCACCATGTCCTTATCCACCACCACGTCCACCACCACAACATCCACCACCAAGGCCACCACCACCACCATATCCACCACCAACATGTCCACCACCACCACCACCAACATGTCCTCCACCACAATGTCCTCCACAACAACCAGATCCACCACCACCACCACGACCTCCTCCACCACCACATCCACCATCAAAACCACCACGTCCACCACCACCACGTCCACCATGTCCACCACCACCACATCCACCACCATGTCCACCACCACCACGTCCACCACCACATCCACCACCACGTCCACAACCACCACCTCCACGTCCACCACGATATCCACCACCACGTCCACAACCACGCCCACCACCACCACGCCCACCACCACCACACCAACCACCACCAAGTCCACTACCACCACGTCCACCACCACCACGTACACCACCACCATGTCCACCACCATGTCAACCACCAACAAGGCCACCACCATTTCCACCACCACCACCTCCACCACCACAGTGTCCTCCACCACCACCACATCCACCACCATGTTTACCACCACCACCACATCCACCACCATGTCCACAACCACCACCACCACATCCACCACCACCACATCCACCACCATGTCCAACACTGGCACCACGTCCACCACGTCCACCACCACGCCTACCACCACCACATCCACCACCACGTCCACCACCACCATGCCCTCCATCACCACCATGTCCAACACCACCATGTCCACCACCACGTCCATCACCACCCCATCCATCACCACCACCACATACACCACCATGTCCACCACCACCACCACATCCAGCACCACCACCATGTCCACCACCACCATGTCCACCACCACCATGTCCACCACCACCACGTCCACAACCACCACCACGTCCACCATGTCCACCACCACCATGTCCACCACTACCATGTCCACCACCACCATGTCCACCACCACCACCATGTCCACCATAACCACCACGTCCACCACCACCACATCCACAACCACCACCACGTTCACCACCACATCCATCGCCACGTCCACCAACACCACGTCCACAACCACCATGTCCTCCACCACCACCACCATCACGTCCACCTCCACCATGACATCCACCACCATCACCATGCCCAACCCCACCATGCCCACCACCAACACGTCCACCACCATGTCTACCACCACCACGTCCACCACCACTACCACCACCATGTCCACCACTTCCACCACGTCCAACACCACCATGTCCACCACTACAACCACATCCACCACCATGTCCACCACCACAACCACCACGTCCACCACCACATCCACCACCATGTCCACAACATTCACCACCATGTCCACCACCACCACCATGTCCACCACCACTACATCCACCACATCAACCACCACCACATCAACCACCACCACGTCCACCACCACATCCACCACCACCATGTCCACCACCACATCTAACACATCCACCACGTTCACCACCACCACGTTCACCACCACCATGTCCACCACCACCAAGTCCACCACCACAACGTCCACCACCACCACATGCACCACCACATCCACCACCACCATGTCCACCACCACCACCACCATGTCCTCCACCAGGTCCACCACTACCATGTCCACCACCACCATGTCCACCACCACCACGCCCTCCATCACCACCATGTCCACCACCACCACATCCACCACGTCCACTACCACATCCACCACCACCACATCCACCACCACCACATCCACCATGTCCACAATCACCACCATGCACACCACCACCACCATGTCCACCACCACGTCCACCACCACGTTCACCACAACCATGCCCACCACCACATCCACCACCATGTCCACCACCACGTCCACCACCACCAAGTCCACCATCACCATGTCCTCCACCAGGTCTACCACCACCATGTCCACCACCACCACATCCACTACCACCACGACCTCCATCACCACCATGTCCACCACCACCACGTCCACCACATCCACCACCACCACGTCCACCACCACGCCCACGACCACCACGTCCACCACTATGTTCACCACAACCACACCCACCACCACGTCCACCACCATGTCCACCACCACGTCCATCACCATGTCTACCACCACGTCCACCACCACCACATCCACCACCATGTCCACCATCATCATGTCCACCACCATGTCCACATCCAACACCACCACCATGTCCACCACCACATCCACCACCACCAAGTCCACCACCACGTCCACGTCCACAACCACCACATCCACCACCACCATGTCCACCACCAGGTCCACCACCACCACATCCACCACGTCCACCACACGTCCACCACCACCACATACACCACCATGTCCTAAACCACCACCACCATGTCCACCACCATGTCCACTACCACCACATCCACCACCACCATGCCCACAACCACGCCCACCACCACCATGCCCACCACCACCACACCCACACCCACCACCACGTTCACCACCACTACCACATCCACCACCACTTCCACCACCACGTCCACCACCACCACATCCACCACCAAGGCCACCACCACCACCATATCCACCACCATGTCCACCACCACCAACACCACCATGTCCTCTACCACAATGTCCTCCACAACAACCACATCCACCACCAACACCACCACGACCTCGTCCACCACCACATCCTTCATCAAAACCACCACGTCCACCACCACCACGTCCACCACCACCACGTCCACCACCACCACATCCACCACCACCATGTCCCCCACCACCACATCCACCACCATGTCCACCACGACATCCACTACCACCATGTCCACCACCACCACGTCCACCACCACCACATCCACCACCACAATGTCCCCTACCACCATATCCACCACCATGTCCACCACCACGTCCACCACCACATCCACCACCATGTCCACAACCACCACCTCCACGTCCACCACGATATCTACCACCACGTCCACCACCACAACCACGCCCACCATGTCCACCACCACATCTAACACATCCACCACCACCACCACGTTCACCACCACCATGTCCACCACCACCATGTCCACCACCACCAAGTCCACCACCACAACGTCCACCACCACCACATGCATCACCACATCCACCACCACCATGTCCACCACCACCACCACCACCATGTCCTCCACCAGGTCCACCACCACCATGTCCACCACCACCACGTCCACCACCACCACGCCCTCCATCACCACCATGTCCACCACCACCACATCCACCACGTCCACTACCACATCCACCACCATCACATCCACCACCACCACATCCACCATGTCCACAATCACCACCATGCCCACCACCACCATGTCCACCACCACGTCCACCACCACGTTCACCACAACCATGCCCACCACCACGTCCACCACCATGTCCACCACCACGTCCATCACCATGTCCACCACCACGTCCACCACTACCACATCCACCACCATGTCCACCACCATTATGTCCACCACCACCACGTCCACCACCACCAAGTCCACCACCACGTCCACATCCACAACCACCACATCCACCACCATCACCATGTCCACCACCACGTCTACCACCACCACATCCACCACCACGTCCATCACCACACCCACCACCACCACAACGTCCACCACAATGTCCAAAACCACCACTACCACGTCCACCACCATGTCGACTACCACCACATCCACCACCACCATGCCCACCACCACGACCACCACCACCACGCCCACACCCACCACCACATTCACCACCACCACCACATCCACCACCACTTCCACCACCACGTCCACCACCATGTCCTCATCCACCACCACGTCCACCACCACCACATCCACCACCAAGGCCACCACCACCACCATATCCACCACCAACATGTCTACCACCACCACCACCACCATGTCCTCCACAACAACCACATCCACCACCATGACCTCGTCCACCACCACGTCCACCATCAAAACCACCACGTCCACCACCACCACATCCACCACCACCACGTCCACCACCACCACATCCACCGCCACTACGCATCCCACCACCACATCCACCACCACGTCTACCACCACCACATCCACCACGATGTCCACCACCATCATGTCCACCACCATGTCCATGTCCACCACCACCACCATTTCCACCACCACATCCACCACCACCACCACATCCACCACCACGCCCACCACCACCATGCCCACACCCACCACCACATTCATCACCACCACGACTTCCACCACCACTTCCACCACCACGTCCATGACCATGTCCTCATCCACCACCACGTCCACCACCACCACATCCACCACCAAGGCCACCACCACCACCATATCCACCACCAACATGTCCACCACCACCAACACCACCATGTCCTCCACCACCATGTCCTCCACAACAACCACATCCACCACCACAACCTCGTCCACCACCGCGTCCACCATCAAAACCACCACGTCCACCACCACCACATCCACCACCACCACGTCCACCACCACCACATCCACCACCACTACGCACCCCACCACCACGTCCACCACGATGTCCACCACCATCATCCCCACCACCATGTCCACGTCCACCACCACCACCATTTCCACCACCACATCTACCACCACCAAGTACAGCACCATGTCCACATCCACAACCACCACCACATCCACCACCACCACCATGTCCACCACCACGTCCATCACCATGTCCACCACCACCACCACGTCCACCACCACCACATCCACCACCATGTCCACCACCATCATGTCCACCACCATGTCCACGTCCAACACCACCACCATGTCCACCACCACTACCACATCCACCACCACCAAGTCCACCACCTCATCCACGTCCACAACCACCACATCCACCACCACCACCATGTCCACCACCACGTCCACCACCACCACATCCACCACCACGTCCACCACCACGTCTACCACCACCACATACACCACCATGTCCAAAACCACCACCACCACGTCCACCACCATGTCCACTACGACCACATCCACCACCACCATGCCCACAACCACGACCACCACCACCACGCCCACCACCACCACGCCCACACCCACCACCATGTTCACCACCAACACGTCCATCACCACTTCCACCACCATGTCCTTATCCACCACCACGTCCACCACCACCACATCCACCACCAAGGCCACCACCACCACCATATCCACCACCAACATGTCCACCACCACCACCATGTCCTCCACCACAATGTCCTCCACAACAACCACATCCACCACCACCACCATGACCTCGTCCACCACCACGTCCACCATCAAAACCACCACGTCCACCACCACGTCCACCACCACCACGTCCACCACCACCACATCCACCACCACCATGTCCCCCACCACCACATCCACCACCATGTCCACCACAACATCCACTACCACCATGTCCACCACCACCACGTCCACCACCACCACATCCACCACCATGTCCACCACCACCACGTCCACCACCACATCCACCACCATGTCCACAACCACCACCTTCACGTCCACCACGATATCCACCACCACGTCCACCACCACAACCATGCCCATCACCACCACACCCACCACCACCACACCAACCACCACCACGTCCACTACCACCATGTCCACCACCACCACGTACACCACCACCATGTCCACCACCATGTCAACCACCAACAAGGCCACCACCATTTCCACCACCACCACATCCACCACCACTTCCACCACCACAGTGTCCTCCACCACCACCACATCCACCACCCTGTTCACCACCACCACCACATCCATCACCATGTCTACAACCACCACCACCACATCCACCACCACCACCACCACATCCACCACCACCATGTCCCCCACCACCACATCCACCACCATGTCCACCACGACATCCACTACCACCATGTCCACCACCACCACGTCCACCACCACCACATCCACCACCACAACGTCCCCTACCACCATATCCACCACCATGCCCACCACCATGTCCACCATCACATCCACCACCATGTCCACAACCACCACCTCCACGTCCACCACGATATCTACCACCACGTCCACCACCACAACCACGCACACCATGTCCACCACCACATCTAACACATCCACCACCACCACCACGTTCACCACCACCATGTCCACCACCACCATGTCCACCACCACCAAGTCCACCACCACAACGTCCACCACCACCACATGCATCACCACATCCACCACCACCATGTCCACCACCACCACCACCATGTCCTCCACCAGGTCCACCACCACCATGTCCACCACCACCACGTCCACCACCACCACGCCCTCCATCACCACCATGTCCACCACCACCACATCCACCACGTCCACTACCACATCCACCACCATCACATCCACCACCACCACATCCACCATGTCCACAATCACCACCATGCCCACCACCACCATGTCCACCACCACGTCCACCACCACGTTCACCACAACCATGCCCACCACCACATCCACCACCATGTCCACCACCACGTCCATCACCATGTCCACCACCACGTCCACCACTACCACATCCACCACCATGTCCACCACCATTATGTCCACCACCACCACGTCCACCACCACCAAGTCCACCACCACGTCCACGTCCACAACCACCACATCCACCACCATCACCATGTCCACCACCACGTCTACCACCACCACATCCACCACCACGTCCATCACCACACCCACCACCACCACAACGTCCACCACAATGTCCAAAACCACCACTACCACGTCCACCACCATGTCGACTACCACCACATCCACCACCACCATGCCCACCACCACGACCACCACCACCACGCCCACACCCACCACCATATTCACCACCACCACCACATCCACCACCACTTCCACCACCACGTCCACCACCATGTCCTCATCCACCACCACGTCCACCACCACCACATCCACCACCAAGGCCACCACCACCACCATATCCACCACCAACATGTCTACCACCACCACCACCACCATGTCCTCCACAACAACCACATCCACCACCATGACCTCGTCCACCACCACGTCCACCATCAAAACCACCACGTCCACCACCACCACATCCACCACCACCACGTCCACCACCACCACATCCACCACCACCACGCACCCCACCACCACATCCACCACCACGTCTACCACCACCACATCCACCACGATGTCCACCACCATCATGTCCACCACCATGTCCACGTCCACCACCACCACCATTTCCACCACCACATCCACCACCACCACCACATCCACCACCACGCCCACCACCACCATGCCCACACCCACCACCACATTCATCACCACCACGACTTCCACCACCACTTCCACCACCACGTCCACGACCATGTCCTCATCCACCACCACGTCCACCACCACCACATCCACCACCAAGGCCACCACCACCACCATATCCACCACCAACATGTCCACCACCACCAACACCACCATGTCCTCCACCACCATGTCCTCCACAACAACCACATCCACCACCACAACCTCGTCCACCACCGCGTCCACCATCAAAACCACCACGTCCACCACCACCACATCCACCACCACCACGTCCACCACCACCACATCCACCACCACCACGCACCCCACCACCACGTCCACCACGATGTCCACCACCATCATCCCCACCACCATGTCCACGTCCACCACCACCACCATTTCCACCACCACATCCACCACCACCAAGTACAGCACCATGTCCACATCCACAACCACCACCACATCCACCACCACCACCATGTCCACCACCACGTCCATCACCATGTCCACCACCACCACCACGTCCACCACCACCACATCCACCACCATGTCCACCACCATCATGTCCACCACCATGTCCACGTCCAACACAACCACCATGTCCACCACCACTACCACATCCACCACCACCAAGTCCACCACCTCATCCACGTCCACAACCACCACATCCACCACCACCACCATGTCCACCACCACATCCACCACCACCACATCCACCACCACGTCCACCACCACGTCCACCACCACCACATACACCACCATGTCCAAAACCACCACCACCACGTCCACCACCATGTCCACTACGACCACATCCACCACCACCATGCCCACAACCACGACCACCACCACCACGCCCACACCCACCACCATGTTCACCACCACCAACACGTCCATCACCACTTCCACCACCATGTCCTTATCCACCACCACGTCCACCACCACCACATCCACCACCAAGGCCACCACCACCACCATATCCACCACCAACATGTCCACCACCACCACCATGTCCTCCACCACAATGTCCTCCACAACAACCACATCCACCACCACCACCATGACCTCGTCCACCACCACGTCCACCATCAAAACCACCACGTCCACCACCACGTCCACCACCACCACGTCCACCACCACCACATCCACCACCACCATGTCCCCCACCACCACATCCACCACCATGTCCACCACCACATCCACTACCACCATGTCCACCACCACCACGTCCACCACCACCACATCCACCACCATGTCCACCACCACCACATCCACCACCACATCCACCACCATGTCCACAACCACCACCTCCACGTCCACCACGATATCCACCACCACGTCCACCACCACAACCATGCCCATCACCACCACACCCACCACCACCACACCAACCACCACCACGTCCACTACCACCATGTCCACCACCACCACGTACACCACCACCATGTCAACCATCAACAAGGCCACCACCATTTCCACCACCACCACATCCACCACCACTTCCACCACCACAGTGTCCTCCACCACCACCACATCCACCACCCTGTTCACCACCACCACCACATCCATCACCATGTCCACAACCACCACCACCACATCCACCACCACCACCACCACATCCACCACCACGACCAACACCGCCACGACGTCCACCACATCCACCACCACACCCACCACCATCACATCCACCACCATGTCCACCACCACCATGCCCTCTATCACCACCATGTCCACCACCACGTCCATCATCACCACATACACCACTATGTCCACCACCACCACCACATCCAGCACCACCACCATGTCCACCACCACCATGTCCACCACCACCACGTCCACAACCACCACCACGTCCACCACCACCATGTCCACCACTACCACATCCACCACCACCACATCCACCACCACCATGTCCACCACCACGTCCACCACCAAAACATCCACAACCACCACCACGTCCACCACCACAACCATGTCCACCACAACATCCACCACCATGTCCACAACCACCACCACCACCACGTTCACCACCACATCCACTGCCACGTCCACCAACACCATCTCCACAACCACCATGTCCTCCACCACCACCACGTCCACCACCACCATCACGTCCACCTCCACCATGACATCCACCACCACCACCATGTCCACCACATTCACCACCATGTCCACCACCACCACCATGTTCACCACCACCACATCCACCACATCAACCACCACCACGTCAACCACCACCATGTCCACCACCCCATCCACCACCACCAGGTCCACCACCACCATGTCCACCACCACGTCTACCACCACATGCACCACCACGTCCACCACCACCAAGTCCACCACCACCATCACCATGTCCTCCACCAGGTCCAACACCACCATGTCCACCACCACCACATCCACCACCCTGTTCACCACCACCACCACATCCATCACCATGTCTACAACCACCACCACCACATCCACCACCACCACCACCACATCCACCACCACCATGTCCCCCACCACCACATCCACCACCATGTCCACCACGACATCCACTACCACCATGTCCACCACCACCACGTCCACCACCACCACATCCACCACCACAACGTCCCCTACCACCATATCCACCACCATGCCCACCACCATGTCCACCATCACATCCACCACCATGTCCACAACCACCACCTCCACGTCCACCACGATATCTACCACCACGTCCACCACCACAACCACGCACACCATGTCCACCACCACATCTAACACATCCACCACCACCACCACGTTCACCACCACCATGTCCACCACCACCATGTCCACCACCACCAAGTCCACCACCACAACGTCCACCACCACCACATGCATCACCACATCCACCACCACCATGTCCACCACCACCACCACCATGTCCTCCACCAGGTCCACCACCACCATGTCCACCACCACCACGTCCACCACCACCACGCCCTCCATCACTACCATGTCCACCACCACCACATCCACCACGTCCACTACCACATCCACCACCATCACATCCACCACCACCACATCCACCATGTCCACAATCACCACCATGCCCACCACCACCATGTCCACCACCACGTCCACCACCACGTTCACCACAACCATGCCCACCACCACATCCACCACCATGTCCACCACCACGTCCATCACCATGTCCACCACCACGTCCACCACTACCACATCCACCACCATGTCCACCACCATTATGTCCACCACCACCACGTCCACCACCACCAAGTCCACCACCACGTCCACGTCCACAACCACCACATCCACCACCATCACCATGTCCACCACCACGTCTACCACCACCACATCCACCACCACGTCCATCACCACACCCACCACCACCACAACGTCCACCACAATGTCCAAAACCACCACTACCACGTCCACCACCATGTCGACTACCACCACATCCACCACCACCATGCCCACCACCACGACCACCACCACCACGCCCACACCCACCACCATATTCACCACCACCACCACATCCACCACCACTTCCACCACCACGTCCACCACCATGTCCTCATCCACCACCACGTCCACCACCACCACATCCACCACCAAGGCCACCACCACCACCATATCCACCACCAACATGTCTACCACCACCACCACCACCATGTCCTCCACAACAACCACATCCACCACCATGACCTCGTCCACCACCACGTCCACCATCAAAACCACCACGTCCACCACCACCACATCCACCACCACCACGTCCACCACCACCACATCCACCACCACCACGCACCCCACCACCACATCCACCACCACGTCTACCACCACCACATCCACCACGATGTCCACCACCATCATGTCCACCACCATGTCCACGTCCACCACCACCACCATTTCCACCACCACATCCACCACCACCACCACATCCACCACCACGCCCACCACCACCATGCCCACACCCACCACCACATTCATCACCACCACGACTTCCACCACCACTTCCACCACCACGTCCACGACCATGTCCTCATCCACCACCACGTCCACCACCACCACATCCACCACCAAGGCCACCACCACCACCATATCCACCACCAACATGTCCACCACCACCAACACCACCATGTCCTCCACCACCATGTCCTCCACAACAACCACATCCACCACCACAACCTCGTCCACCACCGCGTCCACCATCAAAACCACCACGTCCACCACCACCACATCCACCACCACCACGTCCACCACCACCACATCCACCACCACCACGCACCCCACCACCACGTCCACCACGATGTCCACCACCATCATCCCCACCACCATGTCCACGTCCACCACCACCACCATTTCCACCACCACATCCACCACCACCAAGTACAGCACCATGTCCACATCCACAACCACCACCACATCCACCACCACCACCATGTCCACCACCACGTCCATCACCATGTCCACCACCACCACCACGTCCACCACCACCACATCCACCACCATGTCCACCACCATCATGTCCACCACCATGTCCACGTCCAACACAACCACCATGTCCACCACCACTACCACATCCACCACCACCAAGTCCACCACCTCATCCACGTCCACAACCACCACATCCACCACCACCACCATGTCCACCACCACATCCACCACCACCACATCCACCACCACGTCCACCACCACGTCCACCACCACCACATACACCACCATGTCCAAAACCACCACCACCACGTCCACCACCATGTCCACTACGACCACATCCACCACCACCATGCCCACAACCACGACCACCACCACCACGCCCACACCCACCACCATGTTCACCACCACCAACACGTCCATCACCACTTCCACCACCATGTCCTTATCCACCACCACGTCCACCACCACCACATCCACCACCAAGGCCACCACCACCACCATATCCACCACCAACATGTCCACCACCACCACCATGTCCTCCACCACAATGTCCTCCACAACAACCACATCCACCACCACCACCATGACCTCGTCCACCACCACGTCCACCATCAAAACCACCACGTCCACCACCACGTCCACCACCACCACGTCCACCACCACCACATCCACCACCACCATGTCCCCCACCACCACATCCACCACCATGTCCACCACCACATCCACTACCACCATGTCCACCACCACCACGTCCACCACCACCACATCCACCACCATGTCCACCACCACCACATCCACCACCACATCCACCACCATGTCCACAACCACCACCTCCACGTCCACCACGATATCCACCACCACGTCCATCACCACAACCATGCCCATCACCACCACACCCACCACCACCACACCAACCACCACCACGTCCACTACCACCATGTCCACCACCACCACGTACACCACCACCATGTCAACCATCAACAAGGCCACCACCATTTCCACCACCACCACATCCACCACCACTTCCACCACCACAGTGTCCTCCACCACCACCACATCCACCACCCTGTTCACCACCACCACCACATCCATCACCATGTCCACAACCACCACCACCACATCCACCACCACCACCACCACATCCACCACCACGACCAACACCGCCACGACGTCCACCACATCCACCACCACACCCACCACCATCACATCCACCACCATGTCCACCACCACCATGCCCTCTATCACCACCATGTCCACCACCACATCCATCATCACCACATACACCACTATGTCCACCACCACCACCACATCCAGCACCACCACCATGTCCACCACCACCATGTCCACCACCACCACGTCCACAACCACCACCACGTCCACCACCACCATGTCCACCACTACCACATCCACCACCACCACATCCACCACCACCATGTCCACCACCACGTCCACCACCAAAACATCCACAACCACCACCACGTCCACCACCACAACCATGTCCACCACAACATCCACCACCATGTCCACAACCACCACCACCACCACGTTCACCACCACATCCACTGCCACGTCCACCAACACCATCTCCACAACCACCATGTCCTCCACCACCACCACGTCCACCACCACCATCACGTCCACCTCCACCATGACATCCACCACCACCACCATGTCCACCACATTCACCACCATGTCCACCACCACCACCATGTTCACCACCACCACATCCACCACATCAACCACCACCACGTCAACCACCACCATGTCCACCACCCCATCCACCACCACCAGGTCCACCACCACCATGTCCACCACCACGTCTACCACCACATGCACCACCACGTCCACCACCACCAAGTCCACCACCACCATCACCATGTCCTCCACCAGGTCCAACACCACCATGTCCACCACCACCACATCCACCACCACCACACCCTCCATCACCACCATGTCCACCACCACCATGTCCACCACATCCACCACCACCACATCCACCACCACCACATCCACCACGTCCACCACCACCATGTCCACCACCACGTCCACCACCATGTTTACCACAACTACACCCACCACTACGTCCACCACCATGTCCACCACCACGTCCATCACCATGTCCACCACCACCACCACATCCACCACCACCACATCCACCACCATGTCCACCACCATCATGTCCACCACCATGTCCACGTCCAACACCACCACCATGTCCACCACCACCACCACATCCACCACCACCAAGTCCACCACCACGTCCATGTCCACAACCACCACATCCACCACCACCACCATGTCCACCACAACGTCCACCACCACCACATCCACCACCACGTCCACCACCACGTCCACCACCACCACATACACCACCATGTCCAAAACCACCACCAGCACGTCCACCACCATGTCCACTACCACCACATCCACCACCATGCCCACAACCATGACCACCACCACCACGCCCACCACCACCATGCCCACACCCACCACCACGTTCACCACCACCACATCCACCACCACTTCTACCACCATGTCCACCACCATGTCCTTATCCAACACCACGTCCACCACCACCACATCCACCACCAAGGCCACCACCACCACCATATCCACCACCAACATGTCCACCACCACCACCATGTCCTCCACCACAATGTCCTCCACAACAACCAGATCCACCACCACCACCACCACCACCACGACCTCATCCACCACCACATCCACCATCAAAACCACCACGTCCACCACCACCACGTCCACCACGTCCACCACCACCACATCCACCACCATGTCCACCACCACCACGTCCACCACCACATCCACCACCACGTCCACAACCACCACCTCCACGTCCACCACGATATCCACCACCACGTCCACCACCACAACCACGCCCACCACCACCACGCCCACCACCACCACACCAACCACCACCAAGTCCACTACCACCACGTCCACCACCACCACGTACACCACCACCATGTCCACCACCATGTCAACCACCAACAAGGCCACCACCATTTCCACCACCACCACTTCCACCACCACAGTGTCCTCTACCACCACCACGTCCACCACCATGTTTACCACCACCACCACATCCACCACCATGTCCACAACCACCACCACCACATCCACCACCACCACATCCACCACCACGTCCAACACCGGCACCACGTCCACCACGTCCACCACCACACCTACCACCACCACATCCACCACCACGTCCACCACCACCATGCCCTCCATCACCACCATGTCCAACACCACCATGTCCACCACCACATCCATCACCACCCCATCCACCACCACCACATACACCACCATGTCCACCACCACCACCACATCCAGCACCACCACCATGTCCACCACCACCATGTCCACCACCACCATGTCCACCACCACCACGTCCATAACCACCACCATGTCCACCACCACCATGTCCACCACCACCATGTCCACCACTACCATGTCCACCACCACCATGTCCACCACCACCACCATGTCCACCATAACCACCACGTCCACCACCACCACATCCACAACCACCACCACGTCCACCACCACAACCATGTCCACCACAACATCCACCACCACGTCCACAACCACCACCACGTTCACCACCATATCCATCGCCACGTCCACCAACACCACGTCCACAACCACCATGTCCTACACCACCACCACCATCACGTCCACCTCCACCATGACATCCACCACCATCACCATGCCCAACCCCACCACGCCCACCACCAACACGTCCACCACCATGTCTACCACCACCACGTCCACCACCACTACCACCACCATGTCCACCACTTCCACCACCACGTCCAACACCACCATGTCCACCACTACAACCACATCCACCACCATGTCCACCACCACAACCACCACGTCCACCACCACATCCACCACCATGTCCACAACATTCACCACCATGTCCACCACCACCACCATGTCCACCACCACCACATCCACCACATCAACCACCACCACATCAACCACCACCACGTCCACCACCACATCCACCACCACCATGTCCACCACCACATCTAACACATCCACCACCACCACCACGTTCACCACCACCATGTCCACCACCACCATGTCCACCACCACCAAGTCTATCACCACAATGTCCACCACCACCACATGCACCACCACATCCACCACCACCATGTCCACCACCACCACCACCATGTCTTCCACCAGGTCCACCACCACCATGTCCACCACCACCACGTCCACCACCACCACGCCCTCCATCACCACCATGTCCACCACCACCACATCCACCACGTCCACTACCACATCCACCACCACCACATCCACCACTACCACATCCACCATGTCCACAATCACCACCATGCCCACCACCACCACCATGTCCACCACCACGTCCACCACCACGTTCACCACAACCATGCCCACCACCACGTCCACCACCATGTCCACCACCACGTCCATCACCATGTCCACCACCACGTCCACCACTACCACATCCACCACTATGTCCACCACCATTATGTCCACCACCACCACGTCCACGTCCACAACCACCACCACCACATACACCACCATGTCCAAAACCACCACCAGCACGTCCACCACCATGTCCACTACCACCACATCCACCACCACCACCATGCCCACAACCATGACCACCACCACCACGCCCACCACCACCACGCCCACACCCACCACCATGTTCACCACCACCACCACGTCCACCACCACTTCCACCACCATGTCCTTATCCACCACCACGTCCACCACCACCACATCCACCACCAAGGCCACCACCACCACCATATCCACCACCAACATGTCCACCACCACCACCACCACCATGTCCTCCACCACAATGTCCTCCACAACAACCAGATCCACCACCACCACCACGACCTCATCCACCACCACATCCACCATCAAAACCACCACGTCCACCACCACCACGTCCACCATGTCCAACACCACCACATCCACCACCATGTCCACCACCACCACGTCCACCACCACATCCACCACCACGTCCACAACCACCACCTCCACGTCCACCACGATATCCACCACCACGTCCACCACCACAACCACGCCCACCACCACCACGCCCACCACCACCACACCAACCACCACCAAGTCCACTACCACCACGTCCACCACCACCACGTACACCACCACCATGTCCACCACCATGTCAACCACCAACAAGGCCACCACCATTTCCACCACCACCACCTCCACCACCACAGTGTCCTCCACCACCACCACGTCCACCACCATGTTTACCACCACCACCGCATCCACCACCATGTCCACAACCACCACCACCACATCCACCACCACCACCACCACTTCCACCACCATGTCCAACACCGGCACCACGTCCACCACGTCCACCACCACGCCTACCACCACCACATCCACCACCACGTCCACCATCACCATGCCCTCCATCACTACCATGTCCAACACCACCATGTCCACCACCACGTCCATCACCACCCCATCCACCACCACCACCACATACACCACCATGTCCACCACCACCACCACATCCAGCACCACCACCATGTCCACCACCACCATGTCCACCACCACCATGTCCACCACCACCACGTCCACAACCACCACCACGTCCACCATGTCCACCACCACCATGTCCACCACTACCATGTCCACCACCACCATGTCCACCACCACCACCATGTCCACCATAACCACCACGTCCACCACCACCACATCCACAACCACCACCACGTTCACCACCACATCCATCGCCACGTCCACCAACACCACGTCCACAACCACCATGTCCTCCACCACCACCACCATCACGTCCACCATGACATCCACCACCATCACCATGCCCAACCCCACCACGCCCACCACCAACACGTCCACCACCATGTCTACCACCACCACGTCCACCACCACTACCACCACCATGTCCACCACTTCCACCACGTCCAACACCACCATGTCCACCACTACAACCACGTCCACCACCATGTCCACCACCACCACCACCACGTCCACCACCACATCCACCACCATGTCCACAACATTCACCACCATGTCCACCACCACCACCATGTCCACCACCACCACATCCACCACATCAACCACCACCACATCAACCACCACCACGTCCACCACCACATCCACCACCACCACCATGTCCACCACCACATCTAACACATCCACCACCACCACCACGTTCACCACCACCATGTCCACCACCACCATGTCCACCACCACCAAGTCCACCACCACAACGTCCACCACCACCACATGCACCACCACATCCACCACCACCATGTCCACCACCACCACCACCATGTCCTCCAACAGGTCCACCACCACCATGTCCACCACCACTACGTCCACCACCACCACGCCCTCCATCACCACCATGTCCACCACCACCACATCCACCACATCCACTACCACATCCACCACCACCACATCCACCACCACCACATCCACCATGTCCACAATCACCACCATGCCCACCACCACCACCATGTCCACCACCACGTCCACCACCGCGTTCACCACAACCATGCCCACCACCACGTCCACCACCATGTCCACCACCACGTCCATCACCATGTCCACCACCACGTCCACCACTACCACATCCACCACCATGTCCACCACCATTATGTCCACCACCACCACGTCCACCACCACCAAGTCCACCACCACGTCCACGTCCACAACCACCACATCCACCACCACCACCATGTCCACCACCACGTCTACCACCACCACATCCACCACCACGTCCATCACCACACCCACCACCACCACGTCCACCACAATGTCCAAAACCACCACTACCACGTCCACCACCACGTCCACTACCCCCACATCCACCACCACCATGCCCACCACCACGCCTACCACGCCCACCACCACCACGCCCACACCCACCACCACATTCACCACCACCACCACATCCACCACCACTTCCACCACCACGTCCACCACCATGTCCTCATCCACCACCACGTCCACCACCACCACATCCACCACCAAGGCCACCACCACCACCATATCCACCACCAACATGTATACCACCACCACCACCACCATGTCCTCCACAACAACCACATCCACCACCATGACCTCGTCCACCACCGCATCCACCATCAAAACCACCACGTCCACCACCACCACATCCACCACCACCACGTCCACCACCACCATATCCACCACCACCACACACCCTACCACCACGTCCACCACCACGTCTACCACCACCACATCCACCACGATGTCCACCACCATCATGTCCACCACCATGTCCACGTCCACCACCACCACCATTTCCACCACCACATCCACCACCACCAAGTACAGCACCACATCCACAACCACCACCACATCCACCACCACCACCACGTCCACCACCACGCCCACCACCACCATGCCCACACCCACCACCACATTCATCACCACCACCACTTCCACCACCACTTCCACCACCAAGTCCATGACCATGTCCTCATCCACCACCACGTCCACCACCACCACATCCACCACCAAGGCCACCACCACCACCATATCCACCACCAACATGTCCACCACCCCCAACACCACCATGTCCTCCACCACCATGTCCTCCACAACAACCACATCCACCACCACGACCTTGTCCACCACTGCGTCCACCATCAAAACCACCACGTCCACCACCACCACATCCACCACCACCACGTCCACCACCACCACATCCACCACCACCACGCACCCCACCACCACGTCCACCACGATGTCCACCACCATCATCTCCACCACCATGTCCACATCCACCACCACCACCATTTCCACCACCACATCCACCACCACCAAGTACAGCACCATGTCCACATCCATAACCACCACCACATTCACCACCACCACCATGTCCACCACCACGTCCACCACCATATCCACAACCACCACCACCATGTCCACCACCACATCCACCACCACCACATCCACCACCACTATGCCCACCACCACGTCCACCACCACCATCACATCCACCTCCACCATGATGTCCACCACCACCATGTCCACCACCACCACATCCACCACCACCATGTCCACGCCACCACCACCACGTCCACCACCATGTCTACCACCACCATGTCCACCACCACCATGTCCACCAAGTCCACCACCACGTCCACCACCACCACTTCTACCACCACTATGTCCACCACTACAACCACAAACACCACCACCACCATGTCCACCACCACAACCACCACATCCACCACCACGTCCACCACCATGTCCACTACATCGACCCTGTCCACCACCACCACTACGTCCACAACCACCACATCCACCACCACATCAACCACCACCATGTCAACCACCACCACATCCTCCACCACCACGTCCACCACCACCATGTCCACCACCACATCTACCACCACCACATCCACCACCATGTCCACCACCACGTCCACCACCACCACGTCCACCACCACCAAGTCCACCACCACCACTACACTCACCACCACCACGTCCACCACCATGTCCACCACCACCACCCCCACGTGCACCACCACCACACCCACCACCACCACGTCCACCACTACAACGTCCACCACCACCACATCCACCACCACATCCTCCACCAACAAGGCCACCACCATATCCACCATCACCACGTCCACCACCACCACACTCACCACAACGTTCACCACCACCACCACGTCCACCACCACCACCACAACGTTCATCACCACATCCACCACCACCACATCCACCACCATGTCCACAACCACCACCACGTCCACCACTACGTCCACCACCACCACATCCACCACCATGTCCAAAACCACCACCATGTCCACCACTACAACCACATCCACCACCATGTCCACCACTACAACCACCACATCCACCACCACATCCACCACCATGTCCACCACATTCACCACCATGTCCACCACCACCACCATGTCCACCACCACCACATTCACCACATCAACCACAACCACGTCAACCACCACCACATCCACCACCACATCCACCACCACCATGTCCACCACCACCACATCCACCACCACCACGTCCACCACCACCACCACGTTCACCACCACCACGTTCACCACCACCACGTTCACCACCACCATGTCCACCACCACCATGTCCACCACCACCACAACGTCCACCACCACCACATGCACCACCACATCCACCACCACCAAGTCCACCACCACCATCACCATGTTCTCCACCAGGTCTACCACCACCATGTCCACTACCACCACATCCACTACCACCACGACCTCCATCACCACCATGTCCAACACCACCACGTCCACCACATCCACCACCACCACGTCCACCACCACGCCCACCACCACCACGTCCACCACCATTTTCACCACAACCACACCCACCACCACATCCACCACCATGTCCACCACCACGTCCATCACCATGTCCACCACCACGTCCACCACCACCACATCCACCACCATGTCCACCACCATCATGTCCACCACCATGTCCACATCCAACACCACCACCATGTCCACCACCACCACCACATCCACCACCACCAAGTCCACCACCACGTCCACGTCCACAACCACCACATCCACCTCCACCATGTCCACCACCACGTCCACCACCACCATATCCACCACCATATCCACCACCACGTCCACCACCATGTCCACCACCACCACATACACCACCATGTCCTAAACCACCACGTCCACCACCATGTCCACTACCACCACATCCACGACCACCATGCCCACAAGCACGCCCACCACCACCATGCCCACCACCACCACACCCACACCCACCACCACGTTCACCACCACTACCACATCCACCACCACTTCCACCACCACGTCCACCACCACCACATCCACCACCAAGGCCACCACCACCACCATATCCACCACCATGTCCACCACCACCAACACCACCATGTCCTCCACCACAATGTCCTCCACAACAACCACATCCACCACCACCAACACCACCATGACCTCGTCCACCACCGCATCCACCATCAAAACCACCACATCCACCACCACCACGTCCACCACCACCACGTCCACCACCACCACATCCACCACCACCATGTCCCCCACCACCACATCCACCACCATGTCCACCACGACATCCACTACCACCATGTCCACCACCACCACGTCCACCACCACCACATCCACCACCACAACGTCCCCCACCACCATATCCACCACCATGTCCACCACCACCACGTCCACCACCCCATCCACCACCATGTCCACAACCACCACCTCCACGTCCACCACAATATCTACCACCACGTCCACCACCACAACCACGCCCACCATGTCCACCACCACATCTAACACATCCACCACCACCACCACGTTCACCACCACCATGTCCACCACCACCATGTCCACCACCACCAAGTCCACCACCACAACGTCCACCACCACCACATGCATCACTACATCCACCACCACCATGCCCACCACCACCACCACCATGTCCTCCACCAGGTCCACCACCACCATGTCCACCACCACCACGTCCACCACCACCACGCCCTCCATCACCACCATGTCCACCACCACCACATCCACCACGTCCACTACCACATCCACCACCACCACATCCACCACCACCACATCCACCATGTCCACAATCACCACCATGCCCACCACCACCATGTCCACCACCACGTCCACCACCACGTTCACCACAAACATGCCCACCACCACGTCCAACACCGTGTCCACCACCACGTAAATCACCATGTCCACCACCACGTCCACCACTACCACATCCACCACCATGTCCACCACCATTATGTCCACCACCACCACGTCCACCAACACCAAGTCCACCACCACGTCCACGTCCACAACCACCACATCCACCACCACCACCATGTCCACCACCACGTCTACCACCACCACATCCACCACCATGTCCATCACCACACCCACCACCACCACGTCCACCACAATGTCCAAAACCACCACTACCACGTCCACCACCATGTCCACTACCACCACATCCACCACCACCATGCCCACCACCACGACCACCACCACCACGCCCACACCCACCACCACATTCACCACCACCACCACATCCACCACCACTTCCACCACCACATCCACCACCATGTCTTCATCCACCACCACGTCCACCACCACCACATCCACCACCAAGGCCACCACCACCACCATATCCACCACCAACATGTCTACCACCACCACCACCACCATGTCCTCCACAACAACCACATCCACCACCATGACCTCGTCCACCACCACGTCCACCATCAAAACCACCACGTCCACCACCACCACATCCACCACCACCACGCACCCCACCATCACGTCCACCACCACGTCTACCACCACCACATCCACCACGATGTCCACCACCATCATGTCCACCACCATGTCCATGTCCACCACCACCACCATTTCCACCACCACATCCACCACCACCACCACGTCCACCACCACGCCCACCACCATGCCCACACCCACCACCACATTCATCACCACCACGACTTCCACCACCACTTCCACCACCACGTCCACGACCATGTCCTCATCCACCACCACGTCCACCACCACCACATCCACCACCAAGGCCACCACCACCACCATATCCACCACCAACATGTCCACCACCACCAACACCACCATGTCCTCCACCACCATGTCCTCCACAACAACCACATCCACCACCACGACCTCGTCCACCACCGCGTCCACCATCAAAACCACAACGTCCACCACCACCACATCCACCACCACCACGTCCACCACCACCACATCCACCACCACCACGCACCCCACCACCACGTCCACCACGATGTCCACCACCATCATCTCCACCACCATGTCCATGTCCACCACCACCACCATTTCCACCACCACATCCACCACCACCAAGTACAGCACCATGTCCACATCCACAACCACCACCACATCCACCACCACCACCATGTCCACCACCACGTCCACCACCATATCCACAACCACCACCACCATGTCCACCACCATATCCACCACCACCACATCCACGACCACCACGTCCACTACCACCATGCCCACCACCACCATGTCCACCACCACCATCACATCCACCTCCACCATGATGTCCACCACCACCATGTCCACCACCACCACATCCACCACCACCATACCCACGCCACCACTACCATGTCCACCACCATGTCTACCACCACCATGTCCACCACCACCATGTCCACCAAGTCCACCACCACGTCCACCACCACCACTTCTACCACCACTATGTCCACCACTACAACCACAAACACCACCACCACCATGTCCACCACCACAACCACCACATCCACCACCACGTCCACCACCCTGTCAACTACGTCGACCATGTCCACCACCACCACTACATCCACAACCACCACGTCCACCACCACATCAACCACCACCATCTCAACCACCACCACATCCTCCACCACCACGTCCACCACCACCACATCCACCACCACCACATCCACCATGTCCACCACCATGTCCACCACCACCACGTCCACCACCACCACAATTACCACCACCACGCCCACCACCACACTAACCACCACCACGTCCACGCCATGTCCACCACCACCACCCCCATGTGCACCACCACCACACTCACCACCACCACGTCCACCACTACAACATCCACCACCACCACATCCACCACCACGTCCTCCACCAACAAGGCCAACACCATATCCACCATCACCACGTCCACCACCACCACACCCACCACAACGTTCACCACCACCACCACGTCCACAACCACCACCACGTCCACCACCACGTCCACCATCACCACATCCACCACTATGTCCAAAACCACCACCATGCCCACCACTTCAACCACATCCACCACCATGTCCACCACTACAACCACCACATCCACCACCACATCCACCACCATGTCCACCACATTCACACCCATGTCCACCACCACCACCATGTCCACCACCACCACATTCACCACATCAACCACCACCACGTCAACCACCACCACATCCACCACCAAATCCACCACCACCATGTCCACCACCACCACATCCACCACCACCACGTCCACCACCACCACATTCACCACCACCACGTTCACCACCACAATGTCCACCACCACCATGTCCACCACCACCACAACGTCCACCACCACCACATGCACCACCACGTCCACCACCACCAAGTCCACCACCACCATCACCATGTCCTCCACCAGGTCCACCACCACCATGTCCACCACCACCACATCCACTACCACCACGACCTCCATCACCACCATGTCCACCACCACCACGTCCACCACATCCACCACCACCCCGTCCACCACCACGCCCACCACCACCACGTCCACCACCATGTTCACCACAACCACACCCACCACCACGTCCACCACCATGTCCACCACCACGTCCATCACCATGTCCACCACCACCATCACGTCCACCACCACCACATCCACCACCATGTCCACCACCATCATGTCCACCACCATGTCCACATCCAACACCACCACCATGTCCACCACCACCAAGTCCACCACCACGTCCACGTCCACAACCACCACATCCACCACCACCATGTCCACCACCACGTCCACCACCACCACACCCACCACCACGTCCACCACCACGTCCACCACCACCACATACACCACCATGTCCTAAACCACCACCACCACGTCCACCACCATGTCCACTACCACCACATCCACCACCACCATGCCCACAACCACGCCCACCACCACCATGCCCACCACCACCACACCCACACCCACCACCACGTTCACCACCACTACCACATCCACCACCACTTCCACCACCACGTCCACCACCACCACATCCACCACCAAGGCCACCACCATATCCACCACCATGTCCACCACCACCAACACCACCATGTCCTCCACCACAATGTCCTCCACAACAACCACATCCACCACCAACAACACCACCACGACCTCGTCCACCACCACGTCCACCATCAAAACCACCACATCCACCACCACCACGTCCACCACCACCACGTCCACCACCACCACATCCACCACCACCATGTCCCCCACCACCACATCCACCACCATGTCCACCACCACATCCACCACCACCATGTCCACCACCACCACGTCCACCACCACCACATCCACCACCACCACGTCCCCCACCACCATATCCACCACCATGTCCACCACCACCACGTCCACCACCACATTCACCACCACGTCCACAACCACCACCTCCACGTCCACCACGATATCTACCACCATGTCCACCACCACAACCACGCCCACCACGCCCACCACCACCACACCAACCACCACCACATCCACTACCACCACGTCCACCACCACCACGTACACCACCACCATGTCCACTACCATGTCAACCACCAACAAGGCCACCACCATTTCTACCACCACCACGTCCACCACCACTTCCACCACCACAGTGTCCTCCACCACCACCATATCCACCACCATGTTCACCATCACCACCACATCCACCACCATGTCCACAACCACCACCACCACATCCACCACCACCACCACCACAGCCACCACCACCATGCCCACCCCCACCACCACCACGTCCACCACCATGTCCACCACCACCACCACGTCCACCACTACAACCACATCCACCACCACCACCATGTCCACAACCACCACATCCACCACCACGTTCACCACATCCACCACCATGTCCACCACCACCACTACGTCCACAACCGCCACGTCCACCACCACATCAACCACCACGTCAACCACCAGCACATTCACCACGTCCACCACCACCACCACATCCACCACCACCACTTCCACCACCACCACTTCCACCACCACCACATCCACCACCACCATGTCCACCACCACCACATCCACCACCACCACATCCACCACCAGGTCCACCACCACCATGTCCACCACCACCACGTCCACCACCAGGTCCACCACCACCATGTCCACCACCACCACATACACCGTCACGTCCACCACGACCACGTCCAGCACCACCACCATGTCCACCACCACCACCACCATGTACACCACCACCATGCCCATCACCACCAGATCCACAACCACCACCACGTCCACCACCATCACCACGTCCACCACCACCACCTCCACCACCATCTACACCACGTCCACCCCCATGTCCACTACCACATCCACCACCACCACGTCCACCACCACCACATCCACCACCACCACATCCACCACCACCATCTCAACCACCATGTCAACCACCAACAAGGCCACCACCATTTCCACAACCACCACGTCCACCACCACTTCCACCACCACAGTGTCCTCCACCACCTCCACGTCCACCACCATGTTCACCACCACCACCACATCTACCACCATGTCCACAACCATTACCACCACCACATCCACCACCACCACGTCCAACACTGCCACCACATCCACCACCTCCTCCACCACCACATCCACCACCACCACCACACCCACCACCACCATGTCCACCACCACCACATACACCACCACGTCCACCACCACCACGCCCTCCATCACCACCATGTCCACCACCATGTCCACCACCACGTCCACCACCACCACATCCACCACCACCACGTCCACCACCACATACACCACCATGTCCACCACCACGTCAACCACCAGCACATCCACCAGCACCACGTCCACCACCACCACGTCCACCACCACCACATCCACCACCACCCTGTTCACCACCATGTCAACCACCAACAAGGCCACCACCATTTCCATGACCACCACGTCCACCACCACTTCCACCACCACAGTGTCCTCCACCACCACCACCATGTTCACCACCACATCCACCACCATGTCCACAACCACCACCACGTCCACCGCACCACAACCACCACCACATCCACCACCACCACGTCCAACACTGCCACCATGTCCACCACCTCCACCACCACCACATCCACCACCACCACCACAACCACCACCACCACCATGTCCACCACCACCACGTCCACCACCACGTCCACCACCACCACACCCTCCATCACCATCATGACCACCACCACGTCCACCACCACGTCCACCACCACCACATCCACCACCACCACGTCCACCACCTCCACCACCACCATGTCCACCACCACCATGTCCACCACCACCATGCCCCCCATGTACACCACCACCATCATGTCCACCTCCATCATGATGTCCACCATGTCCACCACCACCACATCCACCACCATCACGCCCACCACCACCACATCCACCACCATGTCTACCACCACAACATCTACCACTACTATGTCCAATACTACAACCACATCCACCACCACCACCATATCCACAACCACCACATTCACCACCATGTTCACCACGTCCACCACCATGTCCACCACCACCACTACATCCACAACCACCACGTCCACCACCACATCAACCACCACCACGTCCACCATGTTCACCACCACCACGTCCACCACCACCACTTCCACCATCACCACTTCCACCACCACCACTTCCACCACCACCACATCCACCACCACCATGTATACCACCACCACGCCCTCCACTACCACCATGTCCACCAACACCACATCCACCACCACATCCACCACTACCATGTCCACCACCACCATGTCCACCACCTCGTCCACCACCAGCACATCGACTACATCCACCACCACCACCACATCATCCAACACCACGTCCACCACCACCACATCCATGACCACCACGTCCACCACCACCACATCCACCACCACCACGTCCACCACCAGCACATCCACCACATCCACCACCACCACATCATCCACCACCATGTCCACCACCACCACATCCATGACCACCATGTCCACCACCACCACATCCACCACCAAGGCCACCACCACCACCATTTCCACCACCAACACGTCCACCACCACCACCACCATGTCCTTCACCACCATGTCCTCCACCACATCCACCACCACCACCACCTCGTCCACCACCGCGTCCACCACCAAAACCACCATGTCCACCATCACCACATCCACCACCACCAAATCCACCACCACCATGTCCCCCACCACCACGTCCCCCACCACCATATCCACCACCATGTCCATCACCATGTCCACAACCACTACCACCACATCCACCACGATGTCCACCACCACGTCCACCACCACCATGTCCACCATGCCCACCACCACCACATCCACCACCACCATGTCCCCCACCACCACATCCACCACCATGTCCACCACCACCACGTCCACCGCCATGTCCACCACCAGGTCCACAACTACCACCTCCACGTCCACCACAATATCCACCACCACCATGTCCACCACCACCACGTCCACCACCACCACATCCACCACCACCATGTCCACCACCAGGTCCACCACCATCACGTCCACCACTACCACGTCCACCACTACCATGCCCTCAATCACCACCATGTCCACCATGTCCACCACCATGTCCACCACCACCACATCCACCACCACCACGTCCACCACCTCCACCACCACCATGTCCACAACGACCACGTCCACCACCACCATGCCCACCATGTCCACCACCACCATCATGTCCTCCTCCACCATGACGTCCACCATGTCCACCACCACCACGTCCACCACCACCATGCCCACCCCCACCATGCCCACCACCACCACGTACACCACCATGTCTACCACCACCATGTCCACCACCACCACCATGTCCACCACTATGATCTCCACCACTACAACCACCACCACCATCATGTCCACAACCACCACATCCACCACCACGATCACCACATCCACCACCATGTCCACCACCACCACTATGTCCACAACCACCACGTCCACCACCACATCAACCACCACCATGTCAACCACCAGCACATCCACCACCACCACGTCCACCACCACCACCACCACATCCACCACCACCACTTCCACCACTTCCACCACCACCACTTCCACCACCACCACATCCACCACCACCATGTCCACCATGTCCACCACCAGGTCCACCACCACATCCACCACAACCATGTCCACCACCACCACCACGCCCTCCACCACCACCAGGTCCACTACCACCACATCCACCACCACCACCACATCCCTAACCAGCACATCCCCCACGTCCACCACCACCACCACATCATCCACCAACACGTCCTCCACCACCACATCCACGACCACCACGTCCACCACCACCACATCTACCACCATGTCCACCACCACCACGTCCACAACCGCCACCACTTCCACCACCACAACCACATCCACCACCACCATAACATCCACCACCACCACGTCCACCACCACCAAGCCCTCCATCCATCACAACGCCCTTCATCACTACCATGTCCACCACCACCACTTCCACTACGTCCACCACCACCTCATCCACCACCACCACATCTACCACATCCACCACCACCATGTCCACAACCACCACGTCCACCACCACAATGCCCACCACGTCCACCACCACCATCATGTCCACCTCCACCATGACGTCCACCACCACTACATCCACCACCAACACATCCACCACCACCATGCCCACCCCCACCACGCCCACCACCATCACGTCCACCACCATGTCTACCACCACCATATCCACCACCACGTCCACCACCACCACGTCCACCACCATGTCCACAACTACAACCACATCCACCACCACCATGTCCACAACCACCACATCCACCACCATGTCCACCACCATGTCCACCACCACTATGTCCACAACTACCACGTCTACCACCACATCAACCACCACCACGTCTACCACTACCATACCCTCCATCACCACCATGTCCACCATGTCCACCACCACGTCCACCACCACCACATCCACCACCACCACGTCCACCACCTCCACCACCACCATGTCCACAACCACCACGTCCACTACCACCATGCCCACCACGTCCACCACCACCATCACGTCCTCCTCTACCATGACGTCCACCATGTCCACCACCACCACGTCCACCACCACCATGCCCACCCCCACCATGCCCACCACCACCACGTCCACCACCAAGTCTACCACAACCATGTCCACCACCACCACCATGTCCACCACTACGATGTCCACCACTACAACCACCACCACCACCATGTCCACAACCACCACATCCACCACCACGTTCACCACATCCACCACCATGTCCACCACCACCATGTCCACAACCACCACGTCCACCACCACATCAACCACCACCACGTCAAGCACCAGCACATCCACCACCACCATGTCCACCACCACCACCACCACATCCACCACCCCCACTTCCACCACTTCCACCACCACCACTTCCACCACCACCACATCCACCACCACCATGTCCACCACCACCACATCCACCACCACCATGTCCACCACCAGGTCCACCACCACGTCCACCACAACCACGTCCACCACCACCACCACGCCCTCCACCACCACCATGTCCACCACCACCACGTCCACCACCACATCCACCACTACCATGTCCACCACTACCATGTCCACCACCAGGTCCACTACCACCATATCCACCACCACCACCACATCCCTAACCAGCACATCCACCACATCCACCACCACCACCACATCATCCACCACCACGTCCTCCACCACCACATCCATGACCACCACGTCCACCACCACCACATCCACCACCACGTCCACCACCACCACGTCCACAACCACCACCACTTCCATCACCACAACCACATCCACCACCACCATAACATCCACCACCACCACGTCCACCACCACCAAGCCCTCCATCACAATGCCCTTCATCACCACCATGTCCACCACCACCACGTCCACCACGTCCACCACCACCTCATCCACCACCACCACGTCTACCACGTCCACCACCACCATGTCCACAACCACCACGTCCACCACCACAATGCCCACCACATCCACCACCACCATCATGTCCACCTCCACCATGATGTCCACCACCACTACATCCACCACCACCACATCCACCACCACCATGCCCACCCCCACCACGCCCACCACCATCACATCCACCACCATGTCTACCACCACCATATCCACCACCACGTCCACCACCACCACGTCCACCACCATGTCCACAACTACAACCACATCCACCACCACCATGTCCACAACCACCACATCCACCACCATGTCCATCACCATGTCCAACACCACTATGTCCACAACTACCACGTCCACCACCACATCAACCACCACCATGTCAACCACCACCACCACATCCACCACCACCATGTCCACCATCACCATGCCCTCCATCACCATGCCCTCCATCACCATCATGTCCACCACCACCACGTCCACCACGTCCATCACCACCACATCCTCCACCACCACCTCCACCACCACCACCTCCACAACCACCACATCCACCACCACAATGCCCACCACGTCCACCACCACCATCATGTCCACCTCCACCATGATGTCCACCACCACCACGTCCACCACCACCACGTCCACCACCACAATGCCCACCCCCACCACGCCCACCACCACCATGTCCATCACCATGTCTACCACCACCACTACAACCACATCCACCACCACCATGGCCACAACCAACACATCCACCACCATGTCCACCACCATGTCCACCACCACTATGTCCACAACTACCACGTCCACCACCACATCAACCACCACCACGTCAACCACCACCACATCCCACCACCACCACGTCCACCACCACCACATCCACCACCACCACGTCCACCACCACCATGCCCTCTACCACCACCATGTCCACCACCACCACATCCACCACCATGTCCACCACCACATCCACCACAACCACGTCCACCACCACATCCACCACCACCATGTCCACCACTACCATGTCCACCAACACCACCACAACATCCTCCACCACGTCCACCACCACCACCACCACCATGTCCACCACCAGGTCTACCATGTCCACCATGTCCACCACCACCACGCCCCCCATCACCACCATGTCCACGTCCACCACGTCCATCACCACACCCACCACCACCACGTCCACCACAATGTCCAAAACCACCACTACCACGTCCACCACCACGTCCACTACCACCACATCCACCACCACCATGCCCACCACCACGACCACCACCACCATGCCCCCCACCACCACGCCCACACCCACCACCACATTCACCACCACCACCACATCCACCACCACTTCCACCACCACATCCACCACCATGTCCTCATCCACCACCACGTCCACCACCACCACATCCACCACCAAGGCCACCACCACTACCATATCCACCACCAACATGTCTACCACCACCACCACCACCATGTCCTCCACAACAACCACATCCACCACCATGACCTCGTCCACCACCGCGTCCACCATCAAAACCACCACGTCCACCACCACCACATCCACCACCACCACGTCCACCACCACCACATCCACCACCACCATGCCCAGGCCAACATCACCACGTCCACCACCATGTCTACCACCACCATGTCCACCACCACCATGTCCACCAAGTCCACCACCACGTCCACCACCACCACTTCTACCACCACTATGTCCACCACTACAACCACAAACACCACCACCACCATGTCCACCACCACAACCACCACATCCACCACCACGTCCACCACCATGTCCACTACGTCGACCATGTCTACCACCACCACTACATCCACCACCACCATGTCCACCACCACATCCACCACCACCACATCCACCACCATGTCCACCACCACGTCCACCACCACCACGTCCACCACCACCACGTCCACCACCATCACCACACTCACCACCACCACATCCACCACCATGTCCACCACCACCACCCCCATGTGCACCACCACCACACCCACCACCACCACGTCCACCACTACAACGTCCACCACCACCACATCCACCACCACGTCCTCCACCAACAAGGCCACCACCATATCCACCATCACCATGTCCACCACCACCACACCCACCACAACGTTCACCACCACCACCACGTCCACCACCACCACCACAACGTTCATCACTACATCCACCACCACCACATCCACCACCAGGTCCACAACCACGTCCACCACCACGTCCACCACCACCACATCCACCACCATGTCCAAAACCACCACCATGTCCACCACTACAACCACATCCACCACCATGTCCACCACTACAACCACCACGTCCACCACCACATCCACCACCATGTCCACCACATTCACCACCATGTCCACCACCACCACCATGTCCACCACCACCACATTCACCACATCAACCACCACCACGTCAACCACCACCACATCCACCACCACATCCACCACCACCACATCCACCACCACCACGTCCACCACCACGTTCACCACCACCACGTTCACCACCACCATGTCCACCACCACCATGTCCACCACCACCACAACGTCCACCACCACCACATGCACCACCACGTCCACCACCACCAAGTCCATCACCACCATCACCATGTCCTCCACCAGGTCCACCACCACCATGTCCACCACCACCACATCCACTACCACCACGACCTCCATCACCACCATGTCCACCACCACCACATCCACCACATCCACCACCACCACGTCCACCACCACGCCCACTACCACCACATCCACCACCATGTTCACCACAACCACAGCCACCACCACGTCCACCACCATGTCCACCACCACGTCCATCACCATGTCCACCACCACCACCACATCCACCACCACCACATCCACCACCATGTCCACCACCATCATGTCCACCACCATGTCCACATCCAACACCACCACCATGTCCACCACCACCACCACATCCACCACCACCAAGTCCACCACCATGTCCACGTCCACTACCACCACATCTACTACCACCATGTCCACCACCACATCCACCACCACGTCCACCACCACGTCCACCACCACCACATACACCACCATGTCCTAAACCACCACCACCATGTCCTCCACCACAATGTCCTCCACAACAACCACATCCACCACCACCAACAAAACCACGACCTCGTCCACCACCACGTCCACCATCAAAACCACCACGTCCACCACCACCACGTCCACCACCACCACATCCACCACCACCACATCCACCACCACCATGTCCCCCACCACCACATCCCACCACCACCACGTCCACCACCACCACATCCACCACCACCACGTCCACCACCACCATGCCCTCTACCACCACCATGTCCACCACCACCACATCCACCACCATGTCCACCACCACATCCACCACAACCACGTCCACCACCACATCCACCACCACCATGTCCACCACTACCATGTCCACCACCACCACCACATCCTCCACCACGTCCACCACCACCACCACCACCATGTCCACCACCAGGTCTACCATGTCCACCATGTCCACCACCACCACGCCCCCCATCACCACCATGTCCACGTCCACCACGTCCATCACCACACCCACCACCACCACGTCCACCACAATGTCCAAAACCACCACTACCACGTCCACCACCACGTCCACTACCACCACATCCACCACCACCATGCCCACCACCACGACCACCATGCCCTCCACCACCACGCCCACACCCACCACCACATTCACCACCACCACCACATCCACCACCACTTCCACCACCACATCCACCACCATGTCCTCATCCACCACCACGTCCACCACCACCACATCCACCACCAAGGCCACCACCACTACCATATCCACCACCAACATGTCTACCACCACCACCACCACCATGTTCTCCACAACAACCACATCCACCACCATGACCTCGTCCACCACCGCGTCCACCATCAAAACCACCACGTCCACCACCACCACATCCACCACCACCACGTCCACCACCACCACATCCACCACCACCATGCCCAGGCCAACATCACCACGTCCACCACCATGTCTACCACCACCATGTCCATCACCACCATGTCCACCAAGTCCACCACCACGTACACCACCACCACTTCTACCACCACTATGTCCACCACTACAACCACAAACACCACCACCACCATGTCCACCACCACAACCACCACATCCACCACCACGTCCACCACCATGTCCACTACGTCGACCATGTCTACCACCACCACTACATCCACCACCACCATGTCCACCACCACATCCACCACCACCACATCCACCACCATGTCCACCACCACGTCCACCACCACCACGTCCACCACCACCACGTCCACCACCATCACCACACTCACCACCACCACATCCACCACCATGTCCACCACCACCACCCCCATGTGCACCACCACCACACCCACCACCACCACGTCCACCACTACAACGTCCACCACCACCACATCCACCACCACGTCCTCCACCAACAAGGCCACCACCATATCCACCATCACCATGTCCACCACCACCACACCCACCACAACGTTCACCACCACCACCACGTCCACCACCACCACCACAACGTTCATCACTACATCCACCACCACCACATCCACCACCACGTCCACAACCACGTCCACCACCACGTCCACCACCACCACATCCACCACCATGTCCAAAACCACCACCATGTCCACCACTACAACCACATCCACCACCATGTCCACCACTACAACCACCACGTCCACCACCACATCCACCACCATGTCCACCACATTCACCACCATGTCCACCACCACCACCATGTCCACCACCACCACATTCACCACATCAACCACCACCACGTCAACCACCACCACATCCACCACCACATCCACCACCACCACATCCACTACCACCACGTCCACCACCACGTTCACCACCACCACGTTCACCACCACCATGTCCACCACCACCATGTCCACCACCACCACAACGTCCACCACCACCACATGCACCACCACGTCCACCACCACCAAGTCCATCACCACCATCACCATGTCCTCCACCAGGTCCACCACCACCATGTCCACCACCACCACATCCACTACCACCACGACCTCCATCACCACCATGTCCACCACCACCACATCCACCACATCCACCACCACCACGTCCACCACCACGCCCACTACCACCACATCCACCACCATGTTCACCACAACCACAGCCACCACCACGTCCACCACCATGTCCACCACCACGTCCATCACCATGTCCACCACCACCACCACATCCACCACCACCACATCCACCACCATGTCCACCACCATCATGTCCACCACCATGTCCACATCCAACACCACCACCATGTCCACCACCACCACCACATCCACCACCACCAAGTCCACCACCACGTCCACGTCCACAACCACCACATCTACTACCACCATGTCCACCACCACATCCACCACCACGTCCACCACCACGTCCACCACCACCACATACACCACCATGTCCTAAACCACCACCACCATGTCCTCCACCACAATGTCCTCCACAACAACCACATCCACCACCACCAACACCACCACGACCTCGTCCACCACCACGTCCACCATCAAAACCACCACGTCCACCACCACCACGTCCACCACCACCACATCCACCACCACCACATCCACCACCACCATGTCCCCCACCACCACATCCACCACCATGTCCACCTCACCACGTCCACCACCACATCCACCACCACATCCAAAACCACCACCTCCACGTCCACCACGATATCTACCACCACGTCCACCACCACAACCATGCCCACCATGTCCACCACCACCACGTCCACCACCACCACATCCACCACCACCACGTCCCCCACCACCATATCCACCACCATGTCCACCACCACCACGTCCACAACCACCACCTCCACGTCCACCACGATATCTACCACCACGTCCACCACCACAACCATGCCCACCATGTCCACCACCATATCTAACACATCCACCACCACCACCACGTTCATCACCACCATGTCCACCACCACCATGTCCACTACCACCAAGTCCACCACCACAACGTCCACCACCACCACATGCACCACCACATCCACCACCACCATGTCCACCACCACCACCACCATGTCCTCCACCAGGTCCACCACCACGATGTCCACCACCACCACATCCACCACCACCACGCCCTCCATCACCACCATGTCCACCACCACCACATCCACCACGTCCACTACCACATCCACCACCACCACATCCACCACCACCACATCCACCATGTCCACAATCACCACCATGCCCACCACCACCATGTCCACCACCACATCCACCACCACGTTCACCACAACCATGCCCACCACCACGTCCACCACCATGTCCACCACCACGTCCATCACCATGTCCACCACCATGTCCACCACTACCACATCCACCACCATGTCCACCACCATTATGTCCACCACCACCACGTCCACCACCACCAAGTCCACCACCACGTCAACGTCCACAACCACCACATCCACCACCACCACCATGTCCACCACCACGTCTACCACCACCACATCCACCACCACGTCCATCACCACACCCACCACCACCACGTCCACCACAATGTCCAAAACCACCACTACCACGTCCACCAGCACGTCCACTACCACCACATCCACCACCACCATGCCCACCACCACGACCACCACCACCACGCCCACCACCACCACGCCCACACCCACCACCACATTCACCACCACCACCACATACACCACCACTTCCACCACCACGTCCACCACCATGTCCTCATCCACCACCACGTCCACCACCACCACATCCACCACCAAGGCCACCACCACCACCATATCCACTACCAACATGTCTACCACCACCACCACCACCATGTCCTCCACAACAACCACATCCACCACCATGACCTCGTCCACCACCGCATCCACCATCAAAACCACCACGTCCACCACCACCACATCCACCACCACCACTTCCACCACCACCACATCCACCACCACCACGCACCCCACCACCACGTCCACCACCACGTCTACCACCACCACATCCACCACTATGTCCACCACCATCATGTCCACCACCATGTCCACATCCACCACCACCACCATTTCCACCACCACATCCACCACCACCACCACATCCACCACCACGCCCACCACCACCATGCCCACACCCACCACCACATTCATCACCACCACCACTTCCACCACCACTTCCACCACCACGTCCACGACCATGTTCTCATCCACCACCCCGTCCATCACCACCACATCCACCACCAAGGCCACCACCACCACCATATCCACCACCAACATGTCCACCACCACCAACACCACCATGTCCTCCACCACCATGTCCTCCAAAACAACCACATCCACCACCACGACCTCGTCCACCACCGCGTCCACCATCAAAACCACCACGTCCACCACCACCACATCCACCACCACCACGTCCACCACCACCACATCCACCACCACCACGCACCCCACCACCACGTCCACCACGATGTCCACCACCATCATCTCCACCACCATGTCCATGTCCACCACCACCACCATTTCCACCACCACAACCACCACCACCAAGTACAGCACCATGTCCACATCCACAACCACCACCACATCCACCACCACCACCATGTCCACCACCACGTCCACCACCATATCCACAACCACCACCACCATGTCCACCACCACATCCACCACCACCACATCCATGACCACCACGTCCACCACCACCATGCCCACCACCACCACCACGTCCACCACCACCATCACATCCACCTCACCATGATGTCCACCACCACCATGTCCACCACCACCACATCCACCACCACCATGCCCACGCCACCACCACCACGTCCACCACCATGTCTACCACCACCATGTCCACCACCACCATGTCCACCAAGTCCACCACCACGTCCACCACCACCACTTCTACCACCACTATGTCCACCACTACAACCACAAACACCACCACCACCATGTCCACCACCACAACCACCACATCCACCACCACGTCCACCACCATGTCCACTACGTCGACCATGTCCACCACCACCACTACGTCCACAACCACCACGTCCACCACCACATTAACCACCACCATGTCAACCACCACCACATCCTCCACCACCACGTCCACCACCACCATGTCCACCACCACATCCACCACCACCACATCCACCACCATGTCCACCACCACGTCCACCACACCACGTCCACCACCACCACGTCCACCACCACACTCACCACCACCATGTCCACCACCATGTCCACCACCACCACCCCCACGTGCACCACCACCACACCCACCACCACCACGTCCACCACTACAATGTCCACCACCACCACATCCACCACCACGTCCTCCACCAACAAGGCCACCACCATATCCACCATCACCACGTCCATCACCACCACACCCACCACAACGTTCACCACCACCACCACGTCCACCACCACCACCACAACGTTCATCACCACATCCACCACCACCACATCCACCACCACGTCCACAACCACCACCACATCCACCACCACGTCCACCACCACGTCCACCACCACCATGTCCAAAACCACCACCATGTCCACCACTACAACCACATCCACCACCATGTCCACCACTACAACCACCACGTCCACCACCACATCCACCACCATGTCCACCACATTCACCACCATGTCCACCACCACCACCATGTACACCACCACCACATTCACCACATCAACTACCACCACATCAACCACCACCACATCCACCACCACATCCACCACCACCATATCCACCACCACCACATCCACCACCACCACGTCCACCACCACCACCACGTTCACCACCACCATGTTCACCACCACCATGTCCACCACCACCATGTCCACCACCACCACAACGTCCACCACCACCACATGCACCACCACGTCCACCACCACCAAGTCCATCACCACCATCACCATGTCCTCCACCAGGTCCACCACCACCATGTCCACCACCACCACATCCACTACCACCACGACCTCCATCACCACCATGTCCACCACCACCATGTCCACCACATCCACCACCACCACGTCCACCACCACGCCCACCACCACCATGTCCACCACCATGTTGACCACAACCACACCCACCACCACGTCCACCACCATGTCCACCACCACGTCCATCACCATGTCCACCACCACCACCATGTCCACCACCACCACATCCACCACCATGTCCACCACCATCATGTCCACCACCATGTCCACATCCAACACCACCACCATGTCCACCACCACCACCACATCCACCACCACCAAGTCCACCACCACGTCCACGTCCACAACCACCGCATCCACCACCACCATGTCCACCACCACGTCCACCACCACCACATCCACCACCACGTCCACCACCACGTCCACCACCACCACATACACCACCATGTCCTAAACCACCACCACCACATCCACCACCATGTCCACTACCACCACATCCACCACCACCATGCCCATAACCACGCCCACCACCACCATGCCCACCACCACCACACCCACACCCACCACCAGGTTCACCACCACTACCACATCCACCACCACTTCCACCACCACGTCCACCACCACCACATCCACCACCAAGGCCACCACCACCACCATATCCACCACCATGTCCACCACCACCAACACAACCATGTCCTCCACCACAATGTCCTCCACAACAACCACATCCACCACCACCAACACCACCACGACCTCGTCCACCACCACATCCACCATCAAAACCACCATGTCCACCACCACCACATCCACCACCACCACGTCCACCACCACCACATCCACCACCACCATGTCCCCCACCACCACATCCACCACCATGTCCACCACCACATCCACTACCACCATGTCCACCACCACCACGTCCACCACCACCACAACCACCACCACCACGTCCCCCACCACGATATCCACCACCATGTCCACCACCACCACGTCCACCACCACATCCACCACCACGTCCACAAACACCACCTCCACGTCCACCACGATATCTACCACCACGTCCACCACCACAACCACGCCCACCACCACCACATCCACCACGATATCTACCACCACGTCCACCACCACAACCACGCCCACCACCACCACGCCCACCACGTACACCACCACCATGTCCACCACCATGTCAACCACCAACAAGGCCACCACCATTTCCACCACCACCACCACCACGTCCACCACCACTTCCACCACCACAGTGTCCTCCACCACCACCATGTCCACCACCATGTTCGCCACCACCACCACATCCACCACCATGTCCACCACCATCACCACCACATCCACCACCACCACCACCACAGCCACCACCACCATGCCCACCCCCACCACCACCACGTCCACCACCATGTCCACCACGACCACCACGTCCACCACTACAACCACATCCACCACCACCACCATGTCCACAACCACCACATCCACCACATTCACCACATCCACCACCATGTCCACCACCACCACTACGTCCACAACCGCCACATCCACCACCACATCAACCACCACGTCAACCACCAGCACATTCACCACGTCCACCACCACCACCACATCCACCACCACCACTTCCACCACCACCACTTCCACCACCACCACATCCACCACCACCATGTCCACCACCACCACATCCACCACCACCACGTCCACCACCAGGTCCACCACCACCATGTCCACCACCACCACATACACCGTCACGTCCACCACGACCACATCCAGCACCACCACCATGTCCACCACCACCACCATGTACACCACCACCATGCCCATCACCACCATAACCACCACCACGTCCACCACCATCACCACGTCCACCACCACCACCTCCACCACCATCTACACCACGTCCACACCCATGTCCACTACCACATCCACCACCACCACGTCCACCACCACCACATCCACCACCACCATCTCCACCACCATGTCAACCACCAACAAGGCCACCACCATTTCCACAACCACCACGTCCACCACCACTTCCAACACCACAGTGTCCTCCACCACCACCAAGTCCACCACCATGTTCACCACGACCACCACATCCACCACCATGTCCACAACCATCACCACCACCACGTCCACCGCCACCACGACCACCACCACATCCACCACCACCACGTCCAACACTGCCACCACATCCACCACCTCCTCCACCACCACATCCACCACCACCACCACACCCACCACCACCATGTCCACCACCACCACATACACCACCATGTCCACCACCACCACGCCCTCCATCACCACCATGTCCACCACCACATCCACCACCACGTCCACAACCACCACATCCACCACCACCACGTCCACCACCACATACACCACCATGTCCACCACCACATCAACCACCATTACATCCACCACCACCACGTCCACCACCACCACGTCCACCCCCACCACATCCACCACCACCATGTTCACCACCATGTCAACCACCAACAAGGCCACCACCATTTCCATGACCACCATGTCCACTATCACTTCCACCACCACAGTGTCCTCCACCACCACCACCATGTTCACCACCACCACCACCACATCCACCACCATGTCCACAACCACCACCACCACCACGTCCACCGCCACCACAACCACCACCACATCCACCACCACCATGTCCAACACTGCCACCACGTCCACCACCTCCACCACCACCACATCCACCACCACCACCACAACCACCACCATGGCCACCACTACCACGTCCACCACCACGTCCACCACCACCACGCCCTCCATCACCACCATGTCCACCACCACGTTCACCACCACCACATCCACCACCACCACGTCCACCACGTCCACCACCACCATGTCCACCACTACCATGTCCACCACCACCATGCCCACCATATACACCACCACCATCATGTCCACCTCCATCATGATGTCCACCATGTCCACCACCACCACATCCACCACCATGTCTACCACCACAACGTCTACCACTACTATGTCCAATACTACAACCACATCCACCACCACCACCATATCCACAACCACCACATTCACCACCATGTTCACCACGTCCACCACCATGTCCACCACCACCACTACATCCACAACCACCACGTCCACCACCACATCAACCACCACCACGTCCACCACGTCCACCACCACCACGTCCACCACCACCACCACATCCACCACCACCACTTCCACCATCACCACTTCCACCACCACCACTTCCACCACCACCATATCCACCACCACCATGTATGCCACCACCATGCCCTCCACTACCACCATGTCCACCACCACCACATCCACCACCACATCCACCACTACCATGTCCACCACCACCATGTCCACCACCTCATCCACCACCAGCACATCGACTACGTCCACCACCACCACCACATCATCCAACACCACGTCCACCACCACCACATCCATGACCACCACGTCCACCACCACCACATCCACCACCACCATGTCCACCACCAGCACATCCACCACATCCACCACCACCACATCATCCACCACCATGTCCACCACCACCACATCCACGACCACCATGTCCACCACCACCACATCCACCACCAAGGCCACCACCACCATTTCCACCACCAACACGTCCACCACCACCACCACCATGTCCTCCACCACCATGTCCTCCACCACATCCACCACCACCACCACCACCTCGTCCACCACCGCGTCCACCACCAAAACCACCATGTCCACCACCACCACGTCCACCACCACCACATCCACTACCACCACGTCCCCCACCACCACGTCCCCCACCACCATATCCACCACGATGTCCACCACCACGTCCACCACCACCATGTCCACCACGTCCACCACCACCACATCTACCACCACCATGTCCCCCACCACCACATCCACCACCATGTCCACCACCACCACGTCCACCGCCACGTCCACCACCAGGTCCACAACCACCACCTCCACGTCCACCACAATATCCACCACCACCAAGTCCACCACCACCACGTCCACCACCACCACATCCACCACCACCATGTCCACCACCAGGTCCACCACCATCACGTCCACCACTACCACGTCCACCACTACCATGCCCTCCATCACCACCATGTCCACCATGTCCACCACCATGTCCACCACCACCACATCCACCACCACCACGTCCACCACATCCACCACCACCATGTCCACAACTACCACGTCCACCACCACCATGCCCACCACGTCCACCACCACCATCACGTCCTCCTCCACCATGACGTCCACCATGTCCACCACCACCACGTCCACCACCACCATGCCCACCCCCACCATGCCCACCACCACCACGTACACCACCATGTCTACCACCACCATGTCCACCACCACCACCATGTCCACCACTATGATGTCCACCACTACAACCACTACCACCATCATGTCCACAACCACCACATCCACCACCACGTTCACCACATCCACCACCATGTCCACCACCACCACTATGTCCACAACCACCACATCCACCACCACATCAACCACCACCATGTCAACCACCAGCACATCCACCACCACCACGTCCACCACCACCACCACCACATCCACCACCACCACTTCCACCACTTCCACCACCACCACTTCCACCACCACCACATCCACCACTACCATGTCCACCATGTCCACCACCAGGTCCACCACCACGTCCACCACAACCACGTCCACCACCACCACCACGCCCTCCACCACCACCATCTCCACCACCACCACGTCCACCACCACATCCACCACTAGCATGTCCACCACTACCATGTCCACCACCAGGTCCACTACCACCACATCCACCACCACCACCACATCCCTAACCAGCACATCTACCACATCCACCACCACAACCACATAATCCACCACCACGTCCTCCACCACCACATCCACGACCACCACGTCCATCACCACCACATCTACCACCACGTCCACCACCACCACGTCCACAACCGCCACCACTTCCACCACCACAACCACATCAACCACCACCATAACATCCACCACCACCACGTCCACCACCACCAAGCCCTCCATCACAACGCCCTTCATCACCACCATGTCCACCACGTCCACCACGCCCACCACCACCTCATCCACCACCACCACGTCTACCACATCCACCACCACCATGTCCACAACCACCACGTCCACCACCACAATGCCCACCACGTCCACCACCACCATCATGTCCACCTCCACCATGACATCCACCACCACTACATCCACCACCACCACATCCACCACCACCATGCCCACCCCCACCACGCCCACCACCATCACGTCCACCACCATGTCTACCACCACCATATCCACCACCACGTCCACCACCACCACGTCCACCACCATGTCCATAACTACCACCACATCCACCACCACCATGTCCACAACCACCACATCCACCACCATCATGTCCACAACCACCACATCCACCACCATGTCCACCACCATGTCCACCACCACTATGTCCACAACTACCACGTCCACCACCACATCAACCACCACCACGTCCACCACTACCATGCCCTCCATCACCACCATGTCCACCATGTCCACCACCACGTCCACCACCACCACATCCACCACCACCACGTCCACCACCTCCATGTCCACAACCACCACGTCCACCACCACCATGCCCACCACGTCCACCACCACCATCACGTCCTCCTCTATCATGACGTCCACCATGTCCACCACCACCACGTCCACCACCACCATGCCCACCCCCACCACGCCCACCACCACCACGTCCACCACCAAGTCTACCACCACCATGTCCACCACCACCACCATGTCCACCACTACGATGTCCACCACTACAACCACCACCACCACCATGTCCACAACCACCACATCCACCACCTCGTTCACCACATCCACCACCATGTCCACCACCACCATGTCCACAACCACCACGTCCACCACCACATCAACCACCACCACGTCAACCACCAGCACATCTATCACCACCACGTCCACCACCACCACCACCACATCCACCACCCCCACTTCCACCACTTCCACCACCACCACTTCCACCACCACCACATCCACCACCACCATGTCCACCACCACCACATCCACCACCACCATGTCCACCACCAGGTCCACCACCACGTCCACCACAACCATGTCCACCGCCACCACCATACCCTCCACCACCACCATGTCCACCACCACCACGTCCACCACCACATCCACCACTACCATGTCCACCACTACCATGTCCACCACCAGGTCCACTACCACCACATCCACCACCACATCCCTAACCAGCACATCCACCACGTCCACCACCACCACCATATCATCCACCACCACGTCCTCCACCACCACATCCACGACCACCACGTCCACCACCACCACATCCACCACCACGTCCACCACCACCACGTCCACAACCACCACCACTTCCACCACCACAACCACATCCACCACCACCATAACATCCACCACCACCACGTCCACCACCACCAAGCCCTCCATCACAACGCCCTTCATCACCACCATGTCCACCACCACCACGTCCACCACGTCCACCACCACCTCATCCATCACCACCACGTCTACCACATCCACCACCACCATGTCCACAACCACCACGTCCACCACCACAATGCCCACCACATCCACCACCACCATCATGTCCACCTCCGCCATGACGTCCACCACCACTACATCCACCACCACCACATCCACCACCACCATGCCCACCCCCACCACGCCCACCACCATCACATCCACCACCATGTCTACCACCACCATATCCACCACCACGTCCACCACCACCACGTCCACCACCATGTCCACAACTACAACCACATCCACCACCACCATGTCCACAACCACCACATCCACCACCATTTCCACCACCATGTCCACCACCACTATGTCCACAACTACCACGTCCACCACCACATCAACCACCACCACGTCAACCACCACCACCACAACATCCACCACCACCACGTCCACCACCACCATGCCCTCCATCACCACGCCCTCCATCACCATCATGTCCACCACCACCACGTCCACCATGTCCATCACCACCACATCCTCCACCACCACCTCCACCACCACCACCTCCACAACCACCACATCCACCACCACAATGCCCACCACGTCCACCACCACCATCATGTCCACCTCCACCAAGATGTCCACCACCACCACGTCCACCACCACCACGTCCACCACCACCATGCCCACCCCTACCACGCCCACCACCACCATGTCCACCACCATGTCTACCACTACCATGTCCACCTCCACGTCCACCACCACCACATCCACCACCACTATGTCCACCACTACAACCACATCCACCACCACCATGGCCACAACCAACACATCCACCACCACGTCCACCACCATGTCCACCACCACCATGTCCACAACTACCACGTCCACCACCACATCAACCACCACCACTTCAACCACCACCACATCCCACCACCACCACGTCCACCACCACCACATCCACCACCACCACGTCCACCACCACCATGCCCTCCACCACCACCATGTCCACCACCACCACGTCCACCACCACGTCCACCACCACATCCACCACAACCACGTCCACCACCACGTCCACCACCACCATGTCCACCACTACCATGTCCACCACCACCACATCCACCACCACCACATCCTCCACCACGTCCACCACCACCACCACCATGTCCACCACCAGGTCTACCATGTCCACCATGTCCACCACCACCACGCCCCCATCACCACCATGGGCACGTCCACCATGTCCACCACCACATCCACCACCACCATGTCCACCACCACCACCACCACGCCCACCACCACCACCATGCCCACCACCACCATGTCCACCACCACATTCACCACCATCATGCCCACCACCACGTCCATCACCATGTCCACCACCACCATGCCGCCACCACCACCACATCCACCACCACCATGCCCTCCACCACCACCATGTTCACCACCACCACATCCACCACATCCACCACCACATCCACCACCACCACATTCACCACTACCACGTCCACCACCAACATGTCCACCACCAGGTCCACCACCACCATATCCACCACCACCACGTCCACCACCAGCACATCCACCACATCCACCACCACATCTACCACGTCCACCACCACATCATCCACCACTATGTCCACCACCACATCCACCACCACCATGTCCACCACCATCATGTCCACCACCATGTCCATGTCCACCACCACCACCATGTCCACCATCACCACCACATCCACCACCACCACATCCATCATGTCCACCACCATCATGTCCACCACCATGTTCACATCCACCACCACCACCATTTCCACCACCACGTCCACCACCACAAAGTACAGCACCACGTCCATGTCCACAACCACCACCACATCCACCACCACCACCACATCCACCACCACGTCCACCACCATGTCCACCACCACTATGTCCACAACTACCACGTCCACCACCACATCAACCACCACCACGTCAACCACCACCACATCCCACCACCACCACGTTCACCACCACCACATCCACCACCACCATGTCCACCACCACCACGCCCTCCACCACCATGTCCACCACCACCACGTCCACCATCACGTCCACCACCACATCCACCACAACCACGTCCACCACCACGTCCACCACCACCATGTCCACCACTCCCATGTCCACCACCACCACATCTACCACCACCACATCCTCCACCACGTCCACCACCATGTCCACCACCATGTCCACCACCAGGTCTACCATGTCCACCATGTCCACCACCACCACACCCCCCATCACCACCATGTCCATGTCCACCATGTCCACCACCACATCCACCACCACCACATCCACCACCACCATGTCCACCACCACCACCACCACGCCCACCACCACCATGTCCACCACCACCATGTCAACCACCACGTTCACCACCACCATGCCCACTACCACGTCCATCACCATGTCCACCACCACCATGCCGCCACCACCACCACATCCACCACCACCACGCCCTCCACCACCACCATGTTCACCACCACCACATCCACCACCACATCCACCACCACCACATTCACCACTACCATGTCCACCACCAACATGTCCACCACCAGGTCCACCATTACCATATCCTCCACCACCACGTCCACCACCAGCACATCCACCACATCCACCACCACATCCACCATGTCCACCACCACATCATCCACCACTATGTCCACCACCACATCCACCACCACCATGTCCACCACCATCATGTCCACCACCATGTCCATGTCCACCACCACCACCATGTCCACCACCACATCCACCACCACCACATCCATCATGTCCACCACCATCATGTCCACCACCATGTCCACGTCCACCACCACCACCATTTCCACCACCACGTCCACCACCACCAAGTACAGCACCACGTCCACGTCTACAACAACCACCACATCCACCACCACCACCACGTCCACCACCACGTCCACTACAATATCCACAACCACCAGCACCATATCCACCACCACATCCACCACCACCATGTCCACGACCACCACGTCCACCACCACCATGCCCACCACCACCACCAAGTCCACCACCACCATCACATCCACCTCCACCATGATGTCCACCACCACTATGTCCACCACCACCACGTCCACCACCACCATGCCCACGCCCACCACCACCACGTCCACCACCATGTCTACCACCACCATGTCCACCACCACCATGTTCACCAAGTCCACCACCACGTCCACCACCACCACTTCTACCACCACTATGTCCACCACTACAACCACATCCACCACCATGTCTACCACCACAACCACCACATCCACCACCACGTCCACCACCATGTCAACTACGTCGACCATGTCCACCACCACCACCACGTCCACCACCACCATGTCCACCACCACATCCACCAACACCACGTCCACCACCACCACATCCACCACCACCACCACACCCACCACAACCACGTCCACCACCATGTCCACCACCACCACCACCCCCACATGCACCACCACCACACCCACCACCACGTCCACCACTACAATGTCCACCACCACCACATCCACCACCACGTCCTCCACCAACAAGGCCACCACCATATCCACCATCACCACGTCCACCACCACCACACCCACCACAACGTTCACCACCACCACCACATCCACCACCACGTCCACCACCACCACGTTCACCACCAGATCCACCACCACCACATCCACCACCACGTCCATAACCACCACCACGTCCACCACCACGTCCACCACCACCACATCCACCACCATGTCCAAAACCACCACCATGTCCACCACTACAACCACATCCACCACCATGTCCACCACCACAACCACCACGTCCACCACCACATCCACCACCATGTCCACCACATTCACCACCATGTCCACCACCACCACCATGTCCACCACCACCACATCCACCACATCAACCACCACCACATCAACCACCACCACGTCCACCACCACATCCACCACCACCATGTCCACCACCACCACATCCACCGCCACCATGTCCACCACCACCACCACGTTCACCACCACCACATTCACCACCACCATGTCCATGTCCACTACCACCATGTCCACCACCACAACGTCCACCACCACCACATGCACCACCACATCCACCACCACAAAGTCCACCACCACCATCACCATGTCCTCCACCACGTCCACCACCACCATGTCCACCACCACCACATCCACCACCACCACACCCTCCATCACCACCATGTCTACCACCACCACGTCCACCACATCCACCACCACCACATCCACCACCACCACATCCACCATGTCCACCACCATCATGTCCACCACCATGTCCATGTCCACCACCACCACCATTTCCACCACCACATCCACCACCACCAAGTACAGCACCACGTCTACGTCCACAACAACCACATCCACCACCACCACCACGTCCACCACCACATCCACCACCATATCCACAACCACCACCACCATGTCCACCACCACATCCACAACCACCACGTCCACCACGTCCACCACCACCATGCCCACCACCACCACCACGTCCACCACCACCATCACATCCACCTCCACCATGATGTCCACCACCACCATGTCCACCACCACCACGTCCACCACCATCATGCCCATGCCCACCACATCCACCACCATGTCTACCACCACCATGTCCACCACCACCATGTCCACCAAGTCCACCACCACGTCCACCACCACCACTTCTACCACCACTATGTCCACCACTACAACCACCATGTCCACTACGTCGACCATGTCCACCACCACCACAACATCCACAACCACCACGTCCTCCACCACCATGTCCACCACCACATCCACCACCACCATGTCCACCACCACGTCCACCACCACCACATCCACAACCACCACCACGTCCACCACCACAACCATGTCCACCACAACATCTACCACCACGTCCACAACCACCACCACGTTCACCACCACATCCACCGCCACGTCCACCAACACCATGTCCACAACCACCATGCCCTCCACCACCACCACGTCCACCACCACCATCACGTCCACCTCCACCATGACATCCACCACCACCACCATGTCCACCACATTCACCACCATGTCCACCACCACCACCATGTTCCACCACATCAACCACCACCACGTCAACCACCACCACGTCCACCACCACATCCACCACCACCATGTCCACCACCACCATGTCCACCACCACAACGTCCACCACCACCACATGCACCACCACGTCCACCACCACCAAGTCCACCACCACCATCACCATGTCCTCCACCAGGTCCACCACCACCATGTCCACCACCACCACATCCACCACCACCACGCCCTCCATCACCACCATGTCCACCACCACCATGTCCACCACATCCACCACCACCACATCCACCACCACCACATCCACCACGTCCACCACCACGCCCACCACCACCATGTCCACCACCACGTCCACCACCATGTTTACCACAACCACACCCACCACCACATCCACCACCATGTCCACCACCACGTCCATCACCATGTCCACCACCACCACCACATCCACCACCACCACATCCACCACCATGTCCACCACCATCATGTCCACCACCATGTCCACGTCCAACACCACCACCATATCCACCACCACCTCCACATCCACCACCACCAAGTCCACCACCACGTCCACGTCCACAACCACCACATCCACCACCACCACCATGTCCACCACCATGTCCACCACCACCACATCCACCACCACGTCCACCACCATGTCCACCACCACCACATACACCACCATGTCCAAAACCATCAACACCACATCCACCACCATGTCCACTACCACCACATCCACCACCACCACCATGCCCACAACCATGACCACCACCACCACGCCCACCACCACCATGCCCACACCCACCACCACGTTCACCACCACCACCACGTCCACCACCACTTCTACCACCATGTCCACCACCATGTCCTTATCCACCACCACGTCCACCACCACCACATCCACCACCATGGCTACCACCACCACCATATCCACCACCAACATGTCCACCACCACCACCACCACTATGTCCTCCACCACAATGTCCTCCACAACAACCACATCCACCACCACCACCACTACCACGACCTCGTCCACCACCACATCCACCATCAAAACCACCACGTCCACCACCACCACGTCCACCACATCCACCACCACCACATCCACCACCACCATGTTCCCCACCACCACATCCACCACCATGTCCACCACCACGTCCACTACCACCATGTCCACCACCACCACGTCCACCACCACCACATCCACCACCACAACATCCCCCACCACCACATCCACCACCATGTCCACCACCACCACGTCCACCACCACATCCACCACCACATCCACAACCACCACCTCCACATCCACCACGATATCCACCACCATATCCACCACCACAACCATGCCCACCACCACCACGCCCACCACCACCACACCAACCACCACCAAGTCCACTACCACCACGTCCACCACGTACACCACCACCATGTCCACCACCATGTCAACCACCAACAAGGCCACCACCATTTCCACCACCACCACTTCCACCACCACAGTGTCCTTCACCACCACCACGTCCACCATCATGTTCACCACCACCACCACATCCACCACCATGTCCACAACCACCACCACCACATCCACCACCACCACATCCACCACCACGTCCAACACCGGCACCACGTCCACCACGTCCACCACCACGCCCACCACCACCACATCCACCACCACGTCCACCACCACCATGCCCTCCATCACCACCATGTCCACCACCACCATGTCCACCACCATGTCCATCACCACCACATCCACCACCACCACATACACCACCATGTCCACCACCACCACCACATCCAGCACCACCACCATGTCCACCACCACCATGTCCACCACCACCACGTCCACAACCACCACCACGTCCACCACCACCATGTCCACCACCACCATGTCCACCACTATCATGTCCACCACCACCATGTCCACCACCACCACCATGTCCACCACAACCACCACGTCCACCACCACCACATCCACAACCACCACCACGTCCACCACCACAACCATGTCCACCACAACATCCACCACCACGTCCACAACCACCACCACGTTCACCACCACATCCACCACCACGTCCACCAACACCACGTCCACAACCACCATGTCCTCCATCACCACCACCACCACCATCACGTCCACCTCCACCATGACATCCACCACCACCACCATGCCCAACCCTACCACGCCCACCACCAACACGTCCACCACCACTACCACCACCATGTCCACCACTTCCACCACCACGTCCAACACCACCATGTCCACCACTACAACCACATCCACCACCATGTCCACCACCACAACCACCATGTCCACCACCACATCCACCACCATGTCCACAACATTCACCACCATGTCCACCACCACCACCATGTCCACCACCACCATATCCACCACATCAACCACCACCACATCAACCAACACCACGTCCACCACCACATCCACCACCACCATGTCTACCACCACATCCAACACATCCACCACCACCACCACGTTCACTACCACCATGTCCACCACCACCATGTCCACCACCACCAAGTCCACCACCACAACATCTACCACCACCACATCCACCACCACCATGTCCACCACCACCACCACCATGTCCTCCACCAGGTCCACCACCACCATGTCCACCACCACCACGTCCACCACCACCACGCCCTCCATCACCACCATGTCCACCACCACCACATCCACCACATCCACTACCATATCCACCACCACCACACCCACCACCACCACATCCACCATGTCCACAATCACCACCATGACCACCACCACCATGACCACCACCACGTCCACCACCACGTTCACCACAACCATGCCCACCAGCATGTCCACCACCATGTCCACCACCACGTCCATCACCATGTCCACCACCACGTCCACCACTACCACATCCACCACCATGTCCACCACCATTATGACCACCACGTCCACCACCACCAAGTCCACCACCACGTCCACGTCCACAACCACCACATCCACCACCACCACCATGTCCACCACCACGTCTACCACCACCACATCCACCACCACGTCCATCACCACACCCACCACCACCACGTCCACCACAATGTCCAAAACCACCACTACCACATCCACCACCACGTCCACTACCACCACATCCACCACCACCATGCCCACCACCACGACCACCACCACCATGCCCACCACCACCACGCCCACACCCACCACCACATTCACCACCACTTCCACCACCACGTCCACCACCACGTCCACCACCATGTCCTCATCCAGCACCATGTCCACCACCACCACATCCACCACCAAGGCCACCATCACCACCATATCCACCACCAACATGTCTACCACCACCAACACCACCATGTCCTCCACAACAACCACATCCACCAACATGACCTCGTCCACCACCGCGTCCACCATCAAAACCACCACGTCCACCACCACCACATCCACCACCACCACGCACCCCACCACCACGTCCACCACCACGTCTACCACCACCACATCCACCACGATGTCCACCACCATCATGTCCACCACCATGTCCACGTCCACCACCACCACCATTTCCACCACCACATCCACCACCACCAAGTACAGCACCACGTCCACAACCACCACTACCTCCACCACCACCACCACATCCACCACCACGCCCACCACCATCATGCCCACACCCACCACCACATTCATCACCACCACCACATCCACCACCACTTCCACCACCACATCCACGACCATGTCCTCATCTACCACCACGTCCACCACCACCACATCCACCACCAAGGCCACCACCACCACCATATCCACCACCAACATGTCCACCACCACCAACACCACCATGTCCTCCACCACCATGTCCTCCACAACAACCACATCCACCACCACGACCTCGTCCACCATCGCGTCCACCGTCAAAACCACCACGTCCACCACCACCACATCCACCACCACCACGTCCACCACCACCACATCCACCACACACCCCACCACCACGTCCATCACGATGTCCACCACCATCATCTCCACCACCATGTCCATGTCCACCACCACCACCATTTCCACCACCACATCCACCACCACCAAGTACAGCACCATGTCCACATCCACAACCACCACCACATCCACCACCACCACCACGTCCACCACCATATCCACAACCACCACCACCATGTCCACCACCACATCCACCACCACCACATCCACGACCACCACGTCTACCACCACCATGCCCACCACCACCACCACCATCACATCCACCTCCACCATGATGTCCACCACCACCATGTCCACCACCACCACATCCACCACCACCATGCCCACGCCCACCACCACCACGTCCACCACCATGTCTACCACCACCATGTCCACCACCACCATGTCCACCAAGTCCACCACCACGTCCACCACCACCACTTCTACCACCACTATGTCCACCACTACAACCACAAACACCACCACCACCATGTCCACTACCACAACCACCACATCCACCACCACGTCCACCACCATGTCCACTACGTCGACCATGTCCACCACCACCACTACGTCCACAACCACCACGTCCACCACCACATCAACCACCACCATGTCAACCACCACCACATCCACCACCACCACGTCCACCACCACCATGTCCACCACCACATCCACCACCACCATGTCCACCACCACCACCACCACCATGTCCACCACCACCACATCCACCACCACCACGCCCTCCATCACCACCATGTCCACCACCACCACATCCACCACATCCACTACCACATCCACCACCACCACACCCACCACCACCACATCCACCATGTCCACAATCACCACCATGACCACCACCACCATGACCACCACCACGTCCACCACCACGTTCACCACAACCATGCCCACCAGCACGTCCACCACCATGTCCACCACCACGTCCATCACCATGTCCACCACCACGTCCACCACTACCACATCCACCACCATGTCCACCACCATTATGTCCACCACCACCACGTCCACCACCACCAAGTCCACCACCACGTCCACGTCCACAACCACCACATCCACCACCACCACCATGTCCACCACCACGTCTACCACCACCACATCCACCACCACGTCCATCACCACACCCACCACCACCACGTCCACCACAATGTCCAAAACCACCACTACCACATCCACCACCACGTCCACTACCACCACAGCCACCACCACCATGCCCACCACCACCACGCCCACACCCACCACCACATTCACCACCACCACCACTTCCACCACCACGTCCACCACCACGTCCACCACCATGTCCTCATCCAGCACCATGTCCACCACCACCACATCCACCACCAAGGCCACCACCACCACCATATCCACCACCAACATGTCTACCACCACCAACACCACCATGTCCTCCACAACAACCACATCCACCACCATGACCTCGTCCACCACCGCGTCCACCATCAAAACCACCACGTCCACCACCACCACATCCACCACCACCACACACCCCACCACCACGTCCACCACCACGTCTACCACCACCACATCCACCACGATGTCCACCACCATCATGTCCACCACCATGTCCACGTCCACCACCACCACCATTTCCACCACCACATCCACCACCACCAAGTACAGCACCACGTCCACAACCACCACTACCTCCACCACCACCACCACGTCCACCACCACGCCCACCACCATCATGCCCACACCCACCACCACATTCATCACCACCACCACATCCACCACCACTTCCACCACCACGTCCACGACCATGTCCTCATCTACCACCACGTCCACCACCACCACATCCACCACCAAGGCCACCACCACCACCATATCCACCACCAACATGTCCACCACCACCAACACCACCATGTCCTCCACCACCATGTCCTCCACAACAACCACATCCACCACCATGACCTCGTCCACCATCGCGTCCACCGTCAAAACCACCACGTCCACCACCACCACATCCACCACCACCACGTCCACCACCACCACATCCACCACCACCACGCACACCACCACCACGTCCACCACGATGTCCACCACCATCATCTCCACCACCATGTCCATGTCCACCACCACCACCATTTCCACCACCACATCCACCACCACCAAGTACAGCACCATGTCCACATCCACAACCACCACCACATCCACCACCACCACCACGTCCACCACCATATCCACAACCACCACCACCATGTCCACCACCACATCCACCACCACCACATCCACGACCACCACGTCCACCACCACCATGCCCACCACCACCACCACCATCACATCCACCTCCACCATGATGTCCACCACCACCATGTCCACCACCACCACCTCCACCACCACCATGCCCACGCCCACCACCACCACGTCCACCACCATGTCTACCACCACCATGTCCACCACCACCATGTCCACCAAGTCCACCACCACGTCCACCACCACCACTTCTACCACCACTATATCCACCACTACAACCACAAACACCACCACCACCATGTCCACTACCACAACCACCACATCCACCACCACGTCCACCACCACCACATCCACCACCACCACGCACCCCACCACCACGTCCACCACCACGTCTACCACCACCACATCCACCACGATGTCCACCACCATCATGTCCACCACCATGTCCACGTCCACCACCACCACCATTTCCACCACCACATCCACCACCACCAAGTACAGCACCACATCCACAACCACCACTACCTCCACCACCACCACCACGTCCACCACCACGCCCACCACCATCATGCCCACACCCACCACCACATTCATCACCACCACCACATCCACCACCACTTCCACCACCACGTCCACGACCATGTCCTCATCTACCACCACGTCCACCACCACCACATCCACCACCAAGGCCACCACCACCACTATATCCACCACCAACATGTCCACCACCACCAACACCACCATGTCCTCCACCACCATGTCCTCTACAACAACCACATCCACCACCACGACCTCGTCCACCATCGGGTCCACCGTCAAAACCACCACGTCCACCACCACCACATCCACCACCACCACGTCCACCACCACCACATCCACCACCACCACGCACCCCACCACCACGTCCACCACGATGTCCACCACCATCATCTCCACAACCATGTCCACGTCCACCACCACCACCATTTCCACCACCACATCCACCACCACCAAGTACAGCACCATGTCCACATCCACAACCACCACCACATCCACCACCACCACCACGTCCACCACCATATCCACAACCACCACCACCATGTCCACCACCACATCCACCACCACCACATCCACGACCACCACGTCCACCACCACCATGCCCACCACCACCACCACCATCACATCCACCTCCACCATGATGTCCACCACCACCATGTCCACCACCACCACATCCACCACCACCATGCCCACGCCCACCACCACCACGTCCACCACCATGTCTACCACCACCATGTCCACCACCACCATGTCCACCAAGTCCACCACCACGTCCACCACCACCACTTCTACCACCACTATATCCACCACTACAACCACAAACACCACCACCACCATGTCCACTACCACAACCACCACATCCACCACCACGTCCACCACCACCACATCCACCACCACCACGCACCCCACCACCACGTCCACCACCACGTCTACCACCACCACATCCACCACGATGTCCACCACCATCATGTCCACCACCATGTCCACGTCCACCACCACCACCATTTCCACCACCACATCCACCACCACCAAGTACAGCACCACGTCCACAACCACTACTACCTCCACCACCACCACCACGTCCACCACCACGCCCACCACCATCATGCCCACACCCACCACCACATTCATCACCACCACCACATCCACCACCACTTCCACCACCACGTCCACCACCACCACATCCACCACCAAGGCCACCACCACCACCATATCCACCACCAACATGTCTACCACCACCAACACCACCATGTCCTCCACAACAACCACATCCACCACCATGACCTCGTCCACCACCGCGTCCACCATCAAAACCACCACGTCCACCACCACCACATCCACCACCACCACGCACCCCACCACCACGTCCACCACCACGTCTACCACCACCACATCCACCACGATGTCCACCACCATCATGTCCACCACCATGTCCACGTCCACCACCACCACCATTTCCACCACCACATCCACCACCAAGTACAGCACCACGTCCACAACCACCACTACCTCCACCACCACCACCACGTCCACCACCACGCCCACCACCATCATGCCCACACCCACTACCACATTCATCACCACCACCACATCCACCACCACTTCCACCACCACGTCCACGACCATGTCCTCATCTACCACCACGTCCACCACCACCACATCCACCACCAAGGCCACCACCACCACCATATCCACCACCAACATGTCCACCACCACCAACACCACCATGTCCTCCACCACCATGTCCTCCACAACAACCACATCCACCACCACGACCTCGTCCACCATCGCGTCCACCGTCAAAACCACCACGTCCACCACCACCACATCCACCACCACCACGTCCACCACCACCACATCCACCACCACCACGCACCCCACCACCACGTCCACCACGATGTCCACCACCAATCATCTCCACCACCATGTCCACGTCCACCACCACCACCATTTCCACCACCACATCCACCACCACCAAGTACAGCACCATGTCCACATCCACAACCACCACCACATCCACCACCACGTCCACCACCATATCCACAACCACAACCACCATGTCCACCACCACATCCACCACCACCACATCCACGACCACCACGTCCACCACCACCATGACCACCACCACCACCACCATCACATCCACCTCCACCATGATGTCCACCACCACCATGTCTACCACCACCATGTCCACCACCACCATGTCCACCAAGTCCACCACCACGTCCACCACCACCACTTCTACCACCACTATATCCACCACTACAACCACAAACACCACCACCACCATGTCCACTACCACAACCACCACATCCACCACCACATCCACCACCACCACATCCACCACCACCACGCACCCCACCACCACGTCCACCACCACGTCTACCACCACCACATCCCACACGATGTCCACCACCATCATGTCCACCACCATGTCCACGTCCACCACCACCACCATTTCCACCACCACATCCACCACCACCAAGTACAGCACCACGTCCACAACCACCACTACCTCCACTACCACCATCACGCCCACAGCCATCATGCCCACACCCACCACCACATTCATCACCACCACCACATCCACCACCACTTCCACCACCACGTCCACGACCATGTCCTCATCTACCACCACGTCCACCACCACCACATCCACCACCAAGGCCACCACCACCACCATATCCACCACCAACATGTCCACCACCACCAACACCACCATGTCCTCCACCACCATGTCCTCCACAACAACCACATCCACCACCACGACCTCGTCCACCATCGGGTCCAATGTCAAAACCACCACGTCCACCACCACCACATCCACCACCACCACGTCCACCACCACCACATCCACCACCACCACGCACCCCACCACCACGTCCACCACGATGTCCACCACCATCATCTCTACCACCATGTCCACGTCCACCACCACCACCATTTCCACCACCACATCCACCACCACCCAATAACAGCACCATGTCCACATCCACAACCACCACCACATCCACCACCACCACCACGTCCACCACCATATCCACAACCACCACCACCATGTTCACCACCACATCCACCACCACCACATCCACGACCACCACGTCCACCACCACCATGCCCACCACCACCACCACCATCACATCCACCTCCACCATGATGTCCACCACCACCATGTCCACCACCACCACATCCACCACCACCATGCCCACGCCCACCACCACCACGTCCACCACCATGTCTACCACCACCATGTCCACCACCACCATGTCCACCAAGTCCACCACCACGTCCACCACCACCACTTCTACCACCACTATGTCCACCACTACAACCACAAACACCACCACCACCATGTCCACTACCACAACCACCACATCCACCACCACGTCCACCACCATGTCCACTACGTCGACCATGTCCACCACCACCACTACGTCCACAACCACCACATCCACCACCACATCAACCATAACCATGTCAACCACCACCACATCCACAACCACCACATCCACCACCACCATGTCCACCACCACATCCACCACCACCACATCCACCACCACGTCCACCACCACGTTCACCACCACCATGTCCACCACCACCCCATCCACCACCACCACATCCACCACCACCACCACACTCACCACCACCACGTCCACCACCATGTCCACCACCACCACCCCCATGTGCACCACCACCACACCCACCACCACCACGTCCACCACTACAACATCCACCACCACCACATCCACCACCACGTCCTCCACCAACAAGGCCACCACCATATCCACCATCACCACGTCCACCACCACCACACCCACCACAACGTTCACCACCACGTCCACCACCACAACGTTCATCACCACATCCACCACCACCACATCCACCACCACGTCCACAACCACCACCACATCCACCACCACGTCCACCACATCCACCACCATGTCCAAAACCACTACCATGTCCACCACTACAACCACATCCACCACCATGTCCACCACTACAACCACCACATCCACCACCACATCCACCACCATGTCCACCACATTCACCACCATGTCCACCACCACCACCATGTCCACCACCACCACATCAACCACCACCACGTCAACCACCACCACATCCACCACCACATCCACCACCATGTCCACCACATTCACCACCATGCCCTCCACCACCACCATGTCCACCACCACCACGTCCACCACCACGTCCACCACCACATCCACCACAACCACGTCCACCACCACGTCCACCACCACCATGTCCACCACTACCATGTCCACCACCACCACATCCACCACCACCACATCCTCCACCACGTCCACCACCACCACCACCATGTCCACCACCAGGTCCACCACCACCATATCCACCACCACCACGTCCACCACCAGCACATCCACCACATCCACCACCACATCTACCACGTCTACCACCACATCATCCACCACTATGTCCACCACCACATCCACTACCACCATGTCCACCACCATCATGTCCACCACCATGTCCATGTCCATCACCACCACCATGTCCACCATCACCACCACATCCACCACCACCACATCCATCATGTCCACCACCATCATGTCCACCACCATGTTCACGTCCACCACCACCACCATTTCCACCACCATGTCCACCACCACAAAGTACAGCACCACGTCCACGTCCACAACCACCACCACATCCACCACCACCACCACATCCACCACCACGTCCACCACCATGTCCACCACCACTATGTCCACAACTACCACGTCCACCACCACATCAACAACCACCACGTCAACCACCACCACATCCCACCACCACCACGTCCACCACCACCACATCCACCACCACCATGTCCACCACCACCACGCCCTCCACCACCATGTCCACCACCACCACGTCCACCACCACGTCCACCACCACATACACCACAACCACGTCCACCACCACGTCCACCACCACCATGTCCACCACTACCATGTCCACCACCACCACATCCACCACCACCACATCCTCCACCACGTCCACCACCATGTCCACCACCAGGTCTACCATGTCCACCACGTCCACCACCACCACGCCCCCCATCACCACCATGTCCACGTCCACCATGTCCACCACCACATCCACCACCACCACATCCACCACCACCATGTCCACCACTACCACGCCCACCACCACCACCATGTCCACCACCACCATGTCCACCACCACGTTCACCACCATCATGCCCACCACCACGTCCATCACCATGTCCACCACCACCATGCCACCACCACCACCACATCCACCACCACCATGCCCTCCACCACCACTATGTTCACCACCACCACATCCACCACATCCACCACCACATCCACCACCACCACATTCACCACTACCACGTCCACCACCAACATGTCCACCACCAGGTCCACCACCACCATATCCATCACCACCACGTCCACCACCAGCACATCCACCACATCCACCACCACATCTACCATGTCCACTACCACATCATCCACCACTATGTCCACCACCACATCCACCACCACCATGTCCACCACCATCATGTCTACCACCATGTCCATGTCCACCACCACCACCATGTCCACCATCACCACCACATCCACCACCACCACATCCATCATGTCCACCACCATCATGTCCACCACCATGTTCACGTCCACCACCACCACCATTTCCACTACCACGTCCACCACCACAAAGTACAGCACCACGTCCACGTCCACAACCACCACCACATCCACCACCACCACCACATCCACCACCACGTCCACCACCATGTCCACCACCACTATGTCCACAACTACCACGTCCACCACCACATCAACCACCACCACGTCAACCACCACCACATCCCACCACCACCACGTCCACCACCACCACATCCACCACCACCATGTCCACCACCACCACGCCCTCCACCACCATGTCCACCACCACCACGTCCACCACCACGTCCACCACCACATCCACCACAACCACGTCCACCACCACCATGTCCACCACTACCATGTCCACCACCACCACATCCACCACCACCACATCCTCCACCATGTCCACCACCATGTCCACCACCATGTCCACCACCAGGTCTACCATGTCCACCACGTCCACCACCACCACGCCCCCATCACCACCATGTCCATGTCCACCATGTCCACCACCACATCCACCACCACCACATCCACCACCACCATGTCCACCACCACCACGCCCACCACCACCATGTCCACCACCACCATGTCAACCACCACGTTCACCACCACCATGCCCACTACCACGTCCATCACCATGTCCACCACCACCATGCCGCCACCACCACCACATCCACCACCACCATGCCCTCCACCACCACTATGTTCACCACCACCACATCCACCACATCCACCAATACATCCACCACCACCACATTCACCACTACCACATCCACCACCAACATGTCCACCACCAGGTCCACCACCACCATATCCACCACCACCACGTCCACCACCAGCACATCCACCACATCCACCACCACATCTACCATGTCCACTACCACATCATCCACCACTATGTCCACCACCACATCCACCACCACCATGTCCACCACCATCATGTCTACCACCATGTCCATGTCCACCACCACCACCATGTCCACCATCACCACCACATCCACCACCACCACATCCATCATGTCCACCACCATCATGTCCACCACCATGTTCACGTCCACCACCACCACCATTTCCACCACCACGTCCACCACCACAAAGTACAGCACCACGTCCACGTCCACAACCACCACCACATCCACCACCACCACCACATCCACCACCACGTCCACCACCATGTCCACCACCACTATGTCCACAACTACCACGTCCACCACCACATCAACCACCACCACGTCAACCACCACCACATCCCATCACCACCACGTCCACCACCACCACATCCACCACCACCATGTCCACCACCACCACGCCCTCCACCACCATGTCCACCACCACCACGTCCACCACCACGTCCACCACCACATCCACCACAACCACGTCCACCACCACGTCCACCACCACCATGTCCACCACTACCATGTCCACCACCACCACATCCACCACCACCACATCCTCCACCACGTCCACCACCATGCCCACCACCATGTCCACCACCAGGTCTACCATGTCCACCACGTCCACCACCACCACGCCCCCATCACCACCATGTCCATGTCCACCATGTCCACCACCACATCCACCACCACCACATCCACCACCACCATGTCCACCACCACCACGCCCACCACCACCATGTCCACCACCACCATGTCAACCACCACGTTCACCACCACCATGCTCACTACCACGTCCATCACCATGTCCACCACTACCATGCCGCCACCACCACCACATCCACCACCACCACGCCGTCCACCACCACCATGTTCACCACCACCACATCCACCACATCCACCACCACATCCACCACCACCACATTCACCACTACCACGTCCACCACCAACATGTCCACCACCAGGTCCACCACCACCATATCCTCCACCACCACGTCCACCACCAGCACATCCACCACATCCACCACCACATCCACCACGTCCACCACCACATCATCCACCACTATGTCCACCACCACATCCACCACCACCATGTCCACCACCATCATGTCCACCACCATGTCCATGTCCACCACCACCACCATGTCCACCACCACCACCATATCCACCACCACCACATCCATCATGTCCACCACCATCATGTCCACCACCATGTCCACGTCCACCACACCACCATTTCCACCACCACGTCCACCACCACCAAGTACAGCACCACGTCCACGTCCACAACCACCACCACATCCACCACCACCACCACGTCCACCACCACGTCCACTACAATATCCACAACCACCAGCACCATGTCCACCACCACATCCACCACCACCATGTCCACGACCACCATGTCCACCACCACCATGCCCACCACCACCACCAAGTCCACCACCACCATCACGTCCACCTCCACCATGATGTCCACCACCACTATGTCCACCACCACCACGTCCACCACCACCATGCCCACGCCCACCACCACCACATCCACCACCATGTCTACCACCACCATGTCCACCACCACCATGTTCACCAAGTCCACCACCACGTCCACCACCACCACTTCTACCACCACTATGTCCACCACTACAACCATATCCACCACCATGTCCACCACCACAACCACCACATCCACCACCACGTCCACCACCATGTCAACTACGTCGACCATGTCCACCACCACCACCACGTCCACCACCACCATGTCCACCACCACATCCACCACCACCACGTCCACCACCACCACATCCACCACCACCATGCCCACCACCCCCACGTCCACCACCACCACCACAACCACGTCCACCACCATGTCCACCACCACCACCACCCCCACATGCACCACCACCACACCCACCACCACGTCCACCACTACAATGTCCACCACCACCACATCCACCACCACGTCCTCCACCAACAAGGCCACCACCATATCCACCATCACCATGTCCACCACCACCACACCCACCACAACGTTCACCACCACCACCACATCCACCACCACTTCCACCACCACCACGTTCACCACCACATCCACCACCACCACATCCACCACCACGTCCACAACCACCACCACGTCCACCACCACATCCACCACCATGTCCAAAACCACCACCATGTCCACCACTACAACCACATCCACCACCATGTCTACCACCACAACCACCAAGTCCACCACCACATCCACCACCATGTCCACCACATTCACCACCATGTCCACCACCACCACCATGTCCACCACCACCACATCCACCACATCAACCACCACCATATCAACCACCACCACGTCCACCACCACATCCACCACCACCATGTCCACCACCACCACCTCCACCACGTCCACCACCACCACCACGTTCACCACCACCACGTTCACCACCACCATGTCCATGTCCACCACCACCATGTCCACCACCACAACGTCCACCACCACCACATGCACCACCACATCCACCACCACCATCACCATGTCCTCCACCACGTCCACCACCACCATGTCCACCACCACCACATCCACCACCACCACGCCCTCCATCACCACCATGTCCACCACCACCACGTCCACCACATCCACCACCACCACATCCACCACCACTACATCCACCATGTCCACCACCATCATGTCCACCACCATGTCCACGTCCACCACCACCACCATTTCCACCACCACATCCACCACCACCAAGTACAGCACCACGTCCACGTCCACAACAACCACATCCACCACCACCACCACGTCCACCACCACATCCACCACCATATCCACAACCACCACCGCCATGTCCACCACCACATCCACCACCACCACGTCCACCACGTCCACCACCACCATGCCCACCACCACCACCACGTCCACCACCACCATCACATCCACCTCCACCATGATGTCCACCACCACCATGTCCACTACCACCACGTCCACCACCATCATGCCCATGCCCACCACATCCACCACCATGTCTACCACCACCATTTCCACCACCACCATGTCCACCAAGTCCACCACCATGTCCACCACCACCACTTCTCCCACCACTATGTCCACCACTACAACCACCATGTCCACTACGACGACCATGTCCACTACCACCACTACATCCACAACCACCACGTCCATCACCACCATGTCCACCACCACATCCACCACCACCATGTCCACCACCACGTCCACCACCACCACATCCACAACCACCACCACGTCCACCACCACAACCATGTCCACCACAACATCTACCACCACGTCCACAACCACCACCACCACCATGTTCACCACCACATCCACCGCCACGTCCACCAACACCATGTCCACAACCACCATGTCCTCCACCACCACCACGTCCACCACCACCATCACGTCCACCTCCACCATGACATCCACCACCACCACCATGTCCACCACATTCACCACCATGTCCACCACCACCACCATGTTCCACCACATCAACCACCACCACGTCAACCACCACCACGTCCACCACCACATCCACCACCACCATGTCCACCACCACCATGTCCACCACCACAAAATCTACCACCACCACATGCACCACCACGTCCACCACCACCAAGTCCACCACCACCATCACCATGTCCTCCACCAGGTCCACCACCACCATGTCCACCACCACCACATCCACCACCACCACGCCCTCCATCACCACCATGTCCACCACCACCATGTCCACCACATCCACCACCACCACATCCACCACCACCACATCCACCACGTCTACCACCACGCCCACCACCACCATGTCCACCACCACGTCCACCACCATGTTTACCACAACCACACCCACCACCACATCCACCACCATGTCCACCACCACGTCCATCACCATGTCCACCACCACCACCACATCCACCACCACCACATCCACCACCATGTCCACCACCACCATGTCCACCACCACCTCCACATCCACCACCACCAAGTGCACCACCACGTCCACGTCCACAACCACCACATCCACCACCACCACCATGTCCACCACCATGTCCACCACCACCACATCCACCACCACGTCCACCACCATGTCCACCACCACCACATACACCACCATGTCGAAAACCACCAACACCACGTCCACCACCATGTCCACTACCACCACATCCACCACCACCACCATGTCCACAACCATGACCACCACCACCATGCCCACCACCACCATGCCCACACCCACCACCACGTTCACCACCACCACCACGTCCACCACCACTTCTACCACCATGTCCACCACCATGTCCTTATCCACCACCACGTCCACCACCACCACATCCACCACCAAGGCTACCACCACCACCATATCCACCACCAACATGTCCACCACCACCACCACCACCATGTCCTCCACCACAATGTCCTCCACAACAACCACATCCACCACCACCACCACTACCACGACCTCATCCACCACCACATCCACCATCAAAACCACCACGTCCACCACTACCACGTCCACCACATCCACCACCACCACATCCACCACCACCATGTTCCCCACCACCACATCCACCACCATGTCCACCACCACGTCCACTACCACCATGTCTACCACCACCACGTCCACCACCACCACATCCACCACCACCACATCCACCACCACCACATCCACCACCATGTCCACCACCACCACGTCCACCACCACATCCACCACCACATCCACAACCACCACCTCCACATCCACCACGATATCCACCACCACATCCACCACCACAACCACGCCCACTACCACCACGCCCACCACCACCACACCAACCACCACCAAGTCCACTACCACCACGTCCACCACCACCACGTACACCACCACCATGTCCACCACCATGTCAACCACCAACAAGGCCACCACCATTTCCACCACCACCACTTCCACCACCACAGTGTCCTTCACCACCACCACATCCACCACCATGTTCACCACCACCACCACATCCACCACCATGTCCACAACCACCACCACCACATCCACCACCACCACATCCACCACCACGTCCAACACCGGCACCACATCCACCACGTCCACCACCACGCCCACCACCACCACATCCACCACCACGTCCACCACCACCATGCCCTCCATCACCACCATGTCCACCACCACCATGTTCGCCACCACGTCCATCACCACCACATCCACCACCACCACATACACCACCATGTCCACCACCACCACCACATCCAGCACCACCACCATGTCCACCACCACCATGTCCACCACCACCACGTCCACAACCACCACCACGTCCACCACCACCATGTCCACCACCACCATGTCCACCACTATCATGTCCACCACCACCATGTCCACCACCACCACCATGTCCACCACAACCACCACTTCCACCACCACCACATCCACAACCACCACCACGTCTACCACCACAACCATGTCCACCACAACATCCACCACCACGTCCACAACCACCACCACGTTCACCACCACATCCACCACCACGTCCACCAACACCATGTCCACAACCACCATGTCCTCCACCACCACCACCACCACCATCACGTCCACCTCCACCATGACATCCACCACCACCACCATGCCCAACCCTACCACGCCCACCACCAACACGTCCACCACCACTACCACCACCATGTCCACCACTTCCACCACCATGTCTAACACCACCATGTCCACCACTACAACCACATCCACCACCATGTCCACCACCACAACCACCATGTCCACCACCACATCCACCACCATGTCCACAACATTCACCACCATGTCCACCACCACCACCATGTCCACTGTTAGAATGGGGAACCTCTGGTTGGCACAGGTAGGTACTTGTGACAAGCAGCGGTCCCTTCTTCTATTCAGGGCGAGAGAGTTACCCCGTCAGAACAACCCCTGCTCACCCTATAGGTAGTGTGGCGCGAGCAGTCAGGGCTAAACTTCAGGGCGCTAGTCAGTTAAGCATTTATGATCACACACAGTAAATCACAACGATCCCCCACAAATGAACACCAGGCGTAAGTTGTATCAAAAATACGGATGCTTTATACAAAAGATTCTTTGTTACGCAGGCATGTACAAGACCATCAATAACGGTTGCGAAATGGAAGCCACAAGATGATAATTAGGCACTGTTCTAGTCTTTGGTAACTTATTCGATCACGAGCGCTTCACAGGGCTCGGTTGGGTCGGTCCAGTCACGATGATGCGCAGGGCACCCAGGGTACAGTGATACGGGGAAATCAGAACGTTGCGGACCCCGAGTCCGATAGAGAGTTCACTGTACCTGGGAACGTGCGATGTGCTGGGTCGAGTCTTCAGGAGAGATGCAGGTTCTGCACCTCGTGGGTCTTCCGGATCAAGAATTCAGCGGGCGGCTCTCGGTAGACAGGTGCGGCCCAGGGCCTCCGACACGGACTGTGCGGGAGGTCACTGCGGAGGGCGGCCCGGTCAGACTCAGGCTGGGAGGTGAAGCGGGGCGGCCGGATACGTTACGACGTACGGGCGGCCGTCCGAGGCTGGATTTCACTTCCCCACTAGAAATCCGGCGGGAGGGCGAAAGGGCACCAAGCGCGCTCCAGTAGCAGGCAGGTGACAGGGAAGCGGGACGGCCAGACTCGTGGGTCCAGAGCGACTCGGGTAGAGCGGGGCTCTCGGCGAGTGGAGGCGGCCAGGCTTCTGGGTGTCACGGCCCTAGGAGGGATGCGAAGGTGCGCAGGGTACTCCGGCGGGAGAAAGCACACGGCTCGAATTCTCAGACGAGCGGAGACACGGTGAACCCACTGGTCCTGGGGTTCAGTTCAGGGGGCAAGCTCTTCTTCCAAGCCCTTGGAGATAGTTGAAGAACAAAGTGCAAAAGCCTCTTTCAGTCTTTTTCCTCTCCTTCCTTAGCAAGGCACCTACTGCAGGCCAGTCCCTCAGGTCAGGGAAAGTTACTCCTCCTTCAGCTTCTTCCAGGTCCTTCTAGTCGGGCAGAGTTCCTTCGTGGTTCAATCTGGATCTGATTTCTTAGGAGCCAGGCTCCTACTTTTATACAGGGATTCTTTTGTTCTTTAGCGCCAGGGGGCCTGGGCCTGGCTCAGTCCAGTTTTGGAGCACTCTGTTGTGGTGACTCGGCTTGTTCCTTTCAGCAGCAGGGCAGAGACATCAGCCGCTCCACAGGGGGCGGCGCCGGCTTTGTGGTGGCAGAGCACAGGTCTATTCAAGAGTCAGGGTGCACTCCTCCCACCCATCCTGGTGTAATCTCTCTACCCACCACCTGGCAGCCAACCTGTCTCCTGGAATCCCCCAGCCCTGCTCCTGTACTGTTGCTAGGCAGAACACACACACACAGCAGAGGCGGACTGAGATGGTTAGGCACGCAAAGGCTAACTTTCTAAAAGTAGCATTTGCAAACCCAGGACATTAAAATAACCTTTACTAAAAGATGTACTTTTTTATCCCGAGTTTAGGCATACTAAACAGGACTTTCTACCATGCTCTCTGAGTCCACTGGGGTCACAGCGTGTAGCGATCCCAGCAGCCCATTCTGGCCTATGGAGAGCAGGTAGCCTTCAATAGTGAAAAACGAAAATGACTGTAATTCACTACTAAGACATGCCACACACATCAGGGCATGTCCTACCTTATACCTACAATGCACCCTGCGCTTAGGCCTACCAGAGGGGTGACTAACATGTAGTTAAGGGAAGGTTTAGAGACTGGCAAGTGGGGACACTTGCTCAGTCAGCGCGACGGTACCAGACCGCGCGCAGGTTCTGCAGTGGCAGACCCTAGACACATTTTACCCCGCTGCTTCGGTGGGTGGCACAACCAGTGCTGCAAGCCCACTAGCAGCATTTGGATATACAAGCCCTTGGCACCCCTGGTGCACTCTACTAGGGACTGATAGTAAACCAAATAAACCAAACGTGGAAGTCAATTCACATAATACATTTTACCATAGGGAGCACTTGCACTGTGGCACTGGATGGCAGTGGCACAGTGCCCTGAGCAGCTAACACCAACACAAAAACACATTGAGGCACAGACAAAAATGGAAGGGTGACCCACGCCAATGGTGCCAGGTCTAACACGTGTCCCCTCCAGCTGAAAAGTGGGGAGAACTACCCTACCCCAGGGAGTTCTGCATCACTAAGGCGGAAAAACCTGGACAGACCGTCAGCATTGGCGTGATCTGTGCCAGGGCGATGCTCCACCGTAAAGTCCATACCCTGTAGGGAGATGGACCACCTCAACAGTTTTGGGTTCTCACCCCTCATTTGCATCAACCATCTGAGGGGCCTGTGGTCGGTCTGAACCCGGAAGTGAGACCCAAACAAGTAGGGTCTTAGCTTCTTCAGCGCCCAGACCACAGCGAATGCTTCTCGTTCTATCGCACTCCACCTTTGTTCCCGGGGAAGTAGCCTCCTGCTAATAAAGGCTACGGGTTGGTCAAAGCCCTCCTCAGTGATCTGTGAGAGAACAGCCCCTACACCATGCTCTGATGCATCCGTCTGCACCAGGAACTCTTTGGAGAAGTCAGGAGCCAAGAGCACGGGCGCCGTGCACATGGCAGTTTTCAGCGTGTCGAAGGCTTTCTGACAGGTGTCAGTCCATATCACTTTCCTGGGCTGCTTCTTCGAAGTCAGCTCTGTCAAGGGGGCAACGATGCTGCCATACCCCTTGACAAACCTCCTGTAGTACCCGGTGAGTCCTAAAAAGGCCCTCACCTCCGTCTGGGTCCTTGGGGGCTCCCAAGCCAGGATGGTTTCAACTTTGGGTTGGAGGGGCGCCACCTGGCCGCTCCCCACTTGGTGTCCCAAGTACACCACTGAACCCTGCCCGATCTGACACTTGCTTGCCTTGATCGTGAGGCCTGCCTTGCGCAGCGCCATCAACACTTCCCAGAGATGTTGCAGGTGTTCTTCCCATGTGCCGCTGAACACTGCGATGTCATCCAGGTAGGCGGCGCTGAACTCGGTCAGCCCAGCCAACACCTGGTTGACCAACCTCTGGAAGGTGGCAGGGGCATTCTTCATCCCAAAGGGCATCACCCGGAACTGGTAATGCCCATCTGGCGTAGAGAATGCGGACCTCTCTTTGGCCCCATCAGTCAAGGCGATCTGCCAGTACCCAGACGTTAAGTCAAACGTGCTGAGGTACCGTGCAGCCCCTAACCGATCGATGAGCTCATCAGCTCTGGGGATGGGGTGCGCGTCAGTCTTCGTGACTGAGTTGAGTCCTCGGTAGTCCACACAGAACCGGAGTTCGGGCGTGGCACCCGGCGCTGCAGCCTTTGGGACCAAGACCACTGGGCTGGCCCAAGGACTGCTGGAGGACTCAACCACCCCTAGGGCAAGCATCTTCGAGACCTCCTCTTTGATGCAGGCCCTGACCCTGTCAGTCACCCGGTAGGCCTTGTGCTTCACAGGTAAGCTGTCTCCCGTATCCACATCATGGACGCACCAATTTGTGATACCGGGAACCAGGGAGAACAGGTCAGGAAACTGCCCCAGCAGCTGGCGGCAGTCACCCTGTTGCTCAGGAGTCAGGGTGGGTGAGAGGTTTACTCCATCCACTGACCCGTCTCGCTCTGAGGCTACCAAGAGGTCAGGAAGAGGCTCGGACTCCTCTTCCGTCCCATCATCGGTGGCCAAGAGCATGCCCACTTCGGACCTCTCCAAGTGGGGCTTCAGTCGATTGACATGTAGGACCCTTAAGGGGTTCCTAGGAGACCGCAAGTTTACCAAGTAGGTGACAGAACTCTTGCGCTCCACAATCTCAAAGGGTCCTGTCCACTTGTCCTGGAGTGCACAAGGCTCCACAGGGGCCAGGACCCACACCTTTTGGCCAGGTTGAAGCTCAACCAGAGTGGCATTCTGGTCGTACCACCGCTTCATTTCCTCCTGGCTGGCTTCCAGGTTTGCCTCAGCAAGTTGCCTGAAACGCCTAGTCTGGTTCCGGAAGGCCAGCATGTAACTGTATACATTCTGGGGAGGTTTCCTGGGAGATTGCTCCCAGCCTTCCTTGACCAGACTAAGAGGTCCTCGTACTGGGTGGCCGTACAAAAGCTCAAAGGGACTGAACCCTAGAGACTTCTGTGGCACCTCGCGGTACGCAAAGAGAAGGCATGGTAAGAGGACGTCCCACTTACGCCTCATGGGTTCCTCGAGACCCATAATCATGCCCTTCAGGGTTCGGTTGAAGCGCTCAACCAACCCGTTTCCTTGGGGATGGTAAGGTGTGGTGAACTTGTAGGTTACACCACACTCTTGCCAAAGGGACTTCATATATTTCGATATGAAGTTGGTCCCCCTGTCAGACACCACCTCTAGAGGGAATCCTACTCGTGAGAAAATTCCCATCAGTGCCCGTCCCACCACGGGGGCCGTCACTGTCCTCAGAGGGATGGCTTCAGGGTACCGGGTGGCATGGTCCACCAAGACCAGGATAAACCTGTTGCCCATGGCTGTCTTGGGGTCCAGTGGCCCCACAATGTCAATCCCCACCCGCTGGAATGGGGTACTGACCACAGGGAAAGGTTGGAGTGGAGCTCTCAGCTTCCTTCCACTCTTGCCACTTGCCTGGCAAGTCTGGCATGTCCTGCAGTGAGTGTCAGAACTCCTGCGCATTTGGGGCCAATAAAAGTGGGTGACAAGCCTTTCAAAGGTCTTGTCCTGCCCCAAATGTCCTGCTAACGGTACGTCGTGAGCCAGCCCCAGTAGGAAGGCTCTGAACCTCTGGGGTACCACCAGCGCACGGGCTGACCCAGGTTCAGCAACCTTAGGCTCGGAGTATAGGAGGTCGTTCTCCCAGTAGATCAAGTGAGTTCCGGACTGATCACCATTGGCCTGGGCTGCAGCCTGCTGCCGCATACCCTCTAGAGAGGGGCACTCTTTCTGCTCCCTGCAGAACTCCTCCCTGGTGGGGCCTCCTTCTTGCTGCCAATGGGTCAGCTCAGGCAGGTCCCCCAGTTCGGCTATCTGTTCCCCGGTAGGCTCCAGGGCATCCCCCTCAAGGTCTGCTTCCTCCTGGGCCGTGGGAACTTCAGGAGCCGGATTCCCGTGCCTCCCTTGCCCTCTCTCTAAGGCCGGTTCCTGGGCCTCTCCCTCAGGCTCCAGGGTTCCTTCGACACCCCTACCGGCTGCCATCGACCGGGTGGTCACGCACGCCCAATCAGGCAAGCCCACCATCCGCAGGTGAGTTGTCTTCTCCACCTTTTCCCAAGGGGAGCTCTCCAAATCGTTACCAAGGAGACAATCAACAGGCATGGCCTCTCTCACAGCCACTTGCAGAGTACCAGAGACCCCCCCCCACTCAAAGGGAACCTGAGCCATCGGACACTGACTCTCTGTGTTGTCAGCGTTGACAACACGGCAGAATGCGTGCGGGACAACCTGCTCTTGAGATACCAGGTGCTGCTTGACAGCAGTCACACTGGCTCCTGTATCTCTAAGAGCCCCCACCCTCTTGCCATTTATGGTCACCCACTGCCCATACTTTTGAGTATTGGGGGGCAGCTGGGCCTCAGCGACCATCTCACTGTCTCCTAATGAGACTAGGGTCATCTGTACGGGATCCCCCGCCCCTTGGACATCTATCTCCCTCCCCAAGGCTACACTATTCACCTGCTTGGGGGGTGGAGCACCAGAGGGTGCTGGTTTACCATACAGGGGGCACTTGGGATCCACGGAAATGTGCCCCAGGTTGTTACACTTGTAACATCGGAGGGGCCCTCTTTGAACAGGGTTACCTGTCGGGGCCCCGGTCTGCTTCGGGGGTGGGGGTGGCTGAGAACCTTTCCCTTGGTTCCCTTGGGAATTACTTTGGGGCCCTCTGTAGAACTCCCTCTGTTTACCCTTGTCCCCCCCACTCTTCTGCTGGGGACCCTGAACACCCTTGGCGGGGCCTCCCACGGGACCCTTGTGGACCCTGGTGCTGATCCAGCGGTCCGCCTCCTCAGCAAGCTTCCTCGGGTTGGACAGCTTGCTATCGATCAGGTGTTGGCGTAGCTCAGGAAAACAATTATCCGACAAGTGCTCCCATGCAATTAAATCAAACAGCCCTTGGTAATCATTCACTTTGCTACCCTTCACCCAACCATCCAGCGCTCTGCAAAAAAAGGTCACATATTCTACATAAGTGGTACCAGGTTTCTTGGTGCAATCCCTAAATCTCTGTCTGTACAATTCAGGAGTTAACCCATACCTTGTCATAAGAGCCTCCTTCATGTGTGGATAGGATGTGTGGACATCAGAGGGGAGGTCTAGCAGTGTGTCCCGCCCCTCACTTAGGAACCTTCCCCACAACCCCGCTCCCCAATCCTTCTCAGGGACCCGGTGGGAGGACATGGCTACTTCATAGGCCCTAAACCACTGCCCAATATCATCCTGCTTATAATATTCTTTGACTACATCTTTAGGAATGTGCACCCTTGACTCTGTCGAATTGCTGCCACCAGAGGGTGAGTTGTCTAAACTCCTGGCCTTGAGATCCAACTCCCTCATTTTTACCTCATGCTCCATGGCCAGTTTTTGCCTTTCCATCTCCATTCGCAGTTTTGCCATCTCCACCTCGTGTGCTCGGGCAGCACTCCTGTCGGCCATCTCCTCGGGCGACAGGCCTCTGCTAGGCTCAAAAACACCTTCTGGGGGTATCCCCTCCGGTGCATTCTCTGGGAACTTTGACTCGTACCAGGCCCTCAGCGCCTTTACGTACTGATCCTTGTTGCCAAGTCCACTCTGCTTGATTCTGTATTTGGAGAGATATCCTTTCAGGACATCATTGGTGTGCTTCATCAGTGCCTCGGGCTCCCAATCGATGTCATCCACTCCAGAGAATACAGAGGGCGCTCCGCCTCCGTTGACTGAGCTAGGCATGGTTCCTTAAGGTGGAGATTCTTCTTTAGCAACAACTGTCAATCTGTGGCTGCGTTATAGGTCTGCTCTACGTGGTGATCAATAATTCACTGTATGTAAATCATAAATGCAAATTCGAAATCCCACCGCTGCCACCAATGTTAGAATGGGGAACCTCTGGTTGGCACAGGTAGGTACTTGTGACAAGCAGCGGTCCCTTCTTCTATTCAGGGCGAGAGAGTTACCCCGTCAGAACAACCCCTGCTCACCCTATAGGTAGTGTGGCGCGAGCAGTCAGGGCTAAACTTCAGGGCGCTAGTCAGTTAAGCATTTATGATCACACACAGTAAATCACAACGATCCCCCACAAATGAACACCAGGCGTAAGTTGTATCAAAAATACGGATGCTTTATACAAAAGATTCTTTGTTACGCAGGCATGTACAAGACCATCAATAACGGTTGCGAAATGGAAGCCACAAGATGATAATTAGGCACTGTTCTAGTCTTTGGTAACTTATTCGATCACGAGCGCTTCACAGGGCTCGGTTGGGTCGGTCCAGTCACGATGATGCGCAGGGCACCCAGGGTACAGTGATACGGGGAAATCAGAACGTTGCGGACCCCGAGTCCGATAGAGAGTTCACTGTACCTGGGAACGTGCGATGTGCTGGGTCGAGTCTTCAGGAGAGATGCAGGTTCTGCACCTCGTGGGTCTTCCGGATCAAGAATTCAGCGGGCGGCTCTCGGTAGACAGGTGCGGCCCAGGGCCTCCGACACGGACTGTGCGGGAGGTCACTGCGGAGGGCGGCCCGGTCAGACTCAGGCTGGGAGGTGAAGCGGGGCGGCCGGATACGTTACGACGTACGGGCGGCCGTCCGAGGCTGGATTTCACTTCCCCACTAGAAATCCGGCGGGAGGGCGAAAGGGCACCAAGCGCGCTCCAGTAGCAGGCAGGTGACAGGGAAGCGGGACGGCCAGACTCGTGGGTCCAGAGCGACTCGGGTAGAGCGGGGCTCTCGGCGAGTGGAGGCGGCCAGGCTTCTGGGTGTCACGGCCCTAGGAGGGATGCGAAGGTGCGCAGGGTACTCCGGCGGGAGAAAGCACACGGCTCGAATTCTCAGACGAGCGGAGACACGGTGAACCCACTGGTCCTGGGGTTCAGTTCAGGGGGCAAGCTCTTCTTCCAAGCCCTTGGAGATAGTTGAAGAACAAAGTGCAAAAGCCTCTTTCAGTCTTTTTCCTCTCCTTCCTTAGCAAGGCACCTACTGCAGGCCAGTCCCTCAGGTCAGGGAAAGTTACTCCTCCTTCAGCTTCTTCCAGGTCCTTCTAGTCGGGCAGAGTTCCTTCGTGGTTCAATCTGGATCTGATTTCTTAGGAGCCAGGCTCCTACTTTTATACAGGGATTCTTTTGTTCTTTAGCGCCAGGGGGCCTGGGCCTGGCTCAGTCCAGTTTTGGAGCACTCTGTTGTGGTGACTCGGCTTGTTCCTTTCAGCAGCAGGGCAGAGACATCAGCCGCTCCACAGGGGGCGGCGCCGGCTTTGTGGTGGCAGAGCACAGGTCTATTCAAGAGTCAGGGTGCACTCCTCCCACCCATCCTGGTGTAATCTCTCTACCCACCACCTGGCAGCCAACCTGTCTCCTGGAATCCCCCAGCCCTGCTCCTGTACTGTTGCTAGGCAGAACACACACACACAGCAGAGGCGGACTGAGATGGTTAGGCACGCAAAGGCTAACTTTCTAAAAGTAGCATTTGCAAACCCAGGACATTAAAATAACCTTTACTAAAAGATGTACTTTTTTATCCCGAGTTTAGGCATACTAAACAGGACTTTCTACCATGCTCTCTGAGTCCACTGGGGTCACAGCGTGTAGCGATCCCAGCAGCCCATTCTGGCCTATGGAGAGCAGGTAGCCTTCAATAGTGAAAAACGAAAATGACTGTAATTCACTACTAAGACATGCCACACACATCAGGGCATGTCCTACCTTATACCTACAATGCACCCTGCGCTTAGGCCTACCAGAGGGGTGACTAACATGTAGTTAAGGGAAGGTTTAGAGACTGGCAAGTGGGGACACTTGCTCAGTCAGCGCGACGGTACCAGACCGCGCGCAGGTTCTGCAGTGGCAGACCCTAGACACATTTTACCCCGCTGCTTCGGTGGGTGGCACAACCAGTGCTGCAAGCCCACTAGCAGCATTTGGATATACAAGCCCTTGGCACCCCTGGTGCACTCTACTAGGGACTGATAGTAAACCAAATAAACCAAACGTGGAAGTCAATTCACATAATACATTTTACCATAGGGAGCACTTGCACTGTGGCACTGGATGGCAGTGGCACAGTGCCCTGAGCAGCTAACACCAACACAAAAACACATTGAGGCACAGACAAAAATGGAAGGGTGACCCACGCCAATGGTGCCAGGTCTAACATCCACCACCACCATATCCACCACATCAACCACCACCACATCAACCAACACCATGTCCACCACCACATCCACCACCACCATGTCCACCACCACATCCAACACATCCACCACCACCACCACGTTCACTACCACCATGTCCACCACCACCATGTCCACCACCACCAAGTCCACCACCACAACGTCCATCACCACCACATCCACCACCACCATGTCCACCACCACCATGTCCTCCACCAGGTCCACCACCACCATGTCTACCACCACCACGTCCACCACCACCACGCCCTCCATCACCACCATGTCCACCACCACCACATCCACCACATCCACTACCACATCCACCACCACCACATTCACCACCACCACATCCACCATGTCCACAATCACCACCATGACCACCACCACCATGACCACCACCACGTCCACCACCACGTTCACCACAACCATGCCCACCACCACGTCCACCACCATGTCCACCACCACGTCCATCACCATGTCCACCACCATGTCCACCACTACCACATCCACCACCATGTCCACCACCATTATGTCCACCACCACCACGTCCACCACCACCAAGTCCACCACCACGTCCACGTCCACAACCACCACATCCACCACCACCACCATGTCCACCACCAGGTCTACCACCACCACATCCACCACCACGTCCATCACCACACCCACCACCACCACGTCCACCACAATGTCCAAAACCACCACTACCACGTCCACCACCACGTCCACTACCACCACATCCACCACCACCATGCCCACCACCACGACCACCACCACCATGCCCACCACCACCACGCCCACACCCACCACCACATTCACCACCACCACCACTTCCACCACCACGTCCACCACTACATCCACCACCATGTGCTCATCCAGCACCATGTCCACCACCACCACATCCACCACCAAGGCCACCACCAAGGCCACCACCACCACCATATCCACCACCAACATGTCTACCACCACCAACACCACCATGTCCTCCACAACAACCACATCCCCCACCATGACCTCGTCCACCACCGCGTCCACCATCAAAACCACCACGTCCACCACCACCACATCCACCACCACCACGTCCACCACCACCACATCCACCACCACCACACACCCCACCACCATGTCCACCACCTACACGTCTACCACCACCACTTCCACCACGATGTCCACCACCATCATGTCCACCACCATGTCCACGTCCACCACCACCACCATTTCCACCACCACATCCACCACCACCAAGTACAGCACCACGTCCACAACCACCACCACCTCCACCACCACCACCACGTCCACCACCACGCCCACCACCACCATGCCCACACCCACCACCACATTCATCACCACCACCACATCCACCACCACTTCCACCACCACGTCCACGACCATGTCCTCATCTACCACCACGTCCACCACCACCACATCCACCACCAAGGCCACCACCACCACCATATCCACCACCAACATGTCCACCACCACCAACACCACCATGTCCTCCACCACCATGTCCTCCACAACAACCACATCCACCACCACGACCTCGTCCACCATCGCGTCCACTGTCAAAACCACCACGTCCACCACCACCACATCCACCACCACCACGTCCACCACCACCACATCCACCACCACCACGCACCCCACCACCACGTCCACCACGATGTCCGCCACCATCATCCCCACCACCATGTCCACATCCACCACCACCACCATTTCCACCACCACATCCACCACCACCAAGTACAGCACCATGTCCACATCCACAACCACCACCACATCCACCACCACCACCACATCCACCACCACAACCTTGCCCACCACCACCACGCCCACCACCACCACACCAACCACCACCAAGTCCACTACCACCACGTCCACCACCACCACGTACACCACCACCATGTCCACCACCATGTCAACCACCAACAAGGCCACCACCATTTCCACCACCACCACTTCCACCACCACAGTGTCCTTCACCACATCCACCACCATGTTCACCACCACCACCACATCCACCACCATGTCCACAACCACCACCACCACATTCACCACCACCACATCCACCACCACGTCCAACACCGGCACCACGTCCACCACGTCCACCACCACGCCCACCACCACCACATCCACCACCACGTCCACCACCACCATGCCCTCCATCACCACCATGTCCACCACCACCATGTTCACCACCACGTCCATCACCACCACATCCACCACCACCACATACACCACCATGTCCACCACCACCACCACATCCAGCACCACCACCATGTCCACCACCACCATGTCCACCACCACCACGTCCACAACCACCACCACGTCCACCACCACCATGTCCACCACCACCATGTCCACCACTATCATGTCCACCACCACCATGTCCACCACCACCACCATGTCCACCACAACCACCACATCCACCACCACCACATCCACAACCACCACCACATCTACCACCACAACCATGTCCACCACAACATCCACCACCACGTCCACAACCACCACCACGTTCACCACCACATCCACCACCACGTCCACCAACACCATGTCCACAACCACCATGTCCTCCACCACCACCACCACCACCATCACGTCCACCTCCACCATGACATCCACCACCACCACCATGCCCAACCCTACCACGCCCACCACCAACACGTCCACCACCACTACCACCACCATGTCCACCACTTCCACCACCATGTCTAACACCACCATGTCCACCACTACAACCACATCCACCACCATGTCCACCACCACAACCACCATGTCCACCACCACATCCACCACCATGTCCACAACATTCACCACCATGTCCACCACCACCACCATGTCCACCACCACCATATCCACCACATCAACCACCACCACATCAACCAACACCATGTCCACCACCACATCCACCACCACCATGTCCACCACCACATCCAACACATCCACCACCACCACCACGTTCACTACCACCATGTCCACCACCACCATGTCCACCACCACCAAGTCCACCACCACAACGTCCACCACCACCACATCCACCACCACCATGTCCACCACCACCATGTCCTCCACCAGGTCCACCACCACCATGTCTACCACCACCACGTCCACCACCACCACGCCCTCCATCACCACCATGTCCACCACCACCACATCCACCACATCCACTACCACATCCACCACCACCACATTCACCACCACCACATCCACCATGTCCACAATCACCACCATGACCACCACCACCATGACCACCACCACGTCCACCACCACGTTCACCACAACCATGCCCACCACCACGTCCACCACCATGTCCACCACCACGTCCATCACCATGTCCACCACCACGTCCACCACTACCACATCCACCACCATGTCCACCACCATTATGTCCACCACCACCACGTCCACCACCACCAAGTCCACCACCACGTCCACGTCCACAACCACCACATCCACCACCACCACCATGTCCACCACCAGGTCTACCACCACCACATCCACCACCACGTCCATCACCACACCCACCACCACCACATCCACCACAATGTCCAAAACCACCACTACCACGTCCACCACCACGTCCACTACCACCACATCCACCACCACCATGCCCACCACCACGACCACCACCACCATGCCCACCACCACCACGCCCACACCCACCACCACATTCACCACCACCACCACTTCCACCACCACGTCCACCACCACATCCACCACCATGTGCTCATCCAGCACCATGTCCACCACCACCACATCCACCACCAAGGCCACCACCAAGGCCACCACCACCACCATATCCACCACCAACATGTCTACCACCACCAACACCACCATGTCCTCCACAACAACCACATCCACCACCATGACCTCATCCACCACCGCGTCCACCATCAAAACCACCACGTCCACCACCACCACATCCACCACCACCACGTCCACCACCACCACATCCACCACCACCACGCACCCCACCACCATGTCCACCACCTACACGTCTACCACCACCACTTCCACCACGATGTCCACCACCATCATGTCCACCACCATGTCCACGTCCACCACCACCACCATTTCCACCACCACATCCACCACCACCAAGTACAGCACCACGTCCACAACCACCACCACCTCCACCACCACCACCACGTCCACCACCACGCCCACCACCACCATGCCCACACCCACCACCACATTCATCACCACCACCACATCCACCACCACTTCCACCACCACGTCCACGACCATGTCCTCATCTACCACCACGTCCACCACCACCACATCCACCACCAAGGCCACCACCACCACCATATCCACCACCAACATGTCCACCACCACCAACACCACCATGTCCTCCACCACCATGTCCTCCACAACAACCACATCCACCACCACGACCTCGTCCACCATCGCGTCCACTGTCAAAACCACCACGTCCACCACCACCACATCCACCACCACCACGTCCACCACCACCACATCCACCACCACCACGCACCCCACCACCACGTCCACCACGATGTCCACCACCATCATCTCCACCACCATGTCCACGTCCACCACCACCACCATTTCCACCACCACATCCACCACCAAGTACAGCACCATGTCCACATCCACAACCACCACCACATCCACCACCACCACCACGTCCACCACTATATCCACAACCACCACCACCATGTCCACCACCACATCCACCACCACCACATCCACGACTACCACGTCCACCACCACCATGCCCACCACCACCACCACCATCACATCCACCTCCACCATGATGTCCACCACCACCATGTCCACCACTACCACATCCACCACCACCATGCCCACGCCCACCACCACCACGTCCACCACCATGTCCACCACCACCACTACGTCCACAACCACCACGTCCACCACCACATCAACCACCACCATGTCAACCACCACCACATCCACCACCACCACGTCCACCACCACCATGTCCACCACCACATCCACCACCACATCCACCACCACGTCCACCACCACGTCCACCACCACCACGTCCACCACCACCACGTCCACCACCACCACGTCCACCACCACCACTACACTCACCACCACCACGTCCACCACCATGTCCACCACCACCACCCCCATGTGCACCACCACGTCCACCACTACAATGTCCACCACATCCACAACCACCACCACGTCCACCACCACGTCCACCACCACCACATCCACCACCATGTCCAAAACCACCACCATGTCCACCACTACAAGCACATCCACCACCATGTCCACCACCACAACCACCACGTCCACCACCATGTCCACTACCACCACATCCACCACCACCATGCCCACCACCACGACCACCACCACCACGCCCACACCCACCACCACATTCACCACCACCACCACATCCACCACCACTTCCACCACCACGTCCACCACCATGTCCTCATCCAGCACCATGTCCACCACCACCACATCCACCACCAAGGCCACCACCACCACCATATCCACCACCAACATGTCTACCACCACCAACACCACCATGTCCTCCACAACAACCACATCCACCACCATGACCTCGTCCACCACCACGTCCACCATCAAAACCACCATGTCCACCACCACCACATCCACCACCACCACGCACCCCACCACCACGTCCACCACCACGTCTACCACCACCACATCCACCACGATGTCCACCACCATCATGTCCACCACCATGTCCACGTCCACCACCACCACCATTTCCACCACCACATCCACCACCACCAAGTACAGCACCACGTCCACAACCACCACTACCTCCACCACCATCACCACGTCCACCACCACGCCCACCACCATCATGCCCACACCCACCACCACATTCATCACCACCACCACTTCCACCACCACGTCCACGACCATGTCCTCATCTACCACCACGTCCACCACCACCACATCCACCACCAAGGCCACCACCACCACCATATCCACCACCAACATGTCCACCACCACCAACACCACCATGTCCTCCACCACCATGTCCTCCACAACAACCACATCCACCACCACGACCTCGTCCACCATCGCGTCCACCGTCAAAACCACCACGTCCACCACCACCACATCCACCACCACCACATCCACCACCACCACATCCACCACCACCACGCACCCCACCACCACGTCCACCACGATGTCCACCACCATCATCTCCACCACCATGTCCACGTCCACCACCACCACCATTTCCACCACCACATCCACCACCACCAAGTACAGCACCATGTCCACATCCACAACCACCACCACATCCACCACCACCACCACGTCCACCACCATATCCACAACCACCACCACCATGTCCACCACCACATCCACCACCACCACATCCACGACCACCACGTCCACCACCACCATGCCCACCACCACCACCACCATCACATCCACCTCCACCATGATGTCCACCACCACCATGTCCACCACCACCACATCCACCACCACCATGCCCACGCCTACCACCACCACGTCCACCACCATGTCTACCACCACCATGTCCACCACCACCATGTCCACCAAGTCCACCACCACGTCCACCACCACCACTTCTACCACCATTATGTCCACCACTACAACCACAAACACCACCACCACCATGTCCACTACCACAACCACCACATCCACCACCACGTCCACCACCATGTCCACTACGTCGACCATGTCCACCACCACCACTACGTCCACAACCACCACGTCCACCACCACATCAACCACCACCATGTCAACCACCGCCACATCCACCACCACCACGTCCACCACCACCATGTCCACCACCACATCCACCACCACCACATCCACCACCACGTCCACCACCACGTTCACCACCACCACGTCCACCACCACCACATCCACCACCACCACGTCCACCACCACCACCACACTCACCACCACCATGTCCACCACCATGTCCACCACCACCACCCCCATGTGCACCACCACCACACCCACCACCACCACGTCCACCACTACAACATCCACATCCACCACCACGTCCTCCACCAACAAGGCCACCACCATATCCACCATCACCACGTCCACCACCACCACACCCACCACAACGTTCACCACCACGTCCACCACCACCACCACAACGTTCATCACCACATCCACCACCACCACATCCACCACCACGTCCACAACCACCACCACGTCCACCACCACGTCCACCACCACCACATCCACCACCATGTCCAAAACCACCACCATGTCCACCACTACAACCACATCCACCACCATGTCCACCACTACAACCACCACATCCACCACCACATCCACCACCATGTCCACCACATTCACCACCATGTCTACCACCACCACCATGTCCACCACCACCACATCCACCACATCAACCACCACCACGTCAACCACCACCACATCCACCACCACATCCACCACCATGTCCACCACATTCACCACCATGCCCTCCACCACCACCATGTCCACCACCACCACGTCCACCACCATGTCCACCACCACATCCACCACAACCACGTCCACCACCACGTCCACCACCACCATGTCCACCACTACCATGTCCACCACCACCACATCCACCACCACCACATCCTCCACCACGTCCACCACCACCACCACCATGTCCACCACCAGGTCTACCATGTCCAACACGTCCACCACCACCACGCCCCCCATCACCACCATGTCCACGTCCACCATGTCCACCACCACATCCACCACCACCACATCCACCACCACCATGTCCACCACCACCACCACCACGCCCACCACCACCACCATGTCCACCACCACCATGTCCACCACCACGTTCACCACCATCATGCCCACCACCATGTCCATCACCATGTCCACCACCACCATGCCGCCACCACCACCACATCCACCACCACCATGCCCTCCACCACCACCATGTTCACCACCACCACATCCACCACATCCACCACCACATCCACCACCACCACATTCACCACTACCACGTCCACCACCAACATGTCCACCACCAGGTCCACCACCACCATATCCACCACCACCACGTCCACCACCAGCACATCCACCACATCCACCACCACATCTACCACGTCCACCACCACATCATCCACCAATATGTCCACCACCACATCCACTACCACCATGTCCACCACCATCATGTCCACCACCATGTCCATGTCCACCACCACCACCATGTCCACCATCACCACCACATCCACCACCACCACATCCATCATGTCCACCACCATCATGTCCACCACCATGTTCACGTCCACCACCACCACCATTTCCACCACCATGTCCACCACCACAAAGTACAGCACCACGTCCACGTCCACAACCACCACCACATCCACCACCACCACCACATCCACCACCACGTCCACCACCATGTCCACCACCACTATGTCCACAACTACCACGTCCACCACCACATCAACCACCACCACGTCAACCACCACCACATCCCACCACCACCACGTCCACCACCACCACATCCACCACCACCATGTCCACCACCACCACGCCCTCCACCACCATGTCCACCACCACCACGTCCACCACCACGTCCACCAACACATACACCACAACCACGTCCACCACCACGTCCACCACCACCATGTCCACCACTACCATGTCCACCACCACCACATCCTCCACCACGTCCACCACCACCACCACCATGTCCACCACCAGGTCTACCATGTCCACCACGTCCACCACCACCACGCCCCCATCACCACCATGTCCACGTCCACCATGTCCACCACCACATCCACCACCACCACATCCACCACCACCATGTCCACCACCACCACTACCACGCCCACCACCACCACCATGTCCACCACCACCATGTCCACCACCACGTTCACCACCATCATGCCCACCACCATGTCCATCACCATGTCCACCACCACCATGCCGCCACCACCACCACATCCACCACCGCCATGCCCTCCACCACCACCATGTTCACCACCACCACATCCACCACATCCACCACCACATCCACCACCACCACATTCACCACTACCACGTCCACCACCAACATGTCCACCACCAGGTCCACCACCACCATATCCACCACCACCACGTCCACCACCAGCACATCCACCACATCCACCACCACATCTACCATGTCCACCACCACATCATCCACCACTATGTCCACCACCACATCCACCACCACCATGTCCACCACCATCATGTCTACCACCATGTCCATGTCCACCACCACCACCATGTCCACCATCACCACCACATCCACCACCACCACATCCATCATGTCCACCACCATCATGTCCACCACCATGTTCACGTCCACCACCACCACCATTTCCACCACCACGTCCACCACCACAAAGTACAGCACCACATCCACGTCCACAACCACCACCACATCCACCACCACCACCACATCCACCACCACGTCCACCACCATGTCCACCACCACTATGTCCACAACTACCACGTCCACCACCACATCAACCACCACCACGTCAACCACCACCACATCCCACCACCACCACGTCCACCACCACCACATCCACCACCACCATGTCCACCACCACCACGCCCTCCACCACCATGTCCACCACCACCACGTCCACCACCACGTCCACCACCACATCCACCACAACCACGTCCACCACCACGTCCACCACCACCATGTCCACCACTACCATGTCCACCACCACCACATCCACCACCACCACATCCTCCACCACGTCCACCACCATGTCCACCACCATGTCCACCACCAGGTCTACCATGTCCACCACGTCCACCACCACCACGCCCCCATCACCACCATGTCCATGTCCACCATGTCCACCACCACATCCACCACCACCATGTCCACCACCACCACGCCCACCACCACCATGTCCACCACCACCATGTCAACCACCACGTTCACCACCACCATGCCCACTACCACGTCCATCACCATGTCCACCACCACCATGCCGCCACCACCACCACATCCACCACCACCACGCCCTCCACCACCACCATGTTCACCACCACCACATCCACCACATCCACCACCACATCCACCACCACCACATTCACCACTACCACGTCCACCACCAACATGTCCACCACCAGGTCCACCACCACCATATCCTCCACCACCACGTCCACCACCAGCACATCCACCACATCCACCACCACATCCACCACGTCCACCACCACATCATCCACCACTATGTCCACCACCACATCCACCACCACCATGTCCACCACCATCATGTCCACCACCATGTCCATCACCACCACCACATCCACCACCACCACATCCATCATGTCCACCACCATCATGTCCACCACCATGTCCACGTCCACCACCACCACCATTTCCACCACCACGTCCACCACCACCAAGTACAGCACCACGTCCACGTCCACAACCACCACCACATCCACCACCACCACCACGTCCACCACCACGTCCACTACAATATCCACAACCACCAGCACCATGTCCACCACCACATCCACCACCACCATGTCCACGACCACCACGTCCACCACCACCATGCCCACCACCACCACCAAGTCCACCACCACCATACCGTCCACCTCCACCATGATGTCCACCACCACTATGTCCACCACCACCACGTCCACCACCACCATGCCCACGCCCACCACCACCACGTCCACCACCATGTCTACCACCACCATGTCCACCACCACCATGTTCACCAAGTCCACCACCACGTCCACCACCACCACTTCTACCACCACTATGTCCACCACTACAACCATATCCACCACCATGTCCACCACCACAACCACCACATCCACCACCACGTCCACCACCATGTCAACTACGTCGACCATGTCCACCACCACCACCACGTCCACCACCACCATGTCCACCACCACATCCACCACCACCACGTCCACCACCACCACATCCACCACCACCATGCCCACCACCACCACGTCCACCACCACCACCACAACCACGTCCACCACCATGTCCACCACCACCACCACCCCCACATGCACCACCACCACACCCACCACCACGTCCACCACTACAATGTCCACCACCACCACATCCACCACCACGTCCTCCACCAACAAGGCCACCACCATATCCACCATCACCATGTCCACCACCACCACACCCACCACAACGTTCACCACCACCACCACATCCACCACCACGTCCACCACCACCATGTTCACCACCACATCCACCACCACCACATCCACCACCACATCCACAACCACCTCCACATCCACCACCACATCCACCACCACCACATCCACCACCATGTCCAAAACCACCACCATGTCCACCACTACAACCACATCCACCACCATGTCCACCACCACAACCACCACGTCCACCACCACATCCACCACCATGTCCACCACATTCACCACCATGTCCACCACCACCACCATGTCCACCACCACCACATCCACCACATCAACCACCACCACATCAACCACCACCACATCCACCACCACTTCCACCACCACATCCACGACCATGTCCTCATCTACCACCACGTCCACCACCACCACATCCACCACCAAGGCCACCACCACCACCATATCCACCACCAACATGTCCACCACCACCAACACCACCATGTCCTCCACCACCATGTCCTCCACAACAACCACATCCACCACCACGACCTCGTCCACCATCGCGTCCACTGTCAAAACCACCACGTCCACCACCACCACATCCACCACCACCACGTCCACCACCACCACATCCACCACCACCACGCACCCCACCACCACGTCCACCACGATGTCCACCACCATCATCTCCACCACCATGTCCACGTCCACCACCACCACCATTTCCACCACCACATCCACCACCACCAAGTACAGCACCATGTCCACATCCACAACCACCACCACATCCACCACCACCACCACGTCCACCACCATATCCACAACCACCACCACCATGTCCACCACCACATCCACCACCACCACATCCACGACCACCACGTCCACCACCACCATGCCCACCACCACCACCACCATCACATCCACCTCCACCATGATGTCCACCACCACCATGTCCACCACCACCACATCCACCACCACCATGCCCACGCCCACCACCACCACATCCACCACCATGTCCACCACCACCACTACATCCACAACCACCACGTCCACCACCACATCAACCACCACCATGTCAACCACCACCACATCCACCACCACCACGTCCACCACCACCATGTCCACCACCACATCCACCACCACATCCACCACCACGTCCACCACCACGTCCACCACCACCACGTCCACCACCACCACGTCCACCACCACCACGTCCACCACCACCACCACACTCACCACCACCACGTCCACCACCATGTCCACCACCACCACCCCCATGTGCACCACCACGTCCACCACTACAATGTCCACCACCACCACATCCACCACCACATCCTCCACCAACAAGGCCACCACCATATCCACCATCACCACGTCCACCACCACCACACCCACCACAACATTCACCACCACGTCCACCACCACCACCACAACGTTCATCACCACATCCACCACCACCACATCCACCACCACATCCACGTCCACCACCACGTCCACCACCACCACATCCACCACCATGTCCAAAACCACCACCATGTCCACCACTACAAGCACATCCACCACCATGTCCACCACCACAACCACCACGTCCACCACCATGTCCACTACCACCACATCCACCACCACCATGCCCACCACCACGACCACCACAACCACGCCCACACCCACCACCACATTCACCACCACCACCACATCCACCACCACTTCCACCACCACGTCCACCACCATGTCCTCATCCAGCACCATGTCCACCACCACCACATCCACCACCAAGGCCACCACCACCACCATATCCACCACCAACATGTCTACCACCACCAACACCACCATGTCCTCCACAACAACCACATCCACCACCATGACCTCGTCCACCACCGCGTCCACCATCAAAACCACCACGTCCACCACCACCACATCCACCACCACCACGCACCCCACCACCACGTCCACCACCACGTCTACCACCACCACATCCACCACGATGTCCACCACCATCATGTCCACCACCATGTCCACGTCCACCACCACCACCATTTCCACCACCACATCCACCACCACCAAGTACAGCACCACGTCCACAACCACCACTACCTCCACCACCACCACCACGTCCACCACCACGCCCACCACCATCATGCCCACACCCACCACCACATTCATCACCACCACCACTTCCACCACCACGTCCACGACCATGTCCTCATCTACCACCACGTCCACCACCACCACATCCACCACCAAGGCCACCACCACCACCATATCCACCACCAACATGTCCACCACCACCAACACCACCATGTCCTCCACCACCATGTCCTCCACAACAACCACATCCACCACCACGACCTCGTCCACCATCGCGTCCACCGTCAAAACCACCACGTCCACCACCACCACATCCACCACCACCACATCCACCACCACCACATCCACCACCACCACGCACCCCACCACCACGTCCACCACGATGTCCACCACCATCATCTCCACCACCATGTCCACGTCCACCACCACCACCACCACCATTTCCACCACCACATCCACCACCACCAAGTACAGCACCATGTCCACATCCACAACCACCACCACATCCACCACCACCACAACGTCCACCACCATATCCACAACCACCACCACCATGTCCACCACCACATCCACCACCACCACATCCACGACCACCACGTCCACCACCACCATGCCCACCACCACCACCACCATCACATCCACCATGATGTCCACCACCACCATGTCCACCACCACCACATCCACCACCACCATGCCCACGCCTACCACCACCACGTCCACCACCATGTCTACCACCACCATGTCCACCACCACCATGTCCACCAAGTCCACCACCACGTCCACCACCACCACTTCTACCACCATTATGTCCACCACTACAACCACAAACACCACCACCACCATGTCCACTACCACAACCACCACATCCACCACCACGTCCACCACCATGTCCACTACGTCGACCATGTCCACCACCACCACTACGTCCACAACCACCACGTCCACCACCACATCAACCACCACCATGTCAACCACCACCACATCCACCACCACCACGTCCACCACCACCATGTCCACCACCACATCCACCACCACCACATCCACCACCACGTCCACCACCACGTTCACCACCACCACGTCCACCACCACCACATCCACCACGTCCACCACCACCACCACACTCACCACCACCACGTCCACCACCATGTCCACCACCACCACCCCCATGTGCACCACCACCACACCCACCACCACCACGTCCACCACTACAACATCTACCACCACCACATCCACCACCACGTCCTCCACCAACAAGGCCACCACCATATCCACCATCACCACGTCCACCACCACCACACCCACCACAACGTTCACCACCACGTCCACCACCACCACCACAACGTTCATCACCACATCCACCACCACCACATCCACCACCACGTCCACAACCACCACCACGTCCACCACCACGTCCACCACCACCACATCCACCACCATGTCCAAAACCACCACCATGTCCACCACTACAACCACATCCACCACCATGTCCACCACTACAACCACCACATCCACCACCACATCCACCACCATGTCCACCACATTCACCACCATGTCTACCACCACCACCATGTCCACCACCACCACATCCACCACATCAACCACCACCACGTCAACCACCACCACATCCACCACCACATCCACCACCATGTCCACCACATTCACCACCATGCCCTCCACCACCACCATGTCCACCACCACCACGTCCACCACCACGTCCACCACCACATCCACCACAACCACGTCCACCACCACGTCCACCACCACCATGTCCACCACTACCATGTCCACCACCACCACATCCACCACCACCACATCCTCCACCACGTCCACCACCACCACCACCATGTCCACCACCAGGTCTACCATGTCCAACACATCCACCACCACCACGCCCCCCATCACCACCATGTCCACGTCCACCATGTCCACCACCACATCCACCACCACCACATCCACCACCACCATGTCCACCACCACCACCAAAACGCCCACCACCACCACCATGTCCACCACCACCATGTCCACCACCACGTTCACCACCATCATGCCCACCACCATGTCCATCACCATGTCCACCACCACCATGCCGCCACCACCACCACATCCACCACCACCATGCCCTCCACCACCACCATGTTCACCACCACCACATCCACCACATCCACCACCACATCCACCACCACCACATTCACCACTACCACATCCACCACCAACATGTCCACCACCAGGTCCACCACCACCATATCCACCACGTCCACCACCAGCACATCCACCACATCCACCACCACATCTACCACGTCCACCACCACATCATCCACCAATATGTCCACCACCACATCCACTACCACCATGTCCACCACCATCATGTCCACCACCATGTCCATGTCCACCACCACCACCATGTCCACCATCACCACCACATCCACCACCACCACATCCATCATGTCCACCACCATCATGTCCACCACCATGTTCACGTCCACCACCACCACCATTTCCACCACCATGTCCACCACCACAAAGTACAGCACCACGTCCACGTCCACAACCACCACCACATCCACCACCACCACCACATCCACCACCACGTCCACCACCATGTCCACCACCACTATGTCCACAACTACCACGTCCACCACCACATCAACCACCACCACGTCAACCACCACCACATCCCACCACCACCACGTCCACCACCACCACATCCACCGCCACCATGTCCACCACCACCACGCCCTCCACCACCATGTCCACCACCACCACGTCCACCACCACGTCCACCAACACATACACCACAACCACGTCCACCACCACGTCCACCACCACCATGTCCACCACTACCATGTCCACCACCACCACATCCACCACCACCACATCCTCCACCACGTCCACCACCACCACCACCATGTCCACCACCAGGTCTACCATGTCCACCACGTCCACCACCACCACGCCCCCCATCACCACCATGTCCACGTCCACCATGTCCACCACCACATCCACCACCACCACATCCACCACCACCATGTCCACCACCACCACTACCACGCCCACCACCACCACCATGTCCACCACCACCATGTCCACCACCACGTTCACCACCATCATGCCCACCACCATGTCCATCACCATGTCCACCACCACCATGCCGCCACCACCACCACATCCACCACCACCATGCCCTCCACCACCACCATGTTCACCACCACCACATCCACCACATCCACCACCACATCCACCACCACCACATTCACCACTACCACGTCCACCACCAACATGTCCACCACCAGGTCCACCACCACCATATCCACCACCACCACGTCCACCACCAGCACATCCACCACATCCACCACCACATCTACCATGTCCACCACCACATCATCCACCACTATGTCCACCACCACATCCACCACCACCATGTCCACCACCATCATGTCTACCACCATGTCCATGTCCACCACCACCACCATGTCCACCATCACCACCACATCCACCACCACCACATCCATCATGTCCACCACCATCATGTCCACCACCATGTTCACGTCCACCACCACCACCATTTCCACCACCACGTCCACCACCACAAAGTACAGCACCACGTCCACGTCCACAACCACCACCACATCCACCACCACCACCACATCCACCACCACGTCCACCACCATGTCCACCACCACTATGTCCACAACTACCACGTCCACCACCACATCAACCACCACCACGTCAACCACCACCACATCCCACCACCACCACGTCCACCACCACCACATCCACCACCACCATGTCCACCACCACCACGCCCTCCACCACCATGTCCACCACCACCACGTCCACCACCACGTCCACCACCACATCCACCACAACCACGTCCACCACCACGTCCACCACCACCATGTCCACCACTACCATGTCCACCACCACCACATCCACCACCACCACATCCTCCACCACGTCCACCACCATGTCCACCACCATGTCCACCACCAGGTCTACCATGTCCACCATGTCCACCACCACCACGCCCCCATCACCACCATGTCCATGTCCACCATGTCCACCACCACATCCACCACCACCACATCCACCACCACCATGTCCACCACCACCACCACCACGCCCACCACCACCATGTCCACCACCACCATGTCAACCACCACGTTCACCACCACCATGCCCACTACCACGTCCATCACCATGTCTACCACCACCATGCCGCCACCACCACCACATCCACCACCACCACGCCCTCCACCACCACCATGTTCACCACCACCACATCCACCACCACATCCACCACCACATCCACCACCACCACATTTACCACTACCACGTCCACCACCAACATGTCCACCACCAGGTCCACCACCACCATATCCTCCACCACCACGTCCACCACCAGCACATCCACCACATCCACCACCACATCCACCACGTCCACCACCACATCATCCACCACTATGTCCACCACCACATCCACCACCACCATGTCCACCACCATCATGTCCACCACCATGTCCATGTCCACCACCACCACCATGTCCACCACCACCACCACATCCACCACCACCACATCCATCATGTCCACCACCATCATGTCCACCACCATGTCCACGTCCACCACCACCACCATTTCCACCACCACGTCCACCACCACCAAGTACAGCACCACGTCCACGTCCACAACCACCACCACATCCACCACCACCACCACGTCCACCACCACGTCCACTACAATATCCACAACCACCAGCACCATGTCCACCACCACATCCACCACCACCATGTCCACGACCACCACGTCCACCACCATGCCCACCACCACCACCAAGTCCACCACCACCATACCGTCCACCTCCACCATGATGTCCACCACCACTATGTCCACCACCACCACGTCCACCACCACCATGCCCACGCCCACCACCACCACGTCCACCACCATGTCTACCACCACCATGTCCACCACCACCATGTTCACCAAGTCCACCACCACGTCCACCACCACCACTTCTACCACCACTATGTCCACCACTACAACCATATCCACCACCATGTCCACCACCACAACCACCACATCCACCACCACGTCCACCACCATGTCAACTACGTCGACCATGTCCACCACCACCACCACGTCCACCACCACCATGTCCACCACCACATCCACCACCACCACGTCCACCACCACCACATCCACCACCACCATGCCCACCACCACCACGTCCACCACCACCACCACAACCACGTCCACCACCATGTCCACCACCACCACCACCCCCACATGCACCACCACCACACCCACCACCACGTCCACCACTACAATGTCCACCACCACCACATCCACCACCACGTCCTCCACCAACAAGGCCACCACCATATCCACCATCACCATGTCCACCACCACCACACCCACCACAACGTTCACCACCACCACCACATCCACCACCACGTCCACCACCACCATGTTCACCACCACATCCACCACCACCACATCCACCACCACATCCACAACCACCTCCACATCCACCACCACATCCACCACCACCACATCCACCACCATGTCCAAAACCACCACCATGTCCACCACTACAACCACATCCACCACCATGTCCACCACCACAACCACCACGTCCACCACCACATCCACCACCATGTCCACCACATTCACCACCATGTCCACCACCACCACCATGTCCACCACCACCACATCCACCACATCAACCACCACCACATCAACCACCACCACGTCCACCACCACATCCACCACCACCATGTCCAACACCACCACATCCACCTCCACCACATCCACCACCACCACCACGTTCACCACCACCACGTTCACCACCACCATGTCCATGTCCACCACCACCATGTCCACCACCACAACGTCCACCACCACCACATGCACCACCACATCCACCACCACCATCACCATGTCCTCCACCACGTCCATCACCACCATGTCCACCACCACCACATCCACCACCACCACGCCCTCCATCACCACCATGTCCACCACCACCACGTCCACCACATCCACCACCACCACATCCACCACGACCACATCCACCATGTCCACCACCATCATGTCCACCACCATGTCCACGTCCACCACCACCACCATTTCCACCACCACATCCACCACCACCAAGTACAGCACCACGTCCACGTCCACAACAACCACATCCACCACCACCACCACGTCCACCACCACATCCACCACCATATCCACAACCACCACCACCATGTCCACCACCACATCCACCACCACCACGTCCACCACATCCACCACCACCATGCCCACCACCACCACCACGTCCACCACCACCATCACATCCACCTCCACCATGATGTCCACCACCACCATGTCCACCACCACCACGTCCACCACCATCATGCCCATGCCCACCACATCCACCACCATGTCTACCACCACCATGTCCACCACCACCATGTCCACCAAGTCCACCACCACGTCCACCACCACCACTTCTACCACCACTATGTCCACCACTACAACCACCATGTCCACTACGACGACCATGTCCACCACCACCACTACATCCACAACCACCACGTCCACCACCACCATGTCCACCACCACATCCACCACCACCATGTCCACCACCACGTCCACCACCACCACATCCACAACCACCACCACGTCCACCACCACAACCATGTCCACCACAACATCTACCACCACATCCACAACCACCACCACCACCATGTTCACCACCACATCCACCGCCACGTCCACCAACACCATGTCCACAACCACCATGTCCTCCACCACCACCACGTCCACCACCACCATCACGTCCACCTCCACCATGACATCCACCACCACCACCATGTCCACCACATTCACCACCATGTCCACCACCACCACCATGTTCCACCACATCAACCACCACCACGTCAACCACCACCACGTCCACCACCACATCCACCACCACCATGTCCACCACCACCATGTCCACCACCACAACGTCCACCACCACCACATGCACCACCACGTCCACCACCACCAAGTCCACCACCACCATCACCATGTCCTCCACCAGGTCCACCACCACCATGTCCACCACCACCACATCCACCACCACCACGCCCTCCATCACCACCATGTCCACCACCACCATGTCCACCACATCCACCACCACCACATCCACCACCACCACATCCACCATGTCCACCACCATGCCCACCACCACCATGTCCACCACCACGTCCACCACCATGTTTACCACAACCACACCCACCACCACATCCACCACCATGTCCACCACCACGTCCATCACCATGTCCACCACCACCACCACATCCACCACCACCACATCCACCACCATGTCCACCACCATCATGTCCACCACCATGTCCACATCCAACACCAACACCATGTCCACCACCACCTCCACATCCACCACCACCAAGTCCACCACCACGTCCACGTCCACAACCACCACATCCACCACCACCACCATGTCCACCACCATGTCCACCACCACCACATCCACCACCACGTCCACCACCATGACCACCACATACACCACCATGTCCAAAACCACCAACACCACGTCCACCACCATGTCCACTACCACCACATCCACCACCACCACCATGCCCACAACCATGACCACCACCACCATGCCCACCACCACCATGCCCATACCCACCACCACGTTCACCACCACCACCACGTCCACCACCACTTCTACCACCATGTCCACCACCATGTCCTTATCCACCACCACGTCCACCACCACCACATCCACCACCAAGGCTACCACCACCACCATATCCACCACCAACATGTCCACCACCACCACCACCACCATGTCCTCCACCACAATGTCCTCCACAACAACCACATCCACCACCACCACCACTACCACGACCTCGTCCACCACCACATCCACCATCAAAACCACCACGTCCACCACCACCACGTCCACCACATCCACCACCACCACATCCACCACCACCATGTTCCCCACCACCACATCCACCACCATGTCCACCACCACGTCCACTACCACCATGTCTACCACCACCACGTCCACCACCACCACATCCACATCCCCCACCACCACATCCACCACCATGTCCACCACCACCACGTCCACCACCACATCCACCACCACATCCACAACCACCACCTCCACATCCACCACGATATCCACCACCACATCCACCACCACAACCACGCCCACCACCACCACGCCCACCACCACCACACCAACCACCACCAAGTCCACTACCACCACGTCCACCACCACCACGTACACCACCACCATGTCCACCACCATGTCAACCACCAACAAGGCCACCACCATTTCCACCACCACCACTTCCACCACCACAGTGTCCTTCACCACCACCACATCCACCACCATGTTCACCACCACCACCACATCCACCACCATGTCCACAACCACCACCACCACATCCACCACCACCACATCCACCACCACGTCCAACACCGGCACCACGTCCACCACGTCCACCACCACGCCCACCACCACGTCCACCACCACCATGCCCTCCATCACCACCATGTCCACCACCACCATGTCCACCACCACGTCTGTTGGACTTGGCCCTTTTTGCAGGGTCATCCCTAAACTTTTTGCCTTCCTCCTGTATTTTTTCTGACCTGTTGTTGGCTGTTTTATGACTCTGGGCACCTTACCACTGCTGACCAGTGCTAAGGTGCATATGCTCTCCCTAGGTAAAGTGTACCTGTAATTGATGTTCATGATTGGTTTATTGGATTCACTGTCAGTCCCCAGTAAAGTGCACCAAGGGTGCCAGGGCTTGTGAATGCCAATGCTGCTGGTGGGCTTGCAGCGCTGGTTGCGCCACCCACAGAAGCGGCCTTGTAAAATGTGTCTAGGGTCTGCCACCGCAGACCCTGCGTGCAGTCTGGTACTGTCGCGCTGACTGCGCAAGTGCCCCCCACTTGCCAGTCCCTAAACCTTCCCTTACCTACATATTAGCCACCCCTCTGGTAGGCCCAAGGGCAGGGTGCATTGTAGGCATAAGGTAGGACATGCCCTGATGTGTGTGGCATGTCTTAGTAGTGAATTACAGCCATTTTCGTTTTTCACTATTGAAGGCTACCTGCTCTCCATAGGCCAGAATGGGCTGCTGGGATCACGCCAACGCTGTGACCCCAGTGGACTCAGAGAGCATGGTAGAATGTCAAGTTTAGTATGCCTGAACTCAGAATAATAAAATACTTCTTGTAGTCAAGTTTATTTTAATATCCTGGGTTTGTAAATACTACTTTTAGAAAGTTAGTATTTACTGACCTGGCCATTTCAGTCCGCCTCTGCTGTGTGTGTGTGTTCTGCCTAGCCACAGTAAGGAGCAGGGTTGGGGAATCCCCAGAGACAGGTTGGCTGCCAGGTGGTGGGTAGAGAGGTGACACCAGGATGGGTGGGAGGAGTACACCTTGACTCTTGAATAGACCTGTGCTCTGCCACCACAAAGCCGGCGCCGCCCCCTGTGGAGCGGCAGATGTCTCTGCCCTGCTGCTGAAAGGAAAGAGCAGAGTCACCATAACAAAGTGCTCCAGAACTGGACTGAGCCAGGCCCAGGCCCCCTGGCGCTAAAGAACAAAAGAATCATGGTATAAAAGTAGGAGCCTGGCTCCTAAGAAATCAGAAATCCTGTTTACCACAAAGAACCTCTGCCCGACTAGAAGGAGAAGAAGACGCTGGAGGAGCTGGCCTGCTGCTTGCCTTGCTGAGAAAGGAGAGGAAGAGACTTACTGAAAAGACTTTGCTACTTTGTGCTTGAACATTCTCCAAGGGCTTGATCTGAGCTTGCCCCCTGAACTGAACCCCAGGACCAGTGGGTTCTCTGTGCTTTTGCTCGTCCTCCAATTCGAGCCGTGTGTGCATCCCGCTGGAAAGAGACTGCGCCCCTCATCGCCCCTCCTAGGGCCGTGACACTCAGAAGCTTGCCTGCCTCAAACCCGTGAGAGCCCCGCTCCGTCCAGAGCCGCTCTCTGTCCCCGGGCCAGGCCGCCTGCATCCCTGTCACCGCCTGCTACTGGAGCGCGCTGACCGCGCTATCACCCCTCCCGCCGGAAGCCGTCCGACGACTGTGATCTACGCCGGGTCAACCAGCTGCACTGACTGCCCTGCGACCCCGCTTCGCTATCCCCGGACATCTCAGGCCGCGCCGCCCCCGCTGTGGAGACCCTCTTGCACCGCCGTGCTAAAGGGTCGCTGGCCGCGCCTGCCTACGTGCCCACACCTGCTGATTGAGGACCCAAGAACACCTCCCAAGCTGAGAGTCGCACCGACCTGTGCCGACTCTCCACATCACGAAAGAAGTTCCAGTATCGGGCTCGGGCCCGCAACGCCTTATTTCCCCGTTCGCAGGAGCCGATCTCTGTGAGTACTGGAACCACAAGTAACATTTGCAAGAGACTACAAAGTATCCATTTGAAGCTACGAACAAAGAACATTTGCCTGCTTTACAACCTGGTGGCCTAGCGAAAACGTTATTGGTCTTGTGATAAGTTTGCTGAGATATATATACCTATTCTTACATAAAGAAGTGTATTTTTATATATATCCAAGTCTGGTGTCCGTTTCTGGGGGGATTGATGTATTTACTGTGTGTATGATTGTAAGTGCTTAACCAACAACGCCTGAGGAATTGCCTTGGCTGCTCACGCCACGCACCTAGAGGGTGAGCAAGGGTCATTCGCGAGGGGTTATCCTGCACCCTGACGTGGAGGAGAGGGTTCCTGCTTGACACAAGGGCAACCTTGCGGCAACCAGAGATCCCCGACTCTAACATTGTTGGCAGCGGCTGGGATTTCGGATTTGCACTTGTAATTTGCATACAGTGAATTATTAATCACCAGATAGTGAGAGCAGACCAAGTAACGCAGCCACAGGTTTTCAATTTTGAACTTTGTTGAGACATCTGCCATTACTGCAACCATGCCTGGCTCACTCTCTGCTGGAAGAGCACTCTCTGTGATTTCTGGAATAGATGAGGTGGGTTGGGAGAGACTGGAAGGCTACTCGATGGAGCAATTGAAAGGCTACAGTGTAAAATTCCGAGTTCCCCATGCTGGATTCAAGAGGAGGACCCAGTACGCCAAGGCGCTGAGAGCCTGGAAGGAGTCAAGAGACCCAAGGAATGCGGGGGACATCGTTCCACCCGACAACCTTGAGGAGCCCAGCAGAGTCCGGTCGCCAGAGGAGCTGGCAGACAAGGCAGCAGACAGGGCGCATGCAATGGAGATGGCAAAGTTGGCAGGACAAATGGAAATGGAGAAGCAGAAGTTGGCCTTGGAGGCACAACGACGCCAAATGGATCATGATCTAAAAATGAGGGAGTTGGATCGCAAGATCAAGAGTTTAGACCGCTCTCCCTCTGGTGGCAGCAATATTGAGTTTTACAGTGCTGAGAGAGTAGTACGCACACCCAGAGATGTGGCGCCTGACTTGAAGGAGGAGGTTAACATACACCAGGAGGTTCAAGGGCATGAGGTAGCTCCAGTAGTGCGCAGTGTCCCTGAAGGGAATAGGGTAACTGGCGCAGGGGTTCATAGTCCTAGTGGAGGGAGGGACACTCTACTGACTCTAGCTGAGAGGTACAGGGAGAGGGGTTCCCCCAAAATTGAAGTCCTGGTGGGTGAGTGTGAAGACCGCCCAGAAGAGTGTGGGTTGTGGGAAAGAGACAGTCAGATACTGTCTTGCCAGTCTCAGGAGAGTGGTGTGGAGTACGTGTGTGAGGCACTGGATGGTAAGGTGAAGGATAGTTTGGTTAACCCTGCTAGGGGGCTGTGTGATCCAATTGTGGGAGAGCATATTGTAAGTCCCTGTTTTCCAGAGCTGTGCCAACACCTGTGTGAGGGTGAGTTCTCTGACCACAGAGAGCCCACATTGGAGGCAGACCTTTTGGTGGATTCCAGAGGGTCTGGAGAGGCATTGGGGAGTGACCCTGTGGGGAGTGGCTCAGGTATCTTCCAACCCAGAGTGGTGGACGTGGTGCAGAGTAGCCCAGCTAGGTCCCATGGTAGCGGGAGGGGTGTAGGGGCTCACGTCCTGTCTCAGTGGAGAAGGAGTGAGTGTGGGGCTGCGTGCCCCCAGGTGCCCGAAACCCAGTCTCAGAGCCTGGATGGTTCTTTAAGGGAACACCAGGCGGGGAGCCTAGGCTGTCCTGATGGGCCGCCCGTTGAGGGGGATCCCCCAGTATCTGGTGAGCTGGGAGTGTCTGTAAGCAGGCCTCCATCAGTTCTGGTGTCTGGCAGTACCGCCCCAGTTGGGAGGGTGCAGAGTTCCCGATTGAGGGGTGAGAGGGGGAAAGAGTCCCCCGTGGAAGAACCAGTGGGTCAGGGGCCAGCCAGAAGGGCTGCGTCCCCCGTGAGTGACCATGGTGACACCACTTCTGTCCTGGGGGATCTTCAGGCACTGTCAGATGGACAGGGGTCGGGAGATCAGCGCCAGGCAGACTGTCACACGACACATGAGTTATGTGTCACCCTCAGGGGGGGCATGCGTGCTCCCCGGGAAGTCCTGGTGCGCCAGGCGTGCGTTGAACCGCATGGATTGGTCCCAGGGTTGGGAAGCCAGGTTCAGGTGTTGTCTGACCTGGAGGGTGGGACTACTGTAATCAGTGTCCTGACCCATGTTGCTTCTGGGGGTACCACGCCAGTTGGGAGTGGGCAGTACTCTGGAAGGGGGTGCAGAGGGAGGGAGTCCTCGCCTCTGACCCCGGCTCAACTGAAGGGTTTAGACCCTAGGTTGGAGGGCCAGGTTCAGGGTGTCCCCCCGGACCTGGACGCCCAGTTGCAGGATAGAACACCTGAACTGGTGGGCGAATTGCGCAGGACACCTGCCCCAGGTGCCCTGGCAATTCTGGAAGGGGGTACCACTCCAGGTGGGAGGGTACAGAGCCCCAAGGAGAAGGACCGGGTGTGGGAGAGGCCACCCCAGTCTTGGGCCCAGCCGCCGGGTACAGTCCTGGGGCTGGTGGGTCAGTGCCAGGATGTCATACCTTACCTGACAAGGGGGAGAATGGACAAAGGGTGCCAAGCACCTGGGGCTACTGCCCCCCGCTCCCTGGCACCACAGAGGATTGAGAGCCCTGAGAGGCATACGGCCTGGGTCTCATCCCTGACTACTGTCAGTGGCCACTGTAGCATTTTGCTGTCTGTCTGTTGGGACACACCTGTGGGCCAGTTAAGGTTAGGTGCTGCACAGGTGGTGTCCACAGGTGAGGAGAAGGGTTCCCCATGGATTAGCTTGGTGGGCCCTGAGAGTATGGACAGAGGGAATCCAATAGGTTCAGATTGGCCTAGAACTGGAGTCTGCCCCTGCAGTTGCGGGCCAGGTCCTTGTTCTATCGCCCCAAGCAGGGAAGGCCTTCACGGTGGTGATTGGTCTCCCCTGCGTTTTGGCTGGAAGGGGGTTGTGTTGGACCATGTCCACCACCACATCAACCACCAGCACATCCACCACCACCACGTCCACCACCACCATGTCCACCACCACCACATCCACCACCACCATGTTCACCACCATGTCAACCACCAACAAGGCCACCACCATTTCCATGACCACCACGTCCACCACCACTTCCACCACCACAGTGTCCTCCACCACCACCACCATGTTTACCACCACCACCACATCCACCACCATGTCCACAACCACCACCACCACCACGTCCACCGCCACCACAACCACCACCACATCCACCACCACCACATCCAACACTGCCACCACATCCACCACCTCCACCACCACCACATCCACCACCATCACCACAACCACCACCACCACCATGTCCACCACCACCACGTCCACCACCACGTCCACCGCCACCACGCCCTCCAGCACCACCATGACCACCACCACGTCCACCACCACGTCCACCACCACCACATCCACCACCACCACGTCCACCCCCTCCACCACCACCATGTCCACCACCATGTCCACCACCAGCATGCCCACCATGTACACCACCACCATCATGTCCACCTCCATCATGATGTCCACCCTGTCCACCACCACCACATCCACCACCACCATGCCCACCCCTACCACGCCCACCACCACCACATCCACCACCATGTCTACCACCACAACGTCCACCACTACTATGTCCAATACTACAACCACATCCACCACCACCACCATATCCACAACCACCACATTCACCACCATGTTCACCACGTCCACCACCATGTCCACCACCACCACTACATCCACAACCACCACGTCCACCACTACATCAACCACCACCACGTCCACCACGTCCACCACCACCACGTCCACCACCACCACCACTTCCACCATCACCACTTCCACCACCACCACTTCCACCACCACCACATCCACCACCACCATGCCCACCCCTACCACGCCCACCACCACCACATCCACCACCATGTCTACCACCACAACGTCCACCACTACTATGTCCAATACTACAACCACATCCACCACCACCACCATATCCACAACCACCACATTCACCACCATGTTCACCACGTCCACCACCATGTCCACCACCACCACTACATCCACAACCACCACGTCCACCACTACATCAACCACCACCACGTCCACCACGTCCACCACCACCACGTCCACCACCACCACCACTTCCACCATCACCACTTCCACCACCACCACTTCCACCACCACCACATCCATCACCACCATGTATACCACCACCACGCCCTCCACTACCACCATGTCCACCACCACCACATCCACCACCACATCCACCACTACCATGTCCACCACCACCATGTCCACCACCTCGTCCACCACCAGCACATCAACTATGTCCACCACCACCACCACATCATCCAACACCACGTCCACCACCACCACATCCATGACCACCACGTCCACCACCACCACATCCACCACCACCACGTCCACCACCAGCACATCCACCACATCCACCACCACCACATCATCCACCACCATGTCCACCACCACCACATCCACGACCACCATGTCCACCACCACCACATCCACCACCAAGGCCACCACCACCACCATTTCCACCGCCAACACGTCCACCACCACCACCATGTCCTCCACCACCATGACCTCCACCACATCCACCACCACCACCACCTCGTCCACCACCGCGTCCACCACCAAAACCACCATGTCCACCACCACCACGTCCACCACCACCACATCCACCACCACCACGTCCCCCACCACCACGTCCCCCACCACCATATCCACCACCATGTCCACCACCATGTCCACAACCTCTACCACCACATCCACCACGATGTCCACCACCACCATGTCCACCACGCCCACCACCACCACATCCACCACCACCATGTCCCCCATCACCACATCCACCACCATGTCCACCACCACCACGTCCACCACCATGTCCACCACCAGGTCCACAACCACCACCTCCACGTCCACCATAATATCCACCACCACCATGTCCACCACCACCACGTCCACCACCACCACATCCACCACCACCATGTCCACCACCAGGTCCACCACCATCACGTCCACCACTACCACGTCCACCACTACCATGCCCTCCATCACCACCATGTCCACCATGTCCACCACCATGTCCACCACCACCACATCCACCACCACCACGTCCACCACCTCCACCACCACCATGTCCACAACCACCACGTCCACCACCACCATGCCCACCACGTCCACCACCATCATCATGTCCTCCTCCACCATGACGTCCACCATGTCCACCACCACCACGTCCACCACCACCATGCCCACGCCCACCACCACCACGTACACCACCATGTCTACCACCACCATGTCCACCACCACCACCATGTCCACCACTATGATGTCCACCACTATAACCACCACCACCATCATGTCCACAACCACCACATCCACCACCACGTTCACCACATCCACCACCATGTCCACCACCACCACTATGTCCACAACCACCACGTCCACCACCACATCAACCACCACCATGTCAACCACCAGCACATCCACCACCACCACGTCCACCACCACCACATCCACCACCACCACTTCCACCACTTCCACCACCACCACTTCCACCACCACCACATCCACCACCACCATGTACACCATGTCCACCACCAGGTCCACCACCACGTCCACCACAACCACGTCCACCACCACCACCACGCCCTCCACCACCACCATGTCCACCACCACCACGTCCACCACCACATCCACCACTACCATGTCCACCACTACCATGTCCACCACCAGGTCCACTACCACCACATCCACCACCACCACCACATCCCTAACCAGCACATCCACCACGTCCACCACCACCACCACATCATCCACCACCACGTCCTCCACCACCACATCCACGACCACCACGTCCACCACCACCACATCTACCACCACGTCCACCACCACCACGTCCACAACTGCCACCACTTTCACCACCACAACCACATCCACCACTACCATAACATCCACCACCACCACGTCCACCACCACCAAGCCCTCCATCACAACGCCCTTCATCACCACCATGTCCACCACCACCACGTCCACCACGTCCACCACCACCTCATCCACCACCACCACGTCTACCACGTCCACCACCACCATGTCCACAACCACCACGTCCACCACCACAATGCCCACCACGTCCACCACCACCATCATGTCCACCTCCACCATGACGTCCACCACTACTACATCCACCACCACCACATCCACCACCACCATGCCCACCCCCACCACGCCCACCACCATCACGTCCACCACCATGTCTACCACCACCATATCCACCACCACGTCCACCACCACCACGTCCACCACCATGTCCACAACTACAACCACATCCACCACCACCATGTCCACAACCACCACATCCACCACCATGTCCACCACCATGTCCACCACCACTATGTCCACAACTACCACGTCCACCACCACATCAACCGCCACCACGTCCACCACTACCATGCCCTCCATCACCACCATGTCCACCATGTCCACCACCACGTCCACCACCACCACATCCACCACCACCACGTCCACCACCTCCACCACCACCATGTCCACAACCACCACGTCCACTACCACCATGCCCACCACGTCCACCACCACCATCACGTCCTCCTCTACCATGACGTCCACCATGTCCACCACCACCATGTCCACCACCACCATGCCCACCCCCACCACGCCCACCACCACCACGTCCACCACCAAGTCTACCACCACCATGTCCACTACCACCACCATGTCCACCACTACGATGTCCACCACTACAACCACCACCACCACCATGTCCACAACCACCACATCCACCACCACGTTCACCACATCCACCACCATGTCCACCACCACCATGTCCACAACCACCACGTCCACCACCACATCAACCACCACCACGTCAAGCACCAGCACATCCACCACCACCATGTCCACCACCACCACATCCACCACCCCCACTTCCACCACTTCCACCACCACCACTTCCACCACCACCACATCCACCACCACCATGTCCACCACCACCACATCCACCACCACCATGTCCACCACCAGGTCCACCACCACGTCCACCACAACCACATCCACCACCACCACCACGCCCTCCACCACCACCATGTCCACCACCACCACGTCCACCACTACATCCACCACTACCATGTCCACCACTACCATGTCCACCACTAGGTCCACTACCACCACATCCACCACCACATCCCTAACCAGCACATCCACCACGTCCACCACCACATCATCCACCACCACGTCCTCCACCACCACATCCACGACCACCACGTCCACCACCACCACATCCACCACCATGTCCACCACCACCACGTCCACAACCACCACCACTTCCACCACCACAACCACATCCACCACCACCATAACATCCACCACCACCACGTCCACCACCACCAAGCCCTCCATCACAACGCCCTTCATCACCACCATGTCCACCACCACCACGTCCACCACGTCCACCACCACCTCATCCACCACCACCATGTCTACCATGTCCACCACCACCATGTCCACAACCACCACGTCCACCACCACAATGCCTACCACATCCACCACCACCATCATGTCCACCTCCACCATGATGTCCACCACCACTACATCCACCACCACCACATCCACCACCACCATGCCCACCCCCACCACGCCCACCACCATCACATCCACCACCATGTCTACCACCACCATATCCACCACCACCACCACCACGTCCACCACCATGTCCACGACTACAACCACATCCACCACCACCATGTCCACAACCACCACATCCACCACCATGTCCACCACCATGTCCACCACCACTATGTCCACAACTACCACATCCACCACCACATCATCCACCACCACGTCAACCACCACCACCACATCCACCACCACCACGTCCACCACCACCATGCCCTCCATCACCACGCCCTCCATCACCATCATGTCCACCACCACCACGTCCACCACGTCCATCACCACCACATTCTCCACCACCACCTCCACCACCACCACCTCCACAACCACCACATCCACCACCACAATGCCCACCACGTCCACCACCACCATCATGTCCACCTCCACCATGATGTCCACCACCACCACGTCCACCACCACCACGTCCACCACCACCACCATGCCCACCCCCACCATGTCCACCACCATGTCTACCACCACCATGTCCACCTCCACGTCCACCACCACCACATCCACCACCACTATGTTCACCACTACAACCACATCCACCACCACCATGGCCACAACCAACACATCCACCACCACGTCCACCACCATGTCCACCACCATGTCCACCACCACTATGTCCACAACTACCATGTCCACCACCACATCAACCACCACCACGTCAACCACCACCACATCCCACCACCATCACGTCCACCACCACCACATCCACCACCACCACGTCCACCACCACCATGCCCTCCACCACCACCATGTCCACCACCACCACATCTACCACCATGTCCACCACCACATCCACCACAACCACGTCCACCACCACGTCCACCACCACCATGTCCACCACTACCATGTCCACCACCACCACATCCACCACCACCACATCCTCCACCACGTCCACCACCACCACCACCATGTCCACCACCAGGTCTACCATGTCCACCACCACCACGCCCCCATCACTACCATGTCCACGTCCACCACGTCCATCACCACACCCACCACCACCATGTCCACCACAATGTCCAAAACCACCACTACCACGTCCACCACAACGTCCACTACCACCACATCCACCACCACCATGCCCACCACCACGACCACCACCACCATGCCCACCACCACCACGCCCACACCCACCACCACATTCACCACCACCACCACATCCACCACCACTTCCACCACCACATCCACCACCATGTCCTCATCCACCACCACATCCACCACCAAGGCCACCACCACCACCATATCCACCACCAACATGTCTACCACCACCACCACCACCATGTCCTCCACAACAACCACATCCACCACCATGACCTCGTCCACCACCGCGTCCACCATCAAAACCACCACGTCCACCACCACCACATCCACCACCACCATGTCCACCACCACCACATCCACCACCACCACGCACCCCACCACCACGTCTACCACCACGTCTACCACCACCACATCCACCACGATGTCCACCACCATCATGTCCACCACCATGTCCACGTCCACCACCACCACCATTTCCACCACCACATCCACCACCACCACCACGTCCACCACCACGCCCACCACCACCATGCCCACACCCACCACCACATGCATCACCACCACCACTTCCACCACCACTTCCACCACCACGTCCACGACCATGTCCTCATCCACCACCACGTCCACCACCACCACATCCACCACCAAGGCCACCACCACCACCATATCCACCACCAACATGTCCACCACCACCAACACCACCATGTCCTCCACCACAATGTCCTCCACAACAACCACATCCACCACCACGACCTCGTCCACCACTGCGTCCACCATCAAAACCACCACGTCCACCACCACCACATCCACCACCACGTCCACCACCACCACATCCACTACCACCACGCACCCCACCACCACGTCCACCATGATGTCTACCACCATCATCTCCACCACCATGTCCACGTCCACCACCACCACCATTTCCACCACCACATCCACCACCACCAAGTACAGCACCATGTCCACATCCACAACCACCACCACATCCACCACCACCACCATGTCCACCACCACGTCCACCACCATATCCACAACCACCACCACCATGTCCACCACCACATCCACCACCACCACATCCACGACCACCACGTCCACCACCACCATGCCCACCACCACCACCACGTCCACCACCACCATCACATCCACCTCCACCATGATGTCCACCACCACCATGTCCACCACCACCACATCCACCACCACCATGCCCAGGCCACCACCACCACGTCCACCACCATGTCTACCACCACCATGTCCACCACCACCATGTCCACCAAGTCCACCACCACGTCCACCACCACCACTTCTACCACCACAATGTCCACCACTACAACCACAAACACCACCACCACCATGTCCACCACCAAAACCACCACATCCACCACCACGTCCACCACCAGGTCCACTACGTCGACCATGTCCACCACCACCACTACGTCCACATTCACCACGTCCACCACCACATCAACCACCACCATGTCAACCACCATCACATCCTCCACCACCACGTCCACCACCACCATGTCCACCACCACATCCACCACATCCACCACCATGTCTACCACCACGTCCACCACCACCACCACACTCACCACCACCACGTCCACCACCACCACCCCCACGTGCACCACCACCACACCCACCACCACCACATCCACCACTACAACGTCCACAACCACCACATCCACCACCACGTCCTCCACCAACAAGGCCACCACCATATCCACCATTACCATGTCCACCACCACCACACCCACCACAACGTTCACCACCACCACCACGTCCACCACCATCACCACAACGTTCATCACCACATCCACCACCACCACATCCACCACCACGTCCACAACCACCACCACGTCCACCACCACGTCCACCACCACCAATTCCACCACCATGTCTAAAACCACCACCATGTCCACCACTACAACCACATCCACCACCATGTCCACCACTACAACCACCACATCCACCACCACATCCACCACCATGTCTACCACATTCACCACCATGTCCACCACCACCACCATGTCCACCACCACCACATTCACCACATCAACCACCACCACGTCAACCACCACCACATCCACCACCACATCCACCACCACCACATCCACCACCACCACGTCCACCACCACGTTCACCACCACCACGTTCACCACCACCATGTCCACCACCACCATGTCCACCACCACCACAACGTCCACCACCACCACATGCACCACCACGTCCACCACCACCAAGTCCACCACCACCATCACCATGTCCTCCACCAGGTCCACCACCAACATATCCACCACCACCACATCCACTACCACCACGACCTCCATCACCACCATGTCCACCACCACCACATCCACCACATCCACCACCACCACGTCCACCACCACGCCCACCACCACCACATCCACCACCATGTTCACCACAACCACACCCACCACCACGTCCACCACCATGTCCACCACCACATCCATCACCATGTCCACCACCACGTCCACCACCACCACATCCACCACCATGTCCACCACCATCATGTCCACCACCATGTCCACATCCAACACCACCACCATGTCCACCACCACCACCACATCCACCACCACCAAGTCCACCACCACGTCCACGTCCACAACCACCACATCCACCACCACCATGTCCACCACCACGTCCACCACCACCACATCCACCACCACGTCCACCACCACGTCCACCACCACCACATACACCACCATGTCCTAAACCACCACCACCATGTCCTCCACCACAATGTCCTCCACAACAACCACATCCACCACCACCAACACCACCACGACCTCGTCCACCACCACGTCCACCATCAAAACCACCACGTCCACCACCACCATGTCCACCACCACCACGTCCACCACCACCACATCCACCACCACCATGTTCCCCACCACCACATCCACCACCATGTCCACCACCACATCCACTACCACCATGTCCACCACCACCACGTCCACCACCACCACATCCACCACCACCACGTCCCCCACCACCATATCCACCACCATGTCCACCACCACCACGTCCACCACCACATCCACCACCACGTCCACAACCACCACCTCCACGTCCACCACGATATCTACCACCACGTCCACCACCACAACCACGCCCACCATGTCCACCACCACATCCACCACCACCACCACGTTCACCACCACCATGTCCACCACCACCATGTCCACCACCACCATGTCCACCACCACCAAGTCCACAACCACAACGTCCACCACCACCACATGCACCACCACATCCACCACCACCATGTCCACCACCACCACCACCATGTCCTCCACCAGGTCCACCACCACCATGTCCACCACCACCACGTCCACCACCACCATGCCCTCCATCACCACCATGTCCACCACCACCACATCCACCATGTCCACTACCACATCCACCACCACCACATCCACCACCACCACATCCACCATGTCCACAATCACCACCATGCCCACCACCACCATGTCCACCACCACGTCCACCACCACGTTCACCACAACCATGCCCACCACCACGTCCACCACCATGTCCACCACCACGTCCATCACCATGTCCACCACCACGTCCACCACTACCACATCCACCACCATGTCCACCACCATTATGTCCATCACCACCACGTCCACCACCACCAAGTCCACCACCACGTCCACAACCACCACATCCACCACCACCACCATGTCCACCACCACGTCTACCACCACCACATCCACCACCACGTCCATCACCACACCCACCACCACCACATCCACCACAATGTCCAAAACCACCACTACCACGTCCACCAGCACGTCCACTACCACCACATCCACCACCACCATACCCACCACCACGACCACCACCACCACGCCCACCACCACCACGCCCACACCCACCACCACATTCACCACCACCACCACATCCACCACCACTTCTACCACCACGTCCACCACCATGTCCTCATCCACCACTACGTCCACCACCACCACATCCACCACCAAGGCCACCACCACCACCATATCCACCACCAACATGTCTACCACCACCACCACCACCATGTCCTCCACAACAACCACATCCACCACCATGACCTCGTCCACCACCGCGTCCACCATCAAAACCACCATGTCCACCACCACCACATCCACCACCACCACGTCCACCACCACCACATCCACCACCACCACGCACCCCACCACCATGTCCACCACCACGTCTACCACCACCACATCCACCACGATGTCCACCACCATCATGTCCACCACCATGTCCACGTCTACCACCACCACCATTTCCACCACCACATCCACCACCACCACCACGTTCACCACCACACCCACCACCACCATGCCCACACCCACCACCACATTCATCACCACCACCACTTCCACCACAACTTCCACTACCACGTCCACGACCATGTCCTCATCCACCACCACGTCCATCACCACCACATCCACCACCAAGGCCACCACCACCACCATATCCACCACCAACATGTCGACCACCACCAACACCACCATGTCCTCCACCACCATGTCCTCCACAACAACCACATCCACCACCACGACCTCGTCCACCACCGCGTCCACCATCAAAACCACCACGTCCACCACCACCACATCCACCACCACCACGTCCACCACCACCACATCCACCACCACCACGCACCCCACCACCACGTCCACCACGATGTCCACCACCATCATCTCCACCACCATGTCCACGTCCACCACCATTTCCACCACCACATCCACCACCACCAAGTACAGCACCATGTCCACATCCACAACCACCACCACATCCACCACCATGTCCACCACCACGTCCACCACCATATCCACAACCACCACCACCATGTCCACCACCACATCCACCACCACCACATCCACGACCACCACGTCCACCACCACCATGCCCACCACCACCACCACGTCCATCACCACCATCACATCCACCTCCACCATGATGTCCACCACCACCATGTCCACCACCACCACATCCACCACCACCATGCCCACGCCACCACCACCACGTCCACCACCATGTCTACCACCACCATGTCCACCACCACCATGTCCACCAAGTCCACCACCACGTCCACCACCACCACTTCTACCACCACTATGTCCACCACTACAACCACAAACACCACCACCACCATGTCCACCACCACAACCACCACATCCACCACCACGTCCACCACCATGTCCACTACGTCGACCATGTCCACCACCACCACTACGTCCACAACCACCACGTCCACCACCACATTAACCACCACCATGTCAACCACCACCACATCCTCCACCACCACGTCCACCACCACCATGTCCACCACCACATCCACCACCACCACATCCACCACCATGTCCACCACCACGTCCACCACCACCACATCCACCACCACCATGTCCACCACCACCACCACACTCACCACCACCATGTCCACCACCATGTCCACCACCACCACCCCCACGTGCACCACCACCATACCCACCACCACCACGTCCACCACTACAACGTCCACCACCACCACATCCACCACCACGTCCTCCACCAACAAGGCCACCACCATATACACCATCACCACGTCCATCACCACCACACCCACCACAACGTTCACCACCACCACCACGTCCACCACCACCACCACAACGTTCATCACCACATCCACCACCACCACATCCACCACCACGTCCACAACCACCACCACGTCCACCACCACGTCCACCACCACCACATCCACCACCATGTCCAAAACCACCACCATGTCCACCACTACAACCACATCCACCACCATGTCCACCACTACAACCACCACGTCCACCACCACATCCACCACCATGTCCACCACATTCACCACCATGTCCACCACCACCACCATGTCGACCACCACCACATTCACCACATCAACCACCACCACGTCAACCACCACCACATCCACCACCACATCCACCACCACCATGTCCACCACCACCACATCCACCACCACCACGTCCACCACCACCACCACGTTCACCACCACCATGTTCACCACCACCATGTCCACCACCACCATGTCCACCACCACCACAATGTCCACCACCACCACATGCACCACCACGTCCACCACCACCAAGTCCACCACCACCATCACCATGTCCTCCACCAGGTCCACCACCACCATGTCCACCACCACCACATCCACTACCACCACGACCTCCATCACCACCATGTCCACCACCACCACGTCCACCACATCCACCACCACCACGTCCACCACCACGCCCACCACCACCACGCCCACCACCATGTTCACCACAACCACACCCACCACCACGTCCACCACCATGTCCACCACCACGTCCATCACCATGTCCACCACCACCACCACGTCCACCACCACCACATCCACCACCATGTCCACCACCATCATGTCCACCACCATGTCCACATCCAACACCACCACCATGTCCACCACCACCACCACATCCACCACCACCAAGTCCACCACAACGTCCACGTCCACAACCACCACATCCACCACCACCATGTCCACCACCACGTCCACCACCACCACATCCACCACCACGTCCACCACCACCACATACACCACCATGTCCTAAACCACCACCACCACGTCCACCACCATGTCCACTACCACCTCATCCACCACCACCATGCCCACAACCACGCCCACCACCACCATGCCCACCACCACCACACCCACACCCACCACCAGGTTCACCACCACTACCACATCCACCACCACTTCCACCACCACGTCCACCACCACCACATCCACCACCACCACATCCACCACCAAGGCCACCACCACCACCATATCCACCACCATGTCTACCACCACCAATACCACCATGTTCTCCACCACAATGTCCTCCACAACAACCACATCCACCACCACCAACACCACCACGACCTCGTCTACCACCACGTCCACCATCAAAACCACCACGTCCACCACCACCACGTCCACCACCACCACGTCCACCACCACCACATCCACCACCACCATGTCCCCCCCCACCACATCCACCACCATGTCCACCACCACATCCACTACCACCATGTCCACCACCACCACGTCCACCACCACCACATCCACCACCACCACGTCCCCCACCACCATATCCACCACCATGTCCACCACCACCACGTCCACCACCACATCCACCACCACGTCCACAACCACCACCTCCACGTCCACCACGATATCTACCACCACGTCCACCACCACAACCACGCCCACCACCACCACGTCCACCACGATATCTACCACCATGTCCACCACCACAACCACGCCCATCACCACCGCGCCCACCACGTACACCACCACCATGTCCACCACCATGTCAACCACCAACAAGGCCACCACCATTTCCACCACCACCACGTCCACCACCACTTCCACCACCAGTGTCCTCCACCACCACCATGTCCACCACCATGTTCACCACCACCACCACATCCACCACCATGTCCACCACCACCACATCCACCACCACCACCACCACAGCCACCACCATTATGCCCACCCCCACCACCACCACATCCACCACCATGTCCACTACCACCACCACGTCCACCACTACAACCACATCCACCACCACCACCATGTCCACAACCACCACATCCACCACCACGTTCACCACATCACCATGTCCACCACCACCACTACGTCCACAACCGCCACATCCACCACCACATCAACCACCACGTCAACCACCAGCACATTCACCACGTCCACCACCACCACCAAATCCACCACCACCACTTCCACCACCACCACTTCTACCACCACCACATCCACCACCACCATGTCCACCACCACCACATCCACCACCACCACATCCACCACCAGGTCCACCACCACCATGTCCACCACCACCACGTCCACCACCAGGTCCACCACCACCATGTCCACCACCACCACATACACCATCACATCCACCACGACCACGTCCAGCACCACCACCATGTCCACCACCACCACCACCATGTACACCACCACCATGCCCATCACCACCATATCCACAACCACCACCACGTCCACCACCATCACCACGTCCACCACCACCACCTCCACCACCATCTACACCACGTCCACCCCCATGTCCACTACCACATCCACCACCACCACATCCACCACCACCACATCCACCACCACCATCTCCACCACCATGTCAACCACCAACAAGGCCACCACCATTTCCACGACCACCACGTCCACCACCACTTCTACCACCAAAGTGTCCTCCACCACCACCAAGTCCACCACCATGTTCACCACCACCACCACATCCACCACCATGTCCACAACCATCACCACCACCACGTCCACCGCCACCACGACCACCACCACATCCACCACGTCCAACACTGCCACCACATCCACCACCTCCTCCACCTCCACATCCACCACCACCACCACACCCACCACCACCATGTCCACCACCACCACATACACCACCACGTCCACCACCACCATGCCCTCCATCACCACCATGTCCACCACCACATCCACCACCACGTCCACCACCACCACATCCACCACCACCACGTCCACCACCACATACACCACCATGTCCACCACCACATCAACCACCAGCACATCCACCACCACCACGTCCACCACCACCACGTCCACCACCACCACATCCACCATCACCATGTTCACCACCATGTCAACCACCAAGGCCACCACCATTTCCATGACCACCACGTCCACTATCACTTCCACCACCACAGTGTCCTCCACCACCACCACCATGTTCACCACCACCACCACATCCACCACCATGTCCACAACCACCACCACCACCACGTCCACCGCCACCACAACCACCACCACATCTACCACCACCACGTCCAACACTGCCACCACGTCCACCACCTCCACCACCACCACATCCACCACCACAACCACCATGTCCACCACCACCACGTCCACCACCACGTCCACCACCACCATGCCCTCCATCACCACCATGTCCACCACCACGTCCACAACCACGTCCACCACCACCACATCCACAACCACCACGTCCACCACCTCCACCACCACCATGTCCACCACCACCATGTCCACCACCACCATGCCCACCATATACACCACCACCATCATGTCCAACTCCATCATGATGTCCACCATGTCCACCACCACCACATCCACCACCACCATGCCCACCCCCACCACGCCCACCACCACCACATCCACCACCATGTCTACCACCACAACGTCCACCACTACTATGTCCAATACTACAACCACATCCACCACCACCACCATATCCACAACCACCACATTCACTACCATGTTCACCACGTCCACCACCATGTCCACCACCACCACTACATCTACAACCACCACATCCACCACCACATCAACCACCACCACGTCCACCACGTCCACCACCACCACGTCCACCACCACCACCACATCCACCACCACCACTTCCACCATCACCACTTCCACCACCACCACTTCCACCACCACCATATCCACCACCACCATGTATACCACCACCACACCCTCCACTACCACCATGTCCACCACCACCACATCCACCACCACATCCACCACCACATCCACCACTACCATGTCCACCACCACCATGTACACCACCTCGTCCACCACCAGCACATCCACCACCACCATGTCCACCACCAGCACATCCACCACATCCACCACCACCACATCATCCACCACCATGTCCACCACCACCACATCCACGACCACCATGTCCACCACCACCACATCCACCACCAAGGCCACCACCACCATTTCCACCACCAACACGTCCACCACCACCACCACCATGTCCTCCACCACCATGTCCTCCACCACATCCACCACCACCACCACCTCGTCCACCACCGCGTCCACCACCAAAACCACCATGTCCACCACCACCACGTCCACCACCACCACATCCACCACCACCACGTCCCCCACCACCACGTCCCCCACCACCATATCCACCACCATGTCCATCATCATGTCCACAACCACTACCACCACATCCACCACGATGTCCACCACCATGTCTACCACCACCATGTCCACCACGTCCACCACCACCACATCCACCACCACCATGTCCCCCACCACCACATCCACCACCATGTCCACCACCACCACGTCCACCGCCACATCCACCACCAGGTCCACAACCACCACCTCCACGTCCACCACAATATCCACCACCACCAAGTCCACCACCACCACGTCCACCACCACCACATCCACCACCACCATTTCCACCACCAGGTCCACCACCATCACGTCCACCACTACCACGTCCACCACTACCATGCCCTCCATCACCACCATGTCCACCATGTCCACCACCATGTCCACCACCACCACATCCACCACCACCACGTCCACCACATCCACCACCACCATGTCCACAACCACCACGTCCACCACCACCATGCCCACCACGTCCACCACCACCATCACGTCCTCCTCCACCATGACGTCCACCATGTCTACCACCACCACGTCAACCACCACCATGCCCACCCCCACCACGCCCACCACCACCACGTACACCACCATGTCTATCACCACCATGTCCACCACCAGCACCATGTCCACCACTACGATGTCCACCACTACAACCACCACCACCATCATGTCCACAACCACCACATCCACCACCACGTTCACCACATCCACCACCATGTCCACCACCACCACTATGTCCACAACCACCACGTCCACCACCACATCAACCACCACCATGTCAACCACCAGCACATCCACCACTACCACGTCCACCACCACCACCACCACATTCACCACCACCACTTCCACCACTTCCACCACCACCACTTCCACCACCACCACATCCACCACTACCATGTCCACCATGTCCACCACCAGGTCCACCACCACGTCCACCACAACCACGTCCACCACCACCACCACGCCCTCCACCACCACCATGTCCACCACCACCACGTCCACCACCACATCCACCACTACCATGTCCACCACTACCATGTCCACCACCAGGTCCACTACCACCACATCCACCACCACCACCACATCCCTAACCAGCACATCCACCACGTCCACCACCACCACCACATCATCCACCACCACGTCCTCCACCACCACATCCACGACCACCACGTCCATCACCACCACATCTACCACCACGTCCACCACCACCACGTCCACAACCGCCACCACTTCCACCACCACAACCACATCCACCACCACCATAACATCAACAACCACCACGTCCACCACCACCAAGCCCTCCATCACAACGCCCTTCATCACCACCATGTCCACCACCACCACATCCACCACCACCACGTCCACCACGTCCACCACCCCCTCATCCACCACCACCACGTCTACCACATCCACCACCACCATGTCCACAACCACCATGTCCACCACCACAATGCCCACCACGTCCACCACCACCATCATGTCCACCACCACCATGACATCCACCACCACTACATCCACCACCACATCCACCACCACCATGCCCACCCCCACCACGCCCACCACCATCACGTCCACCACCATGTCTACCACCACCATATCCACCACCATATCCACCACCATGTCCACTACCACCACGTCCACCACCATGTCCACAACTACAACCACATCCACTACCACCATGTCCACAACCACCACATCCACCACCATGTCCACCACCATGTCCACCACCACTATGTCCACAACTACCACATCCACCACCACATCAACCACCACCACGTCCACCACTACCATGCCCTCCATCACCACCATGTCCACCATGTCCACCACCACGTCCACCACCACCACATCCACCACCACCACATCCACCACCTCCACCACCACCATGTCCACAACCACCACGTCCACCACCACCATGCCCACCACGTCCACCACCACCATCACGTCCTCCTCTACCATGACGTCCACCATGTCCACCACCACCACATCCACCACCACCATGCCCACCCCCACCACGCCCACCACCACCACGTCCACCACCAAGTCTACCACCACCATGTCCACCACCACCACCATGTCCACCACTACGATGTCCACCACTACAACCACCACCACCACCATGTCCATAACCACCACATCCACCACCACGTTCACCACATCCACCACCATGTCCACCACCACCATGTCCACAACCACCACGTCCACCACCACATCAACCACCACCACGTCAACCACCAGCACATCCACCACCACCACGTCCACCACCACCACCACCACATCCACCACCCCCACTTCCACCACTTCCACCACCACCACTTCCACCACCACCACATCCACCACCACCATGTCCACCACCACCACATCCACCACCACCATGTCCACCACCAGGTCCACCACCACGTCCACCACAACCACGTCCACCACCACCACCATGCCCTCCACCACCACCATGTCCACCACCACCACGTCCACCACCACATCCACCACTACCATGTCCACCACTACCATGTCCACCACCAGGTCCACTACCATTACATCCACCACCACATCCCTAACCAGCACATCCACCACGTCCACCACCACCACCACATCATCCACCACCACGTCCTCCACCACCACATCCACGACCACCACGTCCACCACCACCACATCCACCACCACGTCCACCATCACCACGTCCACAACCACCACCACTTCCACCACCACAACCACATCCACCACCACCATAACATCCACCACCACCATGTCCACCACCACCAAGCCCTCCATCACAACGCCCTTCATCACCACCATGTCCACCACCACCACGTCCACCACCACCTCATCCACCACCACCACGTCTACCACGTCCACCACCACCATGTCCACAACCATCACGTCCACCACCACAATGCCCACCACATCCACCACCACCATCATGTCCACCTCCACCATGACGTCCACCACCACTACATCCACCACCACCACATCCACCACCACCATGCCCACCCCCACCACGCCCACCACCATCACATCCACCACCATGTCTACCACCACCATATCCACCACCACGTCCACCACCACCACGTCCACCACCATGTCCACAACTACAACCACATCCACCACCACCATGTCCACAACCACCACATCCACCACCATGTCCACCACCATGTCCACCACCACTATGTCCACAACTACCACGTCCACCACCACATCAACCACCACCACGTCAACCACCACCACCACAACATCCACCACCACCACGTCCACCACCACCATGCCCTCCATCACCACGCCCTCCATCACCATCATGTCCACCACGTCCACCACGTCCATCACCACCACATCCTCCACCACCACCTCCACCACCACCACCTCCACAACCACCACATCCACCACCACAATGCCCACCACGTCCACCACCACCATCATGTCCACCTCCACCATGATGTCCACCACCACCACGTCCACCACCACCACGTCCACCACCTCCACCACCACCATGTCCACAACCACCACGTCCACCACCACCATGCCCACCACGTCCACCATCACCATCACATCCTCCTCTACCATGACGTCCACCATGTCCACCACCACCACGTCCACCACCACCATGCCCACCCCCACCACGCCCACCACCACCACGTCCACCACCAAGTCTACCACCACCATGTCCACCACCACCACCATGTCCACCACTACGATGTCCACCACTACAACCACGACCACCACCATGTCCATAACCACCACATCCACCACCACGTTCACCACATCCACCACCATGTCCACCACCACCATGTCCACAACCACCACGTCCACCACCACATCAACCACCACCACGTCAACCACCAGCACATCCACCACCACCACGTCCACCACCACCACCACCACATCCACCACCCCCACTTCCACCACTTCCACCACCACCACTTCCACCACCACCACTTCCACCACCACCATGTCCACCACCACCACATCCACCACCACCATGTCCACCACCAGGTCCACCACCACGTCCACCACAACCACGTCCACCACCACCACCATGCCCTCCACCACCACCATGTCCACCACCACCACGTCCACCACCACATCCACCACTACCATGTCCACCACTACCATGTCCACCACCAGGTCCACTACCACCACATCCACCACCACATCCCTAACCAGCACATCCACCACGTCCACCACCACCACCACATTATCCACCACCACGTCCTCCACCACCACATCCACGACCACCACGTCCACCACCACCACATCCACCACCACGTCCACCATCACCACGTCCACAACCACCACCACTTCCACCACCACAACCACATCCACCACCACCATAGCATCCACCACCACCATGTCCACCACCACCAAGCCCTCCATCACAACGCCCTTCATCACCACCATGTCCACCACCACCATGTCCACCACCACCTCATCCACCACCACCACGTCTACCACGTCCACCACCACCATGTCCACAACCACCACGTCCACCACCACAATGCCCACCACATCCACCACCACCATCAAGTCCACCTCCACCATGACGTCCACCACCACTACATCCACCACCACCACATCCACCACCACCATGCCCACCCCCACCACGCCCACCACCATCACATCCACCACCATGTCTACCACCACCATATCCACCACCACGTCCACCACCACCACGTCCACCACCATGTCCACAACTACAACCACATCCACCACCACCATGTCCACAACCACCACATCCACCACCATGTCCACCACCATGTCCACCACCACTATGTCCACAACTACCACGTCCACTACCACATCAACCACCACCACGTCAACCACCACCACCACAACATCCACCACCACCACGTCCACCACCACCATGCCCTCCATCACCACGCCCTCCATCACCATCATGTCCACCACCACCACGTCCACCACGTCCATCACCACCACATCCTCCACCACCACCTCCACCACCACCACCTCCACAACCACCACATCCACCACCACAATGCCCACCACGTCCACCACCACCATCATGTCCACCTCCACCATGATGTCCACCACCACCACGTCCACCACCACCACGTCCACCACCACCATGCCCACCCCCACCACGCCCACCACCACCATGTCCACCACCATGTCTACCACCACCATGTCCACCTCCACGTCCACCACCACCACATCCACCACCACTATGTCCACCACTACAACCACATCCACCACCATTATGGCCACAACCAACACATCCACCACCACGTCCACCACCATGTCCACCACCACCATGTCCACAACTACCACGTCCACCACCACATCAACCACCACCACTTCAACCACCACCACATCCCACCACCACCACGTCCACCACCACCATATCCACCACCACGTCCACCACCACCATGCCCTCCACCACCACCACCATGTCCACCACCACCACGTCCACCACCACGTCCACCACCACATCTACCACAACCACGTCCACCACCACGTCCACCACCACCATGTCCACCACTACCATGTCCACCACCACCACATCCACCACCACCACATCCTCCACCACGTCCACCACCACCACCACCATGTCCACCACCAGGTCTACCATGTCCACCACGTCCACCACCACCACGCCCCCCATCACCACCATGTCCATGTCCACCATGTCCACCACCACATCCACCACCACCACATCCACCACCACCATGTCCACCACCACCACCACCACGCCCACCACCACCACCATGTCCACCACCACCATGTCCACCACCACGTTCACCACCATCATGCCCACCACCACGTCCATCACCATGTCCACCACCACCATGCCGCCACCACCACCATGTTCACCACCACCACATCCATCACATCCACCACCACATCCACCACCACCACATTCACCACTACCACGTCCACCACCAACATGTCCACCACCAGGTCCACCACCACCATATCCACCACCACCACGTCCACCACCAGCACATCCACCACCACATCTACCACGTCCACCACCACATCATCCACCACCACATCATCCACCACCACATCCACCACCACCATGTCCACCACCATCATGTCCACCACCATGTCCATGTCCACCACCACCACCATGTCCACCATCACCACCACATCCACCACCACCACATCCATCATGTCCACCACCATGTTCACGTCCACCACCACCACCGTTTCCACCACCACGTCCACCACCACAAAGTACAGCACCACGTCCACGTCCACAACCACCACCACATCTACCACCACCACCACATCCACCACCACGTCCACCACCATGTCCACCACCACTATGTCCACAACTACCACGTCCACCACCACATCAACCACCACCACGTTAACCACCACCACATCCCACCACCACCACGTCCACCACCACCACATCCACCACCACCATGTCCACCACCACCACGCCCTCCACCACCACCATGTCCACCACCACCACGTCCACAACCACCACCACGTCCACCACCACCACGCCCTCCACCACCACCATGTCCACCACTACCATGTCCACCACCACCACATCCACCACCACCACATCCTCCACCACGTCCACCACCATGTCCACCACCATGTCCACCACCAGGTCTACCATGTCCACCACGTCCACCACCACCACGCCCCCCATCACCACCATGTCCATGTCCACCATGTCCACCACCACATCCACCACCACCACGTCCACCACCACCATGTCCACCACCACCACGCCCACCACCACCATGTCCACCACCACCATGTCCACCACCACGTTCACCACCACCATGTCCACTACCACGTCCATCACCATGTCCACCACCACCATGCCGCCACCACCACCACCACATCCACCACCACCACGCCCTCCGCCACCACCATGTTCACCACCACCACATCCACCACATCCACCACCATATCCACCACCACCACATTCACCACTACCACGTCCACCACCAACATGTCCACCACCAGGTCCACCACCACCATATCCTCCACCACCATGTCCACCACCAGCACATCCACCACATCCACCACCACATCCACCACGTCCACCACCACATCATGCACCACTATGTCAACCACCACATCCACCACCACCATGTCTACCACCATCATGTCCACCACCATGTCCATGTCCACCACCACCATCATGTCCACCACCACCACCACATCCACCACCACCACATCCATCATGTCCACCACCATCATGTCCACCACCATGTCCACGTCCACCACCACCACCATTTCCACCACCACGTCCACCACCACCAAGTACAGCACCACGTCCACGTCCACAACCACCACCACATCCACCACCACCACCACGTCCACACCCACGTCCACTACAATATCCACAACCACCAGCACCATGTCCACCACCACATCCACCACCACCATGTCCACGACCACCACGTCCACCACCACCATGCCCACCACCACCACCAAGTCCACCACCACCATCACGTCCACCTCCACCATGATGTCCACCACCATTATGTCCACCACCACCACGTCCACCACCACCATGCCCACGCCCACCACCACCACGTCCACCACCATGTCTATCACCACCATGTCCACCACCACCATGTTCACCAAGTCCACCACCACGTCCACCACCACCACTTCTACCACCACTATGTCCACCACTACAACTACATCCACCACTATGTCCACCACCACAACCACCACATCCACCACCACGTCCACCACGTCAACTACGTCGACCATGTCCACCACCACCACCACGTCCACCACCACCATGTCCACCACCACATCCACCACCACCACGTCCACCACCACCACATCCACCACCACCATGCCCACCACCACCACGTCCACCACCACCATGCCCACGCCCACTACCACCACGTCCACCACCATGTCTACCACCACCATGTCCACCACCACCATGTTCACCAAGTCCACCACCACGTCCACCACCACCACTTCTACCACCACTGTCCACCACTACAACCACATCCACCACCATGTCCACCACCACAACCACCACATCCACCAACACGTCCACCACCATGTCAACTACGTTGACCATGTCCACCACCACGTCCACCACCACCATGTCCACCACCACATCCACCACCACCACGTCCACCCCCACCACATCCACCACCACCATGCCCACCACCACCACGTCCACCACCACCACCACACCCACCACCACCACGTCCACCACCATGTCCACCACCACCCCCACATGCACCACCACCACACCCACCACCACGTCCACCACTACAATGTCCACCACCACCACATCCACCACCACGTCCTCCACCAACAAGGCCACCACCATATCCACCATCACCACGTCCACCACCACCACACCCACCACAACATTCACCACCACCACCACATCCACCACCACGTCCACCACCACCACCACCACGTTCACCACCACATCCACCACCACCACATCCACCACCATGTCCACCACTACAACCACATCCACCACCATGTCCACCACCACAACCACCACGTCCACCACCACATTCACCACCATGTCCACCACCACCACCATGTCCACCACCACCACATCCACTACATCAACCACCACCAAATCAACCACCACCATGTCCACCACCACATCCACCACCATGTCCACCACCACCACATCCACCGCCACCACGTCCACCACCACCACCACGTTCACCACCACCACGTTCACCACCACCATGTCCATGTCCACCACCACCATGTCCACCACCACAACGTCCACCACCACCACATGCACCACCACATCCACTACCACAAAGTCCACCACCACCATCACCATGTCCTCCACCACATCCACCACCACCATGTCCTCCACCACCACCACGCCCTCCATCACCACCATGTCCACCACCACCACGTCCACCACATCCACCACCACCACATCCACCACCACCACATCCACCATGTCCACCACCATCATGTCCACCACCATGTCCACGTCCACCACAACCACCATTTCCACCACCACCAAGTACAGCACCACGTCCACGTCCACAACAACCACATCCACCACCACCACCACGTCCACCACCACATCCACCACCATATCCACAACCACCACCACCATGTCCACCACCACATCCACCACCACCACGTCCACCACGTCCACCACCACCATGCCCACCACCACCACCATGTCCACCACCACCATCACATCCACCTCCACCATGATGTCCACCACCACCATGTCCACCACCACCACGTCCACCACCACCATGCCCATGCCCACCACATCCACCACCATGTCTACCACCACCATGTCCACCACCACCATGTCCACCAAGTCCACCACCACGTCCACCACCACCACTTCTACCACCACTATGTCCACCACTACAACCACCATGTCCACTACGTCGACCATGTCCACCACCACCACTACATCCACAACCACCACATCCACCACCACCATGTCCACCACCACATCCACCACCACCATGTCCACCACCACGTCCACCACCACCACATCCACAACCACCACCACGTCCACCACCACAACCATGTCCACCACAACATCTACCACCACGTCCACAACCACCACCACCACCACGTTCACCACCACATCCACCGCCACGTCCACCAACACCATGTCCACAACCACCATGTCCTCCACCACCACCACGTCCACCACCACCATCACGTCCACCTCCACCATGACATCCACCACCACCACCATGTCCACCACCACCACCATGTTCCACCACATCAACCACCACCACGTCAACCACCACCACGTCCACCACCACATCCACCACCACCATGTCCACCACCACCATGTCCACCACCACAACATCCACCACCACCACATGCACCACCACGTCCACCACCACCAAGTCCACCACCACCATCACCATGTCCTCCACCAGGTCCACCACCACCATGTCCACCACCACGCCCTCCATCACCACCATGTCCACCACCACCATGTCCACCACATCCACCACCACCACATCCACCACCACCACATCCACCACGTCCACCACCACGCCCACCACCACCATGTCCACCACCACATCCACCACCATGTTTACCACAACCACACCCACCACCACGTCCACCACCATGTCCACCACCACGTCCATCACCATGTCCACCACCACCACCACATCCTCCACCACCACATCCACCACCATGTCCACCACCATCATGTCCACCACCATGTCCACGTCCAACACCACCACCATGTCCACCACCACCTCCACATCCACCACCACCAAGTCCACCACCACGTCCACGTCCACAACCACCACATCCACCACCACCACCATGTCCACCACCACGTCCACCACCACCACATCCACCACCATGTCCACCACCACGTCCACCACCACCACATACACCACCATGTCCAAAACCACCACCACCACGTCCACCACCATGTCCACTACCACCACATCCACCACCACCACCATGCCCACAACCATGACCACCACCACCACGCCCACCACCACCATGCCCACACCCACCACCACGTTCACCACCACCACCACGTCCACCACCACTTCCACCACCATGTCCACCACCATGTCCTTATCCACCACCACGTCCACCACCACAACATCCACCACCAAGGCCACCACCACCACCATATCCACCACCAACATGTCCACCACCACCACCACCACCATGTCCTCCAACACAATGTCCTCCACAACAACCACATCCACCACCACCACCACTACCACGACCTCGTCCACCACCACATCCACCATCAAAACCACCACGTCCACCACCACCACGTCCACCACATCCACCACCACCACATCCACCACCACCATGTTCCCCACCACCACATCCACCACCATGTCCACCACCACGTCCACTACCACCATGTCCACCACCACCACGTCCACCACCACCACATCCACCACCACCACATCCCCCACCACCACATCCACCACCATGTCCACCACCACCACGTCCACCACCACATCCACCACCACGTCCACAACCACCACCTCCACATCCACCACGATATCCACCACCACATCCACCACCACAACCACGCCCACCACCACAACGCCCACCACCACCACACCAACCACCACCAAGTCCACTACCACCACGTCCACCACCACCACGTACACCACCACCATGTCCACCACCATGTCAACCACCAACAAGGCCACCACCATTTCCACCACCACCACTTCCACCACCACAGTGTCCTTCACCACCACCACGTCCACCACCATGTTCACCACCACCACCATATCCACCACCATGTCCACAACCACCACCACCACATCCACCACCACCACATCCACCACCACGTCCAACACCGGCACCACATCCACCACGTCCACCACCACGCCCACCACCACCACATCCACCACCATGTCCACCACCACCATGCCCTCCATCACCACCATGTCCACCACCACCATGTCCACCACCACGTCCATCACCACCACATCCACCACCACCACATCCACCACCACCACATACACCACCATGTCTACCACCACCACCACATCCAGCACCACCACCATGTCCACCACCACCATGTCCACCACCACCACGTCCATAACCACCACCATGTCCACCACCACCATGTCCACCACCACCATGTCCACCACTACCATGTCCACCACCACCATGTCCACCACCACCCCCATGTCCACCACAACCACCACGTCCACCACCACCACATCCACAACCACCACCACATCCACCACCACAACCACCACCACGTCTACAACCACCACCACATTCACCACCACATCCACCACCACGTCCACCAACACCATGTCCACAACCACCATGTCCTACACCACCACCACCACCACCATCACGTCCACCTCCACCATGACATCCACCACCACCACCATGCCCAACCCCACCACGCCCACCACCAACACATCCACCACCACTACCACCACCATGTCCACCACTTCCACCACCACGTCCAACACCACCATGTCCACCACTACAACCACATCCACCACCATGTCCACCACCACAACCACCATGTCCACCACCACATCCACCACCATGTCCACAACATTCACCACCATGTCCACCACCACCACCATGTCCACCACCACCATATCCACCACATCAACCACCACCACATCAACCACCACCACGTCCACCACCACATCCACCACCACCATGTCCACCACCACATCCAACACATCCACCACCACCACCACGTTCACTACCACCATGTCCACCACCACCATGTCCACCACCACCAAGTCCACCACCACAACGTCCACCACCACCACATCCACCACCACCATGTCCACCACCACCACCACCATGTCCTCCACCAGGTCCACCACCACCATGTCCACCACCACCACGTCCACCACCACCACGCCCTCCATCACCACCATGTCCACTACCACCACATCCACCACATCCACTACCACATCCACTACCACCACATCCACCACCACCACATCCACCATGTCCACAATCACCACCATGACCACCACCACCATGACCACCACCACATCCACCACCACGTTCACCACAACCATGCCTACCACCACGTCCACCACCATGTCCACCACCACGTCCATCACCATGTCCACCACCACGTCCACCACTACCACATCCACCACCATGTCCACCACCATTATGTCCACCACCACCACGTCCACCACCACCAAGTCCACCACCACGTCCACGTCCACAACCACCACATCCACCACCACCACAATGTCCACCACCACATCTACCACCACCACATCCACCACCACGTCCATCACCACACCCACCACCACCACGTCCACCACAATGTCCAAAACCACCACTACCACGTCCACCACCACATCCACTACCACCACATCCACCACCACCATGCCCACCACCACGACCACCACCACCATGCCCACCACCACCACGCCCACACCCACCACCACATTTACCACCACCACCACTTCCACCACCACATCCACCACCACGTCCACCACCATGTCCTCATCCAGCACCATGTCCACCACCACCACATCCACCACCAAGGCCACCACCACCACCATATCCACCACCAACATGTCTACCACCACCAACACCACCATGTCCTCCACAACAACCACATCCACCACCATGACCTCGTCCACCACCGCGTCCACCATCAAAACCACCACATCCACCACCACCACATCCACCACCACCACGTCCACCACCACCATATCCACCACCACCACGCACCCCACCACCACATCCACCACCACGTCTACCACCACCACATCCACCACGATGTCCACCACCATCATGTCCACCACCATGTCCACGTCCACCACCACCACCATTTCCACCACCACATCCACCACCACCAAGTACAGCACCACATCCACAACCACCACCACCTCCACCACCACCACCACGTCCACCACCACGCCCACCACCACCATGCCCACACCCACCACCACATTCATCACCACCACCACATCCACCACCACTTCCACCACCACGTCCACGACCATTTCCTCATCCACCACCACGTCCACCACCACCACATCCACCACCAAGGCCACCACCACCACCATATCCACCACCAACATGTCCACCACCACCAACACCACCATGTCCTCCACCACCATGTCCTCCACAACAACCACATCCACCACCACGACCTCGTCCACCATCGTGTCCACCATCAAAACCACCACATCCACCACCACCACATCCACCACCACCACGCACCCCACCACCACGTCCACCATGATGTCCACCACCATCATCTCCACCACCATGTCCACGTCCACCACCACCACCATTTCCACCACCACATCCACCACCACCAAGTACAGCACCATGTCCACATCCACAACCACCACCACATCCACCACCACCACCATGTCCACCACCACATCCACCACCATATCCACAACCACCACCACCATGTCCACCACCACATCCACCACCACCACATCCACGACCACCACGTCCACCACCACCATGCCCACCACCACCACCATCACATCCACCTCCACCATGATGTCCACCACCACCATGTCCACCACCACCACATCCACCACCACCATGCCCACGCCCACAACCACCACGTCCACCACCATGTCTACCACCACCATGTCCACCACCACCATGTCCACCAAGTCCACCACCACGTCCACCACCACCACTTCTACCACCACTATGTCCACCACTACAACCACAAACACCACCACCACCATGTCCACTACCACAACCACCACATCCACCACCACGTCCACCACCATGTCCACTACGTCGACCATGTCCACCACCACCACTACGTCCACACCACCACGTCCACCACCACATCAACCACCACCACGTCAACCACCACCACATCCACCACCACCACGTCCACCACCACCATGTCCACCACCACATCCACCCCCACCACATCCACCACCATGTCCACCACCACGTCCACCACCACCACGTCTACCACCACCACGTCCACCACCACCACCACGCTCACCACCACCACGTCCACCACCATGTCCACCACCACCACCCCTATGTGCACCACCACCACACCCACCACCACCACGTCCACCACTACAACGTCCACCACCACCACATCCACCACCACGTCCTCCACCAACAAGGCCACCACCATATCCACCATCACCACGTCCACCACCACCACACCCACCACAACGTTCACCACCACGTCCACCACCACCACCACATCGTTCATCACCACATCCACCACCACCACATCCACCACCACATCCACAACCACCAAAACGTTCACCACCACATCCACCACCACCACCACAACGTTCATCACCACATCCACCACCACCACATCCACCACCACATCCACAACCACCACCACATCCACCACCACCACCATGTCCACCATCACGTCCACCACCATATCCACAACCACCATGTCCACCACCACATCCACCACCACCATATCCACGACCACCACGTCCACCACCACCATGCCCACCACCACCACCATCACATCCACCTCCACCATGATGTCCAACACCACCATGTCCACCACCACCACATCCACCACCACCATGCCCACACCCACAACCACCACGTCCACCACCATGTCTACCACCACCATGTCCACCACCACCATGTCCACCAAGTCCACCACCACGTCCACCACCACCACTTCTACCACCACTATGTCCACCACTACAACCACAAACACCACCACCACCATGTCCACTACCACAACCACCACATCCACCACCACGTCCACCACCATGTCCACTACGTCGACCATGTCCACCACCACCACTACGTCCACAACCACCACGTCCACCACCACATCAACCACCACCATGTCAACCACCACCACATCCACCACCACCACGTCCACCACCACCATGTCCACCACCACATCCACCACCACCACATCCACCACCACGTCCACCACCACGTCCACCACCACCACATCCACCACCACCACGTCCACCACCACCACCACACTCACCACCACCACGTCCACCACCATGTCCACCACCACCACCCCTATGTGCACCACCACCACACCCACCACCACCACGTCCACCACTACAACGTCCACCACCACCACATCCACCACCACGTCCTCCACCAACAAGGCCACCACCATATCCACCATCACCACGTCCACCACCACCACACCCACCACAACGTTCACCACCACGTCCACCACCACCACCACAACGTTCATCACCACATCCACCACCACGTCCACAACCACCACCACGTCCACCACCACGTCCACCACCACCACATCCACCACCATGTCCAAAACCACCACCATGTCCACCACTACAACCACATCCACCACCATGTCCACCACTACAACCACCACATCCACCACCACATCCACCACCATGTCCACCACATTCACCACCATGTCCACCACCACCACCATGTCCACCACCACCACATCCACCACATCAACCACCACCACGTCAACCACCACCACATCCACCACCACATCCACCACCACCATGTCCACCACCACCACATCCACCACCACCACGTCCACCACCACGTTCACCACCACCACGTTCACCACCACCATGTCCACCACCACCATGTCCACCACCACCACAACGTCCACCACCACCACGTCCACCACCACCAAGTCCACCACCACCATCACCATGTCCTCCACCAGGTCCACCACCACCATGTCCACCACCACCACATCCACTACCACCACGACCTCCATCACCACCATGTCCACCACCACCACGTCCACCACATCCACCACCACCACGTCCACCACATCAACCACCACCACGTCAACCACCACACATCCACCACCACATCCACCACCACCATGTCCACCACCACCACATCCACCACCACCACGTCCACCACCACCACCACGTTCACCACCACCACGTTCACCACCAACATGTCCACGACCACCATGTCCACCACCACCACAATGTCCACCACATGCACCACCACGTCCACCACCACCAAGTCCACCACCACCATCACCATGTCCTCCACCAGGTCCACCACCACCATGTCCACCACCACCAGCACAACCTCCATCACCACCATGTCCACCACCACCACGTCCACCACATCCACCACCACCATGTCCACCACCATGCCCACCACCATGTTCACCATAACCACACCCACCACCATGTCCACCACCATGTCCACCACCACGTCCATCACCATGTCCACCACCACCACCACATCCACCACTACCACATCCACCACCATGTCCACCACCATCATGTCCACCACCATGTCCACGTCCAACACCACCACCATGTCCACCACCACATCCACCACCACCAAGTCCACCACCACGTCCACGTCCACAACCACCACATCCACCACCACCATGTCCACCACCACGTCCACCACCACCACATCCACCACCACATCCACCACCACCACATCCACCACCATGTCCTAAACCACCACCACCATGTCCACCACCATGTCCACTACCACCACATCCACCACCACCATGCCCACAACCATGCCCACCATCACCATGCCCACCACCACCACGCCCACACCCACCACCACGTTCACCACCACTACCACGTCCACCACCACCACATCCACCACCAAGGCCACCACCACCACCATATCCACCACCAACATGTCCACCACCACCAACACCACCATGTCCTCCACCACAATGTCCTCCACAACAACCACATCTACCACCACCACTACCACGACCTCGTCCACCACCACGTCCACCATCAAAACCACCACGTCCACCACCACCACGTCCACCACCACCACGTCCACCACCACCACGTCCAACACCATCATGTCCCCCACCACCACATCCATCACCATGTCCACCACCACATCCACTACCACCATGTCCACCACCACCACGTCCAACACCACCACATCCACCACCACCACGTCCCCCACCACCATATCCACCACCATGTCCACCACCACCACGTCCACCACCACATCCACCACCACGTCCACAACCACCACCTCCACGTCCACCATGATATCTACCACCACGTCCACCACCACAACCACGCCCACCACCACCACGCCCACCACCACCACACCAACCACCACCACGTCCACTACCACCACGTCCATCACCACCACGTACACCACCACCATGTCCACCACCATGTCAACCACCAACAAGGCCACCACCATTTCCACCACCACCACGTCCACCACCACTTCCACCACCACAGTGTCCTCCACCACCACCATGTCCACCACCATGTTCATCACCACCACCACATCCACCACCATGTCCACAACCACCACCACGTTCACCACCACCACGTTCACCACCACCATGTCCACCACCACCACCACAACGTCCACCACCACCACATCCACCACCACCAAGTCCACCACCACCATCACCATGTCCTCCACCAGGTCCACCACTACCATATCCACCACCACCACATCCACTACCACCACGACCTCCATCACCACCATGTCCACCACCACCACGTCCACCACATCCACCACCAACACGTATACCACATCAACCACCACCACGTCAACCACCGAACATCCACCACCACATCCACCACCACCCTGTCCACCACCACCACGTCCACCACCACCACGTCCACCACCACCACCACATTCACCACCACCACGTTCACCACCACCATGTCCACCACCACCATGTCCACCACCACCACAACGTCCACCACATGCACCACCACGTCCACCACCACCAAGTCCACCACCACCATCACCATGTCCTCCACCAGGTCCACCTCCACCATGTCCACCACCACGACCTCCATCACCACCATGTCCACCACCACCACGTCCACCACATCCACCACCACCACGTCCACCACCACGCCCACCACCATGTTCACCACAACCACACCCACCACCATGTCCACCACCATGTCCACCACCATGTCCATCACCATGTCCACCACCACCACCACGTCCACCACCACCACATCCACCACCATGTCCAACACCATCATGTCCACCACCATGTCCACATCCAACACCACCACCATGTCCACCACCACATCCACCACCACCAAGTCCACCACCACGTCCACGTCCACAGCCACCACATCCACCACCACCATGTCCACCACCACGTCCACCACCACCACATCCACCACCATGTCCACCACCACCACATACACCACCATGTCCTAAACCACCACCACCACGTCCACCACCATGTCCACTACCACCACATCCACCACCACCATGCCCACAACCACGCCCACCACCACCATGCCCACCACCACCACGCCCACACCCACCACCACGTTCACCACCACTACCACATCCACCACCACTTCCACCACCACGTCCACCACCACCACATCCACCACCAAGGCCACCACCACCACCATATCCACCACCAACATGTCCACCACCACCAACACCACCATGTCCTCCACCACAATGTCCTCCACAACAAACACATCCACCACCACCACCACCACCACCACCACGACCTCATCCACCACCACGTCCACCATCAAAACCACCACGTCCACCACCACCACATCCACCACCACCACGTCCACCACCACCACATCCAACACCATCATGTCCCCCACCACCACATCCACCACCATGTCCACCACCACATCCACTACCACCATGTCCACCACCACCACATCCACCACCACCACATCCACCACCACCACGTCCCCCACCACCATATCCACCACCATGTCCACCACCACCACGTCCACCACCACATCCACCACCACGTCCGCAACCACCACCTCCACGTCCACCACGATATCTACCACCACGTCCACCACCACAACCACGCCCACCACCACCACGCCCACCACCACCACACCAACCACCACCACGTCCACTACCACCACGTCCACCACCACCACGTACACCACCACCATGTCCACCACCATGTCAACCACCAACAAGGCCACCACCATTTCCACCACCACCACGTCCACCACCACTTCCACCACCACAGTGTCCTCCACCACCACCATGTCCACCACCATGTTCATCACCACCACCACATCCACCACCATGTCCACAACCACCACCACCACATCCACCACCACCACCACCACCACCACATCCACCACCCTGTCCAACACTGCCACCACGTCCACCACGTCCACCACCATGCCCACCACCACCACATCCACCACCACGTCCACCACCACCATGCCCTCCATCACCACCATGTCCACCACCACCATGTCCACCACCACGTCCATCACCACCACATACACCACCACCACATACACCACCATGTCCACCACCACCACCACATCCAGCACCACCACCATGTCCACCACCACCATGTCCACTACCACCATGTCCACCACCACCACGTCCACAACCACCACCACGTCCACCACCACCATGTCCACCACTACCACGTCCACCACCACCACATCCACCACCATGTCCACCACCACCACGTCCACCACCACCACATCCACAACCACCACCACGTCCACAACCACCACCACGTTCACCACCACATCCACCACCACGTCCACCAATACCACGTCCACAACCACCATGTCCTCCACCACCACCACGTCCACCACCACCATCACGTCCACCTCCACCATGACATCCACCACCATGCCCAACCCCACCATGCCCACCACCAACACGTCCACTACCATGTCTACCACCACCACGTCCACCGCCACTACCACCACCATGTCCACCACTTCCACCACCACGTCCAACACCACCATGTCTACCACTACAACCACATCCACCACCATGCCCACCACCACAGCCACCACGTCCACCACCACACCCACCACCATGTCCACAACATTCACCACCATGTCCACCACCACCACCATGTCCACCACCACCACATCCACCACATCAACCACCACCACATCAACCACCACCACGTCCACCACCACATCCACCACCACCATGTCCACCACCACATCCAACACATCCACCACTACCACCACGTTCACCACCACCATGTCCACCACCACCATGTCCACCACCACAACGTCCACCACCACCACATGCACCACCACGTCCACCACCACCATGTCCACCACCACCACCACCATGTCGTCCACCACATCCACCACCACTATGTCCACCACCACCACGTCCACCACCACCACACCCTCCATCACCACCATGTTCACTACCACATCCACCACTACCACATCCACCATGTCCACCATCACCACCACGCCCACCACCACCATGTCCACCACCACATCCACCACCACGTTCACCACAACCATGCCCACCACCACGTCCACCACCATGTCCACCACCACGTCATCACCATGTCCACCACCACGTCCACCACTACCACATCCACCACCATGTCCACCACCATTATGTCCACCACCACCACGTCCACCACCACCAAGTCCACCACCACGTTCACGTCCACAACCACCACATCCACCACCACCACCATGTCCACCACCACGTCCACCACCACCACATCCACCACCACGTCCATCACCACACCCACCACCACCACGTCCACCACCATGTCCAAAACCACCACCACCACGTCCACCACCACGTCCACTACCACCACATCCACCACCACCATGCCCACCACCATGACCACCACCACCACGCCCACCACCACCACACCCACACCCACCACCACATTCACCACCACCACCACATCCACCACCACTTCCACCACCATGTCCTCATCCACCACCACGTCCACCACCACCACATCCACCACCAAGGCCACCACCACCAACATGTCCACCACCACCAACACCACCATGTCCTCCACCCCCATGTCCTCCACAACAACCACATCCACCACCACAACCTCATCCACTACCGCGTCCACCATCAAAACCACCACGTCCACCACCACCACGTCCACCACCACCACATCCACCACCACCACGTCCACCACCACCATGCACCCCACCACCACGTCCACCACCACCACGTCCACCATGATGTCCACTACCACGTCCACTACCACCATGTACCACCACCACGTCCACCACCACCACATCCACCACCACCACGTCCCCCACCACATCCACCACCACCACATCCACCACCCCGTCCACCACCACGTCCACCACCACGTCCACAACCACCACCTCCACGTCCACCACGATATCCACCACCACGTCCACCACCACAACCATGCCCACCACCACCATGCCCACCACCACCACGTCTACCACCACCACGTCCACCACCACCACGTCCACCACCACCATGTCCACCACCATGTCAACCACCAACAAGGCCACCACCATTTCCACCACCAACACATCCACCACCACTTCCACCACCACAGTGTCCTCCACCACCACCACGTCCACCACCATGTTCACCACATCCACCACCATGTCCACAACCACCACCACGTCCACCACCACCACATCCACCACCAACATATCCAACACCGCCACCATGTCCACCACCATGCCCACCACCACCACGTCCACTACCACATCCACCACCACCATGCCCTCCATCACCACCATGTCCACCACTGTTAGAAATGGGATTTCTGGTTGGCTAGGGCTTGCGCCAAAGCCAGGCAGAAACCACCACTCTAGTCAGGGCAAGGAAGTTACACGCCAAAGATAACCCCTGCTCACCTCCTTGGTAGCTTGGCACGAGCAGTCAGGCTTTTCCCGGAGGCAATGTGTAAAGCGTTTGCGCGTGCACCCAGCAACAACACCCAAGGCCCACCACAAAAGAAACTCCACACAAGGTATTATATAAAAATAGCCTTTGTATTATACCAAAACACATTAGATAATATTCACACAATTTACACTGTGCCAACTGGCACTGGGTAGAATTTTACAAGGGATTATTTACACGGGACAGGGCCACATGGGCCACTGTCAGAATTAGCACAAATCACCAATTTGTCCATATAGGACATATACTAACTGTAACACAAATTAGCACGGTAGAGCACAACCAGTAACTACTGGCGCAATAATGACCTCAGCGTCATCACACTAGCATCAGGTATAAAACCTATCCTGCATCCATCACAGGGGCATAAACACATTTATGCAATTTCTCATTAGTCTAACGCATTAGACCTAACCACCTAAGTATAACTACACTAGGGGCGTTCATCACACAGGGAAGTACAATCTCCCTAACATCCCCCTAAACAGGTAAAACAACTTCCTAGGCAGAAATGACCACATTTAGAGGTATAAAACAAAGGGTGCGCAAAACATGCTATACACAGTACATTTCCTAGCACCCAATCCCATTAGCATGAGTCACAACAACACCTCAATCACATTAGGGTCCAGGTCGCACCAGAACCTAAACGTAGCAGCTGCCCACTACTTGCTGGGCAGCTGGGGACAAGAATAGGGCCTAAACGCTGCAGCTGGCACTAAGTGCTGCGCAGCTGGGGAAGGCAAATAGGAGGCATGGGCTCTCAATGGCCCCTGAAACAATATGCCAAAACGTTGGAGCCACCTAGGCTCGACACACACCATGTCCCCAAGTTGGAGCCTCTCTGGGCTCTAGAATAACCATGCCCGCCTCGTTGGAGCCTCTCTGGGCTCTAAAAAACAATTGTGCCCCATCGTTGGAGCCCCGTTGGAGTGCTGCAGCGCTGGAAACGAACATGTCCTCAGAGGTGGAGCCACTTAGGCTCGGAAAAACAGGGTACCCCTCCTGGCACCACACAGGGTTTCTCAGTAACCATGGCCCATCGTTGGAGCGGCCCACTGCCAGGCGGGGCCGCTCAGAAAGAAGTGAGGGCATTGGCCAGCACCCACACGGTGCACATTGGAGTCCCGCTCGGGGACTCTGCAGCGACATACACGGGCAACAACTGTGGAGCAGCCCGCTCTCTGGCGGGACCGCTCGGGATCTGTGCCTCGACCGGCACCACCCCGCTCCCTCGAGCCCTCACTCACCGGCTCTGGGGGCAGCTTCTTCTTCTCCGGTCTCCTCTTCAGCCGCAGCACCGGGGCTCCCTCTTCACCACGGGAGCCCCGGGAGGGACAAGGAACAGGCGCTGCCGGCACCGGCCACCTCTGCTGATTTCTCACGGGCAGGGCTCTCTCCCTCAGAGAGTCTCGCTGGCGTCGGCGGCCTTCACCTGGGCCCCCTCCTGGGACCCGGGACTTAACTCCCTAGAACTCGCAGAGGTGGGGTGGGCTCCCGTCCTCTCCGCATGAAACTCCTCACTCGCGGGGCTTCCCTTCCGTCTCGGAAGCCCTGCCTACCACTTCGCCTGCCTTCCGGGTCGCGCTGGGCAGCGGCCCAGAAGAGAACTCTTTAACGGCTCGGGCCGCGGCGGGGATACGAGGGGTAGGCTCCCTCCAAATTACGATATTTAAGCAGGTTGTGCTCCTGCTATTAAAACCTAAACAATAGGCGGCCATGTGGGGTGGGCACCCACTATTAAATATAAAAATAAGCGGGGTGGGCTCCCGCGAGGCCGGCATCATGGGGGAATCCCTCCGCTGGGGATTCCCTCTCTCGCTCGTCGTGCAGCACCGTGCTGCGAGGCCCATGTGCTCCCAGGGCGCTTGGCAGGCTGTAACAAGCCTTGGTAAAGGGAAAAGTTCTAAGCAGTCCTGGGCATCAGAAGATGGAGCAAAGCAGCTCCCAGCAAGGGAAAGTCCACCAGGTATCCAGGGGTTGGGCAGGGCCCAGGGAGGCAAGCCTTCCCCTGGGCCCCAGCAGCAGCACGCCCCTGGTAGATTCGAGTCAGAACAAGAACATTTTCATGGGGTCACAGCCCCTCTTTTATACACCAAATCCTTTGTTCTCAAAGGTGCAGGGAAGGGGCGAACCAGATACAACTGGTCCCTGAGCACTTTGTTTTGCTCAGCCCCTCTCCCAATTCACAGAACAGGCCAGGGTTATCAGTCGCACCACAGGGCACGGAGCCAGCATTGTGTGGGGAAAGCCCAGCCCAATTCAGGTCCTAGGTGCACTCCTCCCACCCATCAACCTGCAGAGCTCTCCACCCACCACTGGGGCAGACCCACCCTGACTCCTGGAGCCAGGCACACCAGCCAATCACATGCCAGACAGTCACTTCACATTTATGCCAGCGTCTAGAAGTAGCACTTCTACACTAGCTACATTGATGCCGCACACATCATCGCGCAGCATTTCATCACACGAGTCCGCACATACCAATCTCGCACCTGCACTCCCCACGCATCAGGAACTACCAGGGACACATACATTCCCCCATGCATTCCTATGGGAGGGCAGGTCAGTCTCACCAAACCATACCCAGAGCGCACGCGCTTCCCACTGGGACACAGTGTGAAAGCGCCTAGAGGCCTAAAACCACTAGTACAACACAGGAAAAAGGCTAGGATAATGCAAAAAGTTCTAGGGGTGAACTTGCCAGAAGGGCCAAGTCCAACAACCACCACCACGTCCACCACCACGTCCATCACCACCACATCCACCACCACCACATACACCACCATGTCCACCACCACCACCACATCCAGCACCACCACCATGTCCACCACCACCATGTCCACCACCACCATGTCCACCACCACCACGTCCACAACCACCACCACATCTACCACCATCACCATGTATTGTATTGTATTGTATTGTCATTTATATAGCGCGGTTGCTGCCCAAGGGCGTCCAAGCGCTGAAGCATAAGACAGAACTGAATATGACGGATGGGTTCAAGGTTCGGTAGACCTCGCAAACAGGTAGGTTTTCAATTGTTTGCGGAAGGAGAGTAGGTTTGAATTAATCCGGAGGTGTAAGGGGAGTGAGTTCCACATCTTAGAGGCGTTTAAGGAGAACATCCTGCCTCCGGACCCAGCTCTCCTGACTCTGGGTACCACAGCCAGGAAGGCCTCCTTAGATCTAAGGTTTCTGTTGGGGTGGTATTGCGTGACTAATTTGTCGGTGATAGCTGGGCCCGACTTCCAGAAAGCCCGGTGGGCAATACAAAGTGCCTTGAATGCCACTCTTTGTCTCACTGGAAGCCAGTGTAGACTGTTCATTGCGGGTTTTGCTGACTGAGTTCGCGGGATCTGTAACAGGGTGCGGGCCGCACAATTCTGCACCACCTGTAGCTTTCGCAGGGTCATCTCTGGAGCTCCAACATACAGGGCATTGTTCGAGTCTAGCCGGGACAGAATCAGGCCCTGTATTGCCACTTGTTTGGCTTCCATTGGTAAGAGAGGAAGAACTTTCCTTAGTGTTCATAGTAGGCCAAAACATGTGGCAGATAGTTTGGTGGCCTGAGTAGAGAAGGAGAGGGTTTTGTCGAGCCAAACTCCTAGACTTTTTACGCTGTCCTTAGGAGTTGGGGGGGTACCCAAGCAGGGAGGCCAGAGGGGGATGAGAGACACTGGGGATGCTGGGCCCAGGAGCATGAGCTCAGTTTTGTCTCCATTAAGCTTTAAGGAGGAGAGTGTCATCCACTCCTTAACATCCTCAAGGCATTTCATCAGACCTCCTGCCATATGTTTGGTACCCTCTTGAGCCAATGAGACCACTAGCTGGGTATCGTCGGCATACGATACAATTTTTATACCGTATGGTTTGACGATCCCAGCCAGTGGCCCCATGTATACATTAAACAGCGCAGGGCTCAATGAAGAGCCCTGCGGCACTCCACAGTTCAGCGATTTACTGGCTGATACTGCATCCCCGTCAAAGATCTGGAAAGATCTATTGTTAAGGAAAGAATCAAACCATCTCAAAGCATCGCCTGTGACGCCGATGTTACATAGGCGGTTCAGCAAGGTGGCGTAGCTGACCGTGTCGAAGGCCGCGCTTAGATCAAGGAGGATCACTGCCACTGATCCTCCCTGATCTAATATCTTCCGCGACTCTTCGATGATTGCTAGCAGGGCCGTTTCAGTGCCTTGCTTGGGCCTAAAACCTGTCTGGGTTGGGTCCAGGAGCAGATTGTTTTCCAGGAATTGTACTAGTTGGGTATTTATGTACTTCTCCAGCACCTTACTTACCCAGGGAAGTAAGGAGATTGGGCGGTAGCTGGAGTGGTCTTCTGGATTGAGGGTGGGTTTTTTTAACAACGCCCGAACCATGGCTCTCTTCCATCCGGTGGGTACAGTACAGGAGGCGATGGAAGAGTTGAGTAGGTCTAGTACCACGGGAAGTATAGATTGGCTTGCCTGGAGTAGTGTCTCCGGAGGGGCCGGGTCGCGGGGGGAGCCAGATTTAACTAGCCGTGCCAGTTTGTGAAGGGTGTCCAGGTCTAGTAGAGGGAAGCGTTCCAGAATAGACTGGTCTGAGGGGGGGGCAGTGCTCAAAAGAGTATGATTGGATGTTCCTAGGTTATTGGCTACTATCGGGAAAGAGGAGTATATTTGAGAGACTTTGTTATGAAAAAAATCTGCTAACTCGTTACACTGTTCCGGTGTTTTTGTCAAGGGGGGGGGCAGTATTTGCTTTGATGCAATTTTTTACTATGTGGAAAATCTCCTTGGATTTTGAGTTGGCTGCTATAATTTTATCAGCAAAGTAGGAGGCCTGCGCCGCCCTGATCCCATTTCTATAGGTTTTGATTGCCTCTTTATATTGGGATTTTTTATCAGGGTGGAAATCAAATCGCCAGGCTCTCTCTTTTTTCCTGCAGAGGCGCTTTTGGTCTCTCAAAGTGTCTGAGAACCAAGGTGCAGTTTTGTGTGTCCTCTTTGGAGTGGATTTCCGTAGAGGAAGGATAGTGTCTAATGAGTCCCTGACCCAACTCTCGTAATTTCTATTTGCTTGGTTGGGGTCTATACAGGGTGGTGGGCAGGTGCGCTCTAGGTTAGTTACCCATTGCTCTATAGGGAGTTTTTTCCAGTTACGCTTGGTTACGGGTTGAGGGGTAGATGAGTAAGACTTATCGGTGAGCCAGGACAAAGGGACCAAGAAATGGTCCGACCAGGGAAGACGAATAGGTTGCCCCACTATTAGCTTAGTGCAGTTGCTAAATATTGGGTCTAGGAGATTACCCTTTTCATGGGTGGGGGCTGTAACCAGCTGGATCAACTGAAGGGCTGCAAGATCGTTGATTAATTCCCTGGCGATAAGATCTGTGGAAGAGTTAAAATGCAGGTTAAAATCTCCTAGGACCGTGTAGTTGGCAGAGGTTAAAATTCGGTTGGCTAAGATATCTGGCAAGGATTTATGAAACAGCTTGGCTGGTTCTGGGGGCCGGTAAATCAGAGTACCAGTAAAGGAGATGTTCGCAGTAAAGTCAATGCTGAATGCTAGGCTTTCGCACTCAGGAATAGCTTCGGTAGTAATGCGACAACAATACTTGTTGATAGCCAGGCCTCCACCTCTCCCCTTAATCCGGTCTAGTCTGTGAATTTGGAACCCGGAGGGTAAGGCAGAGACTATATCTGGTTCTGAATGAGACGTGAGCCATGTCTCCGTCAGGAAGATGGCATCTGGGTTGAGCTCCTCTAGTAGTAATGCAATTTGGGTGCTGTGCCACGGTAAGGATCGGCAATTAAGCGCGTACATATGGTATTCCTGTGACATGGCTGGCAATACAGTATTATCGAAAGAGTGTTTGCAGCCGGGGCATCGAGCGGGGAGATCCGCTGGGAAATAGGAGTGTGGGCATAGAGCAGCTGTGGTGTACCTCATATTCTGGATGGCCACCGAGCTGTAGGTATTGGCCTGGGGGGCGTTAGGGGCAGGGGTTGTGGCCCCTAGTCCCGTCTGGTCGCGGACGGGCGCAGACGGGCTTGCCTTTGGCGCGCCTTCGGCGCACCGCCGGCGCGCCCGCTGCGCCCGTCCGCTGCACTTCCGGAAGCTGCACATTGTTTGTACCAGAGGGATGGGGCGTGGCCTATTCGGTGGGCGGAGCCCGGGAGTTCCCGGCGGTTACCCTGCAGCCCGCTACAGCGCCTGACTCAGCTGTGCGGCGAGGCAATCCTCAAGTGAGCGAAGGTAAAATGCTTTTTAAAATACACAGTATTCCACACACTAACAATTTAAAAAAAAAAATTTTCAAACTAATGTTTCCTGGCTCTCGGCTTCCGCCTCAAGAGCTCTGTCTGTAAGCAGCGCTTGGACGCTAAGCGCGCCTAATTATAATCACGGGGGCGTGGCCTATTCGGTGGGCGGAGCCCGGGAGTTCCCGGCGGTTACCCTGCAGCCCGCTACAGCGCCTGACTCAGCTGTGCGGCGAGGCAATCCTCAAGTGAGCGAAGGTAAAATGCTTTTTAAAATACACAGTATTCCACACACTAACAATTTAAAAAAAACAATTTTCAAACTAATGTTTCCTGGCTCTCGGCTTCCGCCTCAAGAGCTCTGTCTGTAAGCAGCGCTTGGACGCTAAGCGCGCCTAATTATAATCACGGGGGCGTGGCCTATTCGGTGGGCGGAGCCCGGGAGTTCCCGGCGGTTACCCTGCAGCCCGCTACAGCGCCTGACTCAGCTGTGCGGCGAGGCAATCCTCAAGTGAGCGAAGGTAAAATGCTTTTTTAAAATACACAGTATTCCACACACTAACAATTTAAAAAAAACAATTTCAAACTAATGTTTCCTGGCTCTCGGCTTCCGCCTCAAGAGCTCTGTCTGTAAGCAGCGCTTGGACGCTAAGCGCGCCTAATTATAATCACGGGGGGCGTGGCCTATTCGGTGGGCGGAGCCCGGGAGTTCCCGGCGGTTACCCTGCAGCCCGCTACAGCGCCTGACTCAGCTGTGCGGCGAGGCAATCCTCAAGTGAGCGAAGGTAAAATGCTTTTTAAAATACACAGTATTCCACACACTAACAATTTAAAAAAAACAATTTTCAAACTAATGTTTCCTGGCTCTCGGCTTCCGCCTCAAGAGCTCTGTCTGTAAGCAGCGCTTGGACGCTAAGCGCGCCTAATTATAATCACGGGGGCGTGGCCTATTCAGTGGGTGGAGCCCGGAAGTTCCCGGCGGTTACCCTGCAGCCCGCTACAGCGCCTGACTCAGCTGTGCGGCGAGGCAATCCTCAAGTGAGCGAAGGTAAAATGCTTTTTTAAAATACACAGTATTCCACACACTAACAATTTAAAAAAAACAATTTTCAAACTAATGTTTCCTGGCTCTCGGCTTCCGCCTCAAGAGCTCTGTCTGTAAGCAGCGCTTGGACGCTAAGCGCGCCTAATTATAATCACGGGGGGCGTGGCCTATTCGGTGGGCGGAGCCCGGGAGTTCCCGGCGGTTACCCTGCAGCCCGCTACAGCGCCTGACTCAGCTGTGCGGCGAGGCAATCCTCAAGTGAGCGAAGGTAAAATGCTTTTTAAAATACACAGTATTCCACACACTAACAATTTAAAAAAAAACAATTTTCAAACTAATGTTTCCTGGCTCTCGGCTTCCGCCTCAAGAGCTCTGTCCACCACTACAATGTCCACCACCACCACATCCACCACCACCACCACGTCCACCACCACCACGTCCACAACCACCACCACGTCCACCACCACAACCATGTCCACCACCACCACAACGTCCACCACCACGTCCACAACCACCACCACCACGTACACCACCACATCCACCACCACGTCCACCAACACCACGTCAACAACCACCATGTCCTCCACCACCATCACATCCATCACCACCATCACGTCCACCTCCACCATGACGTCCACTACCACCACCATGCCCACCCCCACCATGCCCACCACCAACACATCCACCACCATGTCTACCACCACCACGTCCACCACCACTACCACCACCATGTCCACCACTTCCACCACCATGTCCACCACATTCACCACCATGTCCACCACCACCACCATGTCCACCACCACCACATCCACCACATCAACCACCACCATGTCAACCACCACCACGTCCACCCCCACATCCACCACCACCATGTCCACCACTACATCCACCACCCCCACGTCCACCACCACCACCACGTTCACCACCACCATGTCCACCACCACCATGTCCACCACCACCATGTCTACCACCACAAAGTCCACCACCACCACATGCACTACCATGTCCACCACCACCATGTCTACCACCACCACCACCATGTCCTCCACCAGGTCCACCACCACGACGTCCACCACCACCATGTCCACCACCACCACGCCCTCCATCACCACCATGTCCACCACCACCATGTCCACCACCACATCCACCACCACCACATCCACCACCACCACATCCACCACGTCCACCACCACCACCACGCCCACCACCACTATGTCCACCACCACCACCACGTCCACCACCACATTCACCACAACCACTCCCACCATCACATTCACCACCATGTCCACCACCACATCCATCACTATGTCCACCACCACCACCACGTCCACCACCACATTCACCACAACCACTCCCACCATCACATTCACCACCATGTCCACCACCACATCCACCACCATGTCCACCACCATCATGTCCACCACAATGTCCACGTCCACCACCACCAACATGTCCACCACCACGTCCACCACCACCAAGTCCACCACCACGTCCACAACCACCACATCCACCACCACCACCATGTCCACCACCACGTCCACCACCACATCCACAACCACCACCACGTCCACTACCACATCCACCACCACCACGTCCACAACCACCACATCCACCACCACCATCATGTCCACCTCTACCATGATGTCCACCACCACCACATCCACCACTACCACGTCCACCACCACCATGTCCACCACCATGTCAACCACCACCGCGTGCACACCACCACATGCACCACCACCATGTCCACCACCACGCCCACCACCACCACAACCACCACCACCACATCCACCACCACGTCCACCACCACCACCAGGTCCACCACCACCACATCCACCACATCCACCGCCAGCACATCCACCACGTCCACCACCGCATCATCCACCACCACATCCACCACCACCACCACATCCACCACCACCACCACATCCACCACCATCTCCACCACCACCATGTTCACCACCATGTTCACCACCAGGTCCACATCCACCACCACCACGGCTACCACCAGCACATCCACCAATTCTACCACCAGATCCACCATTACTTCCACCACCACCACATCCACCACCACGTCCACCAACACCACATCCACCACCACCACATCCACCACCACGTCCACCACCACCACCATGTCCAGCACCACTATCATGTCCACCACCACCATGTCCACCACCACCATGTCCACCACCACCACGTCCACAACCACCACCATGTCCACCACCATCACCATGTCCACCACCACCATCTACACCACGTCCACCCCCACGTCCATAACCACCACCACATCCACCACCACCACCATGTCCACCACCACCACGTCCACCACCACCATGTCTACCACCACCATGTCCACCACCACCACATCCACCACCACCACATGCACCACCACATCCACCACCACCACGTCCACCACCACCATGTCCACCACCAGGTCCACCACCACCACATCCACTACCACCATGTCCACCACCACCACACCCTCCATCACCAACATGTCTACCACCACCATGTCCACCACGTCCACCACCACCACATCCACCACCACCACATCCACCACCACCACGTCCACAAACACCACGTCTACCACCACCATGCCTACCATGTCCACCACCACTATCATGTCTACCTCCACCATGACGTCCACCACCACCATGCTTACCCCCACCACGCCCACCACCACCAGGTCCACCACCATGTCTACCACCACCATGTCCACCACCACGTCCACCACCACCATGTCCACCACAACTATGTCCACCACTACAACCATATCCACCACCACCATGTCCACAACCACCACATCCACCACCACGTCCACCACCATGTCCACCACCACTACGTCCACAACCACCACGTCCACCATCACTACATCCACAACCACCACGTCCACCACCACATCAACCACCACCACATCAACCACCACCACATCCACCACCACCACGTCCACCATGTCCACCACCACCACATCCACCACCACCATGTCCACCACCACCAAGTCCACCACCACCACATCCACCACCACCACATGCACCACCATGTCCACCAGCACCACGTCCACCACCCCCATATCCACCACCAGGTCCACCACCACCATATCCACCACCACCACGTCCACCACCACCACGCCCTCCATCACCACCATGTCCACCACGTCCACCACATCCACCACCACGTCCACCACCACCACATCTACCACCACCACGTCCACTACCACCATGTCCACCTCCACCATGACGTCCACCATGTCCACAACCACCACGTCTACCACCACCATGCCTACCCCCACCACACCCACCACCACCACGTCCACCACCATGTCTACCACCACCATGTCCACCACCACCACCACGTCCACCACCACTATGTCCACCACTACAACCACATCCACCATCACCACCATGTCCACAACCACCACATCCACCACAACGTCCACCACATCTACCACCATGTCCACCACCACCACTACGTCCACAACCACCACGTCCACCACCACATCAACCACCACCATGTCAACCACAACCACATCCACCACCACCACATCCACCACCACCACGTCCACAACCACCACCACTACCACATCCACCACCACCACGTCTACCACCACTTCCACCACCACCATGTCCACCACCGCCACATCCATCACTCCCACCACCACATCCACCACCACCACGTCCACCACCAGGTCCACCACCACCACGTCCACCACCACCACGTCCACCACCACCACGCCCTCCACCACCACCATGTCCACCACCACCACGTCCCCCACCATGTCCACCACCACATCCACCACTACCATCTCCACCACCACCATGTCTACCACCAAGTCCACCACCACCACATCCACCACGTCCACCACCAGCACATCCACCACCACGTCCACCACTACCACATCCACGACCACCACGTCCACCACCACCACATCCACCACCACCATGTCCAGCACTGCCACCATGTCCACTACCACCACCACTATGTCCACCACCAGGTCCACCAGCACCACATCCAGCACCACCACGTCCACCACCAGCACATCCACCACATCCACCACCACCACATCCACCACCACCACATCCACCACCACCACATCCACCACCACCATGTCCACCACCACCATGTCCACCACCACCACATCCACCACCACCACATGCACCACCACATCCACCACCACCACGTCCACCACCACCATGTCCACCACCAGGTCCACCACCACCACGTCCACCACCACCATGTCCACCACCACCACACCCTCCATCACCAACATGTCTACCACCACCATGTCCACCACATCCACCACCACCACATCCACCACCACCACATCCACCACCACCACGTCCACAAACACCACGTCTACCACCACCATGCCTACCATGTCCACCACCACTATCATGTCCACCTCCACCATGACGTCCACCACCACCATGCCCACCCCCACCACGCCCACCACCACCAGGTCCACCACCATGTCTACCACCACCACGTCCACCACCACGTCCACCACCACCATGTCCACCACAACTATGTCCACCACTACAACCATATCCACCACCACCATGTCCACGACCACCACATCCACCACCACGTCCACCACCATGTCCACCACCACTACGTCCACAACCACCACGTCCACCATCACTACATCCACAACCACCACGTCCATCACCACATCAACCACCACCACGTCAACCACCACCACATCCACCACCACCACGTCCACCATGTCCACCACCACCACATCCACCACCACCATGTCCACCACCACCAAGTCCACCACCACCACATCCACCACCACCACATGCACCACCATGTCCACCAGCACCACGTCCACCACCACCATATCCACCACCAGGTCCACCACCACCATATCCACCACCACCACGTCCACCACCACCACGCCCTCCATCACCACCATGTCCACCACGTCCACCACATCCACCACCACGTCCACCACCACCACATCTACCACGACCACGTCCACTACCACCATGTCCACCTCCACCATGACGTCCACCATGTCCACCACCACCATGCCTACCCCCACCACACCCACCACCACCACGTCCACCACCATGTCTACCACCACCATGTCCACCACCAGCACCACGTCCACCACCACTATGTCCACCACTACAACCACATCCACCATCACCACCATGTCCACAACCACCACATCCACCACAACGTCCACCACGTCCACCACCATGTCCACCACCACCACTACGTCCACAACCACCACGTCCACCACCACATCAACCACCTCCATGTCAACCACAACCACATCCACCACCACCACATCCACCACCACCACGTCCACAACCACCACCACCACCACATCCACCACCACCACGTCTACCACCACTTCCACCACCACCATGTCCACCA